>NW_026889802.1:2632500-2832500 GCF_033153115.1 Saccostrea echinata
TTTTTTATCCTTGGGGCCAATTAGGGCTGAAAATTTAACACCCCACCCCCTATTTTTTCCTTGTACAAATACCTTCTTCCAAAACTCTTTTATAAAAACAGAATTCATGCTTCGTTAAATTCTTTATATGAAATACTAACATAAAAGTCCCATAGGTCCATGCTCACCTGCTCATTTTATGTTCAAATGATGCATGTAACTATTGTGGCTCCTTTGCTAGTTACCGAGGTTCGAAGAGAGTTCTATCATGTTGTAAATTTTGAATTTACTAGGGGGAGGTAAATGCAAAATTTACAACATGATACCTAGTTATCATGTTGTAAATTTTGCATTTACCTCCCCCTAGTAAATTCAAAATTTACAACATGATAGTTCATTCAGAATCAAACACTTACATGCTGGTGTCGTATAGTCAACCTTCCGCTAGATGGACATTCCTCATAAAATTTTAATAGTAACGTGAGCCAATGCATTTATGATATGTATTTAAAGCTGCAAAGTTTTCTCACAATTTGTTGAGTGAAGTACGGTGGTCGTTCAATAAGAAATGCAAAAGGTCATAAAAAAAATAAGAAAAGCACAAAAATCTGTTTCTTTATATATCAGATCCTTCAAAGTATTCCCTGTTAACCTTTACACGTCACAAGTCTCTTTACCCATAACCGGAACCCCTCAGCATACTCTTTTTTTGGGGTAACCCAAAAGACACTGATGGATAGCACTCCCCACGACAGATAAAAATAGTAGCGTCTACCTTTGATGATTTTCTTGAGTTTTTGGAATAAGAAAATGTCAAAATGACTGAGATCTAGCAAATACGGGGGACGGTTTAGGTCTGTAAACGTTCCTTTCTCTAAAATTCCCTTTACATCCCTATGCTTATTTGCAGCAGCGTTGTCAGCTACAAGAAAATCACCCTGGGCATATGTATTTGAACTTCCCTTTTATAAAACCTGCTTATCTTTCCTCAATACAATTTTACAACATAAAAGCTACCATAGATGGTGATTCCCTTTAGTGTGGGTACATGTATAACTTGACCTTTCGAGTAAAGCGAAAAAACATGTAAGAACTGTTTGGAGCTATGGCTTCTCTTTGCAATAATAGGACATCAGCGAAATCCAAAGGACCAAAGAAAAGAAATTTTTATAACCTTAATTCGTTATACGTTTATTGCCAATTCGTGACAATTTTATAGGGGTTTGAAAAAAAAAATAGAAATTGAAATTTCTCAGTCAGTAACACAAAAATGTCTTACAATTATCTCACCGTTTAAAGATCTTGTAAAAAAAAAAAAATGCTTGAATGAAGAATTTTGGTTGCAAAATAAGGAATGAACATTTTCCCGTAAGCACCTAAGTATAATGCTTGAATATTAGGAATTCTTATAATGAACAGTGTTTAATGTGACAGATATTTTCACTATTTTCTATGAAATTTGTTATAAAAAATGTTATACGAATGAAAATACAAATGTAAATATTGTCTATATTTCCTCAGCGGGATAGTTAAAATAACTTTGTTATAGCCTTAGCTTTGTTATATTTTTCATTGGGTTTATCTAGGGACAATGCCGGGACATAAACTAAGAAGTCAGTTTTGTCCTGAATTCGCTATATCAGTGTTCATTACATTCGAGTTTTGCTGTATTGAATACACAAATATAAGGACTTGTTCTAAACATTGGCCTTGGAGAGTACGTATGCACCAAAGAACGTCGACAATTTTATTGGAGATGATGATATTAAAAACTGGATATATAGTGGTAGTCATTAAGTCTGAATTCCCTGTCTGAAGGTTCCCTGAACTCAGTTCAATTAAACAGCAGCAGCAACACATTGAAATAAAGAGATCGGCCACTATAGGAATGTTACGAAAAACTCGTGATTTCTTGATACTAGTGTTTATAGTTCATCATAAGAATGTTTTTATTACGAAGTGATTACATGTAATTATTTTTTTTCTCTCTCTCTCTCTCTCTCTCTCTCTAACAGGTGAGTCGACAAACCTAGAGTCTGCTCCATTTTTTAGCTCACCTGAGCCGAAGGCTCAAGTGAGCTTTTCTGATCACATTTTGTCCGTCGTCCGTCCGTCCGTCTGTCTGTCCGTCTAGCTGTCTGTCCGTCCGTCTGTAAACTTTTCACATTTTTGACTTCTTCTCAAGAACCACTGGGCCAATTTTGACCAAACTTGGTACAAAGCATCCTTGGGTGAAGGGGAATTTAAATTGTTAAAATGAAGGGCCAAGTCCCCTCACAAGGGGAGATAATCAAGAGAAGACAAAAATAGGGTGGGGTCATTAAAAAATCTTCTTCTCAAGAACCACAGGGCCAGTAAAGCTGAAACTTATATGGAAGCATCCTGGGGTAGTGTAGATTCTAAAGTGTTCAAATCATGATCCCCGGGGGTAGGGCGGGGCCACAATCTATGTTTTACATAGAAATATAGGAAAAATCTTTAAAAATCTTCTTCTCAAGAACCACAGGGCCAGAAAAGCTGAAACTAATGTGGAAGCATCCTGGGGTAGTGTAGATTCTAAATTTTTAAAATCATGACCCCCGGGGGTAGGGCGGGGCCACAATAGGGAATCCAAGTTTTACATTGAAATATATAGAAAAAATCTTTAAAAATCTTCTCAAGAACCATTGGGCCAGAAAAGCTGAAACTAATGTGGAAGCATCTTGGGGTAGTGTAGATTCTAAATTGTTAAAATCATGACCCCAGAGTGTAGAGCGGGGCCACATTGGGGAATCCAAGTTTTACATTGAAATATATAGAAAAAATCTTTAAAAATCTTCTTCTCAAGAACCACTGGGCCAGAAAAGCTGAAACTAATGTGGAAGCATCTTGGGGTAGTGTAGATTCTAAATTGTTAAAATCATGACCCCCGGGGGTAGGGCGGGGCCACAATAGGGAATCCAAGTTTTACATTGAAATATATAGAAACAATCTTTAAAAATCTTCTTCTCAAGAACCATAGGGCCAGAAAAGCTGAAACTAATGTGGAAGTATCCTAGGGTAGTGTAGATATAAATTGTTAAAAGCATGACCCCCGGGGGTAGGGCGGGGTCACAATAGGGAATCCAAGTTTTACATTGAAATATATAGAAAAAATCTTAAAAAATCTTCTTCTCAAGAACCACTGGGCCAGAAAAGCTTAAACTAATGTAGAAGTATCCTGGGGTAGTGTAGATTCTAAATTGTTAAAATCATGACCCCTGGGATAGGATGGGACCACAATAGGTGTATTACATGGGGGAAAGTCTGGTGAAGAACAGCAGGGCCAAAGTTACTCAGGTGAGCGTTGTGGCCCATGGGCCTCTTGTTATCACTTGTTACATTTAATTTCCTGATGCTGGGGTAAATCCAATCAGCGTACAGACAATAATTGATTTGATATAAGACATGTTTTTATTTTTTCCTGCAGTTACTACCGCTGTTTGTGATGGACGTCCTCGGACACGTCCCAGGTATCCCCGGGCTCTTCGTTTCCTGCCTCTTTTCTGGTGCTTTAAGGTATTCACTGTTAACTGGTGATCAGCATTGTCTTTTACTTATTTTAATTTTCAAATAAAAATCAGGTAATGACAGCATTGTCGAGAGGGAGAGGAGGTGGAATGGCTGAAAGCTACTTTTAATTGGCTAGATTATATTTTGTATCTTCGCCGCAAGGATCGCATGCACATTGACAGAATGAAATTAGACTTTGTCACCATTATTTTGAAAAGCTCCCCATCACCCTTTGAACGTTTGTTTTACTAGATTTTGAAAGTTTACCCTAATCCCAAATCTGAATAAGATTTTGATGGAATGAAATCACTTTGTTTGATTTTTAATAATTCGTTTTGTTTTTCACCTATAGCATATTTTCGTAGAGTGCCCCCTCATCACCCCCTCCCTAAAATCAGAACCCTTGTGCCTCCCCATTATATGGACTCTTCCAAATTGATACAGTTCTATCTTTCGTTTTATAAACAATTTTAAAACTGTAGCAATATACCATGTACCATAAATTTTTATTAGTGGTAATTTTTTTTAGAAAAAAAGGTTGCATTTTTTTTACAAGCACAGATAACAATTGATATTCTAATTATTTTAATTATTAGGTCACCTGAGTCACTCAGGTGACCTATTGCTATCCGTTTTTGTCCGTCGGCGTGCGTCGTGCGATGTGCGTTAACATTTGAACATTTTTAGCTTCTTCTCTGAAACCGCTCAACCAATTTCAACCAAATTTGGCATATAGCATCTATGGGTGAAGGGGAACAAAAATGGTGAATTTCATGATCCCTGCCCCCCCTGGGGCCTGAGGGGTGGGGCTAAAACCACCAAAATTAATGCAATCTTTAAAAATCTTCTTCTTTACTCCTGGACATCAAGCAGTCAAACTGTTGGCATGATTGTAATAAGCATTGACCCCTCTACCAAAATTATGAAATTCATGGCCCCAGGGTCAGGGGTTCTGGTGCTAGGGAGGGATTATATAGATTATATAGTGAAAGTGCATTATTTCTTTGAAAATCTTCTTCTCTGCTCCTGGGTATTAGATAAACTAACTAAGTATATAGTTATGATGAGTAAGAGTGCCTCTTCCAAAATTGTGAAATTCATGGCTCCAGGGTCAGGGGTTCTGGTGTTAGGGCGGGGCTCTATTGATTATATAGTGAAAATGCATTAGTTCTTTGAAAATCTTCTTCTCTGCCCCTGGGTATTAAATACAGTAACTAAGTACATAGTTATGATGAGCAAGAGTGCCTCTTTCAAAATTGTGAATTTCATGGCCCCAGGGGCAGGGGTTCTGGTGTTAGGGAGGGGCTCTATTGATTATATAGTGAAAATGCATTAGTTCTTTGAAAATCTTCTTCTCTGCTCCTGGGTATTAAATAAGTAACTAAGTACATAGTTATGATAAGCAAAAGTGCCTCTTCCAAAATTGTGAATTTCATGGCCCCAGGGTCAGGGGTTCTGGTGCAAGGGCGGGGCTCTATTGATTATATAGTGAAAATGCATTAATTCTTTGAAAATCTTCTTCTCTGCTCCTGGGCATTAAATAAAGAAACTAAGTACATAGTTAGGATGAGCAAGAGTGCCTCTTTCAAAATTATGAATTTCATGGCCCCAGGGGCAGGGGTTCTGGTGTTAGGGCGGGGCTCTATTGATTATATAGTGAAAATGCATTAATTCTTTGAAAATCTTCTTCTCTGCTCCTGGGTATTAAATAAAGTAACTAAGTACATAGTTAGGATGAGCAAGAGTGCCTCTTTCAAAATTATGAATTTCATGGCCCCAGGGGCAGGGGTTCTGGTGTTAGGGTAAGGCTCTATTGATTATATAGTAAAAATGCCTTAATTCTTTGAAAATCTACTTCTCTGCTCCTGGGTATTATTGAAACAAATTAAATACATAGTTTTGATAAGCAATGATGCCTCTTCCAAAATTGTGAAATTCGTGGCTCCTGGATCAGGGGTTCTCTTGTTAGAGCGGGGCTCTATTGATTTAATGTGAAAATGTTTTGATTCTTTAAAAATCTTTTTCTCTGCCCCTGGGTTTTATTCAAACAAACTAAGTACATTGTTATGATAAGCAATGATGCCTCTTCCAAAATTGTGAAATTCATGGCCCCGGGGACAGGAGTTCTGGTGCTAGGGCGGGGCTATATAGATCCTGTAGTGAAGGTGAATTATTTCTTTGAAAATCTTCTTCTCTGCCCCTGGGTATTGTTTAAACAAACCAAGTACATTGTTATGATAGGCAAGGATGCCTCTTCCAAAATTGTGAATTTTATGACCCCAGATTTAAGGGTTCTGGTGAGGGGGGGGGGGGGGGGCTTCTATTGATTATAAAGTGAAAAAGCAAAATTTATTTGAAAATATTCCTTTCTGCTTCTGGTTAAAAAGCAATGAAGCTAAGTGTATAGTTATGATGAGCAAGAGTGCTTCTTCCAGAGTAGTGAATTTCATGACCCCTGGGTCAGATGTGCTGGTGTGAGGGTGGGGCTCTTGATAATATAGTAAAAATGCATTAATTCTATTAAATAATCCTGTTTGCTCCTTGGTGTTAAGCAGATAAACAAAGTGATTAGTTATGATGAGCAAACTTATGGTCCCAGGGTCAGAAGCTCTGGTGTTGGGGGGGGGGGGGGGGGGGCTCTATTGATAATATAGTGAATCTGTAGTAAAAATGCATTATTTCTTTAAAAATCATCTCCGCACCTGGGCATATCAGAGGCAAAAAGAGTAAAAGTTTTAATAAGGAAGATTATTTTTACCAGATTTTTGAACATCTGGACCATTTGGTCAAGTGTTCTGGTCCTGGCCAGGGCTCCATTATGTTGTATTGTACTGAGAGGAGTTATTCCCCTTTGCCATTTACTTTTGATAATTTATCACTGTAAATAATGTACTTGAAAGGTAAATAGAATAAGATAATTATGCAAAAACTTTTATTGTATAATACAAAAAGTACTTTCGTAGTTTTAATGATCAGATAGACTTGTAAGTAGTAGATAAATAAAAATGAGACAAAAATAACTTGTCTTATTAAATGTTCATCAAGGACCAAGAGAGGCCAATGTAAGAAATTTCAACAAAGGATTAAAATAGTACAGAAGCATTGATAATTTGTTAATATACTGTATGGTGATAGTGATAAATGAGGATCAGATTTATAGAACATAATTTATAAAGTGTTAATGAATATTAAGACCAATTATTTTGTTGATCATGATCACCCTATTTTTCTTGCTTTTTGGCAACAAAGTTTCACCTTTCAGTTCATTTTATACTCTATGCATTCTTTAAATTGTTGTATCATACTCAGGTGACCGTTAAGGCCCTTGGGCCTCTTGTTTTCATATATACCTCATATTTTCAATTTTGTGTTATGATAATAAATTATTGCTCCTCCTATTCTCTCTGTCAAACTTTCTTCATATCAAGGTCACATGCACTTGCGGTACGGACCCCCCCCCCCCCCCTTTCCATTTTTTTTTCTTTTTAAATCTGGGACCTAGTCACCTTTTTTTTCTATTTTTGTATTCTAATATGCAATATTTGTTATCGATATTAATGTAACCTTTTGTCTCTAAGCTGTTTTTTAAAATATCGTTTCCGACATACAAAGATGCATCAGTCGAAAACGTTTACTAAGTAATGCTCAAACAAAACTCAATATTAGACGAAGATCTCCTATCATCTTTTTCTCCAAATTTATAGTGAATAAATTAAAATATTTAATTGACAGTTGTTTATAAAAATTCTATGATTACCTTATAAACATGCCCACTGATTCAGATACTGCTTCATTTTCCAGTACTCTTTCTTCTGGACTAAACTCTATCGCAGCTGTTCTTCTACAAGATGTCCTCCGAGTTTTCTGTGTCAAACGAATTAATTCCGAGATCATTGCCACTTATGCATCAAAGATTATAGGTAACAATTTACATGTACATTTTGTTCTGCATTTTATAACTTTCTTTTCCATTTGAAGAGATGTCTTTGACATATACATATTTATTCGTGGAATTTTCCAATTTTACCTGCCTGCTCTTTTCAGCCCTCGTCTTTGGCTTCATCTGTTTAGGACTGACCTACGTAGCATCTCTTTTGGGTGGAGTTCTGCAGGCAAGGAATTACATTCATTAGTGTCAAAACTGCGTGTTTTGTGAATGATTCTGAAAAACAAATCATAACACTTGTGACATGACCCGGCGAGTTTTCCTTTGAAGTCAGCCGTACAATAACTGCGATACAGAACACTTTTAGTGGGCGTTTCTTATGCAAATGAGCAGAAACTGTACTGTATCTGAAAAATATCAACGATACAGTACGGTTTATTTTTAGCGATGACGGAAAACTGAATCCGTATCTTAAATAATATAGACATAAGAATCAATCAAATCGCAAGATAGCGCTGTTAGTATTTATTCAAAATTTGAGATGAATTAAGAATAGAATTTTACAACGTAAAGTTACCAGTGGCGGATTCAAAAATTTTAGAAAGGAGGGAGTGGGGGGCAGTGCACAAATGGTTTTCATCGAAAAAAAAAATCCAAACTGGAAAATCGGGAGTTTCGTGGGGGGGGGGGGGGGGGGGGTAGATTCATAATCAGGCCTGGCACTATATGTGCATGATCGTTTCGTGTTGATAAATTAAAAGTGTATACAAGTTTAGCAAACATAATTTTCGAAAGCCAAAAAAGAAAAAAAAATCGAAAGGGGGGGGGGTTACCGACGCGCGCCAGTGAGTGCTGGATCTGCCTTTGGTTCCTCTACATTTTGTTTCAAACATGAAGGTAATATGCCCCCTTTCTTACATCTGTTTATTTCAATTTGGAGCCAAGAATTTTGTATACACATGTATGACGACCGGTCGATGACATTGTCGGACATTTCTCTCAGAATACAAACTCCCCGAAACATTTCTGCTTCAAATACATTCCCATATATGATTCTTATGTATCAAAATGTTTTGCACTAAATTCGTAGCTTAGATTTTAAAAAAAGTCAGCAAGAGCTAAATAGAAAGAAAAAAACCTACGCAATCAAAATAAATTAAATTTTGGGAAAACACATTATATAATGCATCTCATAATTATAATCATTTTTAAAATTGATAGATACCTGCACGTCCACCTCACTCGGCATTTCAGTTGCGACTGATAAAAATGGGGTACTAAATCATCTTTCTGCAAAATCATCTGATTGGTTGAAAGATATATACCCAAATACACATGTAAATTAGCGAGGTCATAAGAAAGGTCATGTCACAAGTCATTTAGAATACTCGTTTCCTACTGTATCGGAGATACAGGGCGGGGCCCGGCTCGAGCTATCGCTCTCGCCTTAAGCCCCGCCCTGTATCTCCGATACAGTAGGAAACTCGTACTCTAAATATAACTTAGCAATTTTTTTTACGACTTGAATTTATTTCCTATCCAGTATATAAAGATATATGAATTATAGCTGCAGAACTGTAGCTCTCCGAAAAAAAAAATATTGAATGGTCGTCCATCCCAATTTTTTTCATATCAGCGAGCTTCAGGTCTGCAGCTAATAAATATCGGTATATACATGTACAGTAAAACTTGGTTGTATAAAGAACATGATTAATAAGGAAATCTCGGTTACAAGGAATCCTGTAGAGTTATAAAGAATCTAAGTTACTAGTATACTTGCGGTAAAACTCACCAGACACGAAGAGCTAACTGCTAGTAAAAGTTATTTGACAGTCTTACCAAAGATTTAGCCTACTGGCCCGAGAAAATAATTGGCTTTTATAAATTTATTTTTTAGCAATTATGCGACTAGGACAAGGTCACCATAACTTCGGTTCAGAATCTATAGACCTATGAATTTTACTTCTTGCTACCGATACTATTAGTTATTTGAGAACGATTTGTCAAAAATATCAGTTAATTTAAAATATCGAAAAGTTTAATCCAGCCCGGCGTCAATCCATGCAAATGTATTCGCCTGCTGCAAAATTTGTGCATCTCAAGCGGTCGGCCACACGGTTATTTCAATATATATATATATATATATATATATATATATATATATATATATATATATATATATATATATATATATATATATATATAAAAGAAAACAAAAAGGTCCCAGTGACTTATAACTTAGTTTTACTGTATTGTCAGTTGTGACATGACCCGGCGAGTTTTCCTTTGAAGTCAGCCGTACAATAACTGCGATACAGAACACTTTTAGTGGGCGTTTCTTATGCAAATGAGCAGAAACTGTGCTGTATCTGAAAAATATCAACGATACAGTACGGTTTATTGACGGAAAACTGAATCCGTATCTTAAATAATATAGACATAAGAATCAATCAAATCGCAAGATAGCGCTGTTAGTATTTATTCAAAATTTGAGATGAATTAAGAATAGAATTTTACAACATAAAGTTACCAGTGGCGGATTCAAAAATTTTATAAAGGTGGGAGTGGGGGCAGTACACAAATGGTTTTCATCGAAAAAAAAATGTCCAAACTGGAAAATCGGGAGTTTCGTGGGGGAGGGGGGGGGGAGGGGGGTAGATTCATAATCAGGCCTGACACTATATGTGCGTGATCGTTTCGTGTTGATAAATTAAAAGTGTATACAAGTTTAGCAAACATAATTTTCGAAAGCCAAAAAAGAAAAAAAATCGAAAGGGGGGGGGGGGTACCGACACGCGCGAGTGAGAGCTGGATCTGCCTTGGTTTCTCTACATTTTGTTTCAAACATGAAGGTAATATGCCCCCTTTCTTACATCTGTTTATTTCAATTTGGAGCCAAGAATTTTGTATACACATGTATGACGACCGGTCGATGACATTGTCGGACATTTCTCTCAGAATACAACCTCCCCGAAACATTTTTGCTTGAAATACATTCCCATATATGATTCTTATGTATCAAAATGTTTTGCACTAAATTCGCAGCTTAGATTTTTAAAAAAAGTCAGCAAGAGCTAAATAGATAGGAAAAAACCTACGCAATCAAAATAAATTAAATTTTGGGAAAACACATTATATAATGCATCTCATAATTATAATTATTTAAATTGATAGATACCTGCACGTCCACCTCACTCGGCATTTCAGTTGCGACTGATAAAAATGGGGTACTAAATCAACTTTCTGCAAAATCATCTGATTGGTTGAGAGATATATACCCAAATACACATGTAAATTAGCGAGGTCATAAGAAAGGTCATGTCACAAGTCATTTAGAATACTCGTTTCCTACTGTATCGGAGATACAGCGCGGGGCCCGGCTCGAGCTATCGCTCTCGCCTTAAGCCCCGCCCTGTATCTCCGATACAGTAGGAAACTCGTACTCTACATATAACCTGTTAAATGTTTTCGTGATTTGAACACTCAATAGTAATATACAATATTTTGCATCTGTAGCTAGTCTCCGGGGACGATGATCACAGTTTGCCCTTTATCTGTCAGGATGTCACTTTTGCACTTTTCTCGAGAACCACTGGACATCCTTGAATGACAGGAATCATTTTTATCCCCCTGTATTTGAAGATTCAGGAGTATAGAGTTTTTGGTCTGTTCATCCGTCTGTCTGTCTGTCTGTTTGCAAAAACTTTAACCTTGCCCATAACTTTTGAATGGTTGGTGAAAGGGCTTTCATATTTCACATGTGTATTCCTTGTGACGAGACCTTTATTCAGGTACCAACATATTTTACTTTTTACCTTGACCTTGGAATTTGACCTGCTTTTGCAAAATCTTACCAAACTTTAAATTTGGCCATAAAGTTTGAACGGTTGATGCTAGGGCCTTTATATTTAACAGATGTATTTCATGTGACCAGATCTTTCTTTAGGTACCAACATTTTTAGCTCACCTGAGCTGAAAGCTCAAGTGAGCTTTTCTGATCACATTTTGTCTGTAGTCCCTCTGTCCGTCTAGCTGTCTGTCTGTCCATCCGTCTGTAAACTTTTCACATTTTCAACTTCTTCTCCAGAACCACTGGGCCAATTTCAACCAAACTTGCCACAAAGTATCCTTGGGTAAAGGGGATTCAAGTTTGTTCAAATGAAGGGCCACGTCCTCATTCAAGGGGAGATAATTAATAAATAGTGAAAATATGTTGGCATATTTTAAAAATCTTCTTCCCAAGAACCACTGGCCCAAAAAAGTTGAAACTTATAGGATACCTTTGTTACATAGTGTACATTGAAGTTTGTTCAAATCATGACCCCTGGGGGTAGGGTGAGGCCACAATGGGGGATCAAAGTTTTACATAGAAATATATAGGAAAAAATCTTAAAAATCTTCTTCTCAAGAACAGCAAAATCTTGTTTAGTCATATTTATATGTAAGCATCTTCAGGTAGTGTAGATTCAAATTTGTTCAAATCATGACCCCTGGGGGCAGGGTGGGGTCACAAGGGGGGATCAAAGTTTTACATAGAAATGTATGGGAAAAATCTTTAAAAATCTTCTTCTAGAACAGCAAAACCTTGTTTAGTCATATTGATATGTAAGCATCCTCAGGTAGTGTAGATTCAAGTTTGTTCAAATCAATACCCCCTGGGGTTAGGGTGGGGCCACAATGGGGGATCAAAGCTTTACATAGGAATATATAGGAAAAAACTTTAAAAATCTTCTTCTCAAGAACAACAAAGCCATGAAAAGTCATATTGATATTGAAGCATCCTCCGGTAGTGTAGATTCAAATTTGTTCAAATCATGACCCCTGGGGGTAGGGTGGGGTCACAAGGGGGGATCAAAGTTTCAAATCGAATTATATAGGAAAAAATCTATAAAAATCTTCTTCTCAAGACCAGCAAAACCATGTTGAGTCATATTGATATGGAAGTATTCTCAGGTATTGTAAATTCAAGTTTGTTCAAATCATGACCCCCGGGGGTAGTGTGGGGCCACAATGGGGGATCAAAGTTTTACATAGGAATATAAAGGAAAAAATCTTTTTCTCAAGAACAGCAGAGCCATGTTTAGTCATATTGATATGGAAGCATCCTTGGGTAGTGTAGATTCAAGTTTGTTCAAATGATGACCCCTTGGGGTAGGGAGGGGCCACAATGGGCCGGGGTATCAAATTTTTACAAAGGAATATATAGGAAAAAATCTTTAAAAAATCTTCTGCTCAAGAACAACATAGCCATTTGTTATATTGACATGGAAGCATCCTCAGGTAGTTTAAAATTCAAGCCCCCCCCCCCCCCCCCCCGAATGTAAACTTCTTTTCAATACTGAATTAATTTGTGCTTTTTCCTAGCCATTGTGCTCAGGTGAGCGGTGTGGACCATGGGCCTCTTGTTTTACCTTTTGGAGTTGACCTTTGAATTTGACCTACTTTTGAACAACTTTCACCTTGGTCATAACTTTTGAACAGCTGGTGATAGGACTTTCATATACCATAATGTATTCCTTGTGACAAAACCTTTCTTTGAATACCAACAGTTTTGACCTCTTGACCTTGGAGTTTAACCTACATTTGTAAAAAAAAAATTAACCTTGCTTGTAATTTTTGAATGGTTGGTTCTACACTTTTATATTTCACATATGTATTCCTTGAGACAAGACCTTTTCTTTTGTACCAATATTTTTGACTTCATGACTTGACCTTGGAGAATGGTCTACTTTTGAAAAACTTGAACCTTGGCCATATTTTCTGAATGGTTGTGCTAGGGCTTTCATATTTCACCTGTATATTCTTTGTGACAAGACCTTTCTTTAGGTACCACCATTTTTGAACTCTTGACCTTGGAGTTTAACCTTGGCCTTGAGCTACCATACAGGGGCATCAGTGTTTCACAAGCACATCTGGTTAAGTTTTGTAAGAAAAGTATGAGGCCATCTTTCAGGTAGAAATAAATAAGAAAAGATAAAAATAGGGCTTTTAAACTTGATGTCATAAGATTCTTTTCTTCCAAGGTTATCTTTCAGTGGCAAATTGTGGGGTTTTATTTATGTGGTAACCAGGATATACTTAGTATGACATCCAGTGTCTGTGAATTAGGATGGAGTCATCAGAATCTGTACAGAACCAATGCACTAGAAAATACTGAAACTTATAAGGAAAGATTCCTTAGTTATCCAACCATCCTCACATAGTAAAGGTTCAATTTTGTTCCAGTAATATTCAATAGGGATAGGATGTATTACAGTAGTATAATCTGCTTTAATTCTAGGCTGCCCTAGCATTGTTTGGAGTAATTGGAGGGCCATTGTTGGGTGTTTTTACACTTGGAATGTTGTTTCCATGGGCAAATGAAAAGGTATTATAATGGTATTAATGATACATGTATCTTCAACTTAAAATTTCTGTTCATTACAATGTCCGAAACTCTTATTTTGTGCGCAAACATTTTCTTTTTCTTTTTTTTTTTTTTTAAATTTTTTTTTATTGAAAGTGAAATACTTTATTGTATATACCTTTAATGTAAATGATGCAGGGAGCTGTGACTGGAATGTTGACAAGTCTTGTCTTCATGCTGTGGATAAGTGTAGGGTACCAGGTCCACAAACCAAAGGTAGCCACATTCTCACCCATCTCTGTGGAGGGCTGCAACTGGAATCTGACCACAAAAGTTCCCCCGACAACCCTCAACTCATTCTATGTCAGTAACATGACTACTCAGAGCTCAGTGTTTATCTCTACAGTTAATGCCACCCTCACAACAGCAGCAGACATGGCAAAGGAAGATTCATAGTAAGTACAAGATAAATGGTGTTTACTGAATTTACAAAAATACAAAACCCTATGCTAGTCATATAGTCTCTAACTTTTCCCTTTTATCCCTGACATGACACATTAATAGACTCTCATAGTCCATTGTGTATATAGCACTTACCTAGTACTGTACCTATATTCAAACTGGAAAAATTACATGCAATAGCTAGATACCAACTGCTAGTATGTGGATGGTGGTACATGTATTTGACAGCTGATTGGGTACTCCACACCACAGGTACTTGTGGACAGGAACCCCCCCCCCCCCTAATATTCAACCCCGGGGCTTGTTGGACATTTTTTTTCACAAATTATATTTATTACACTTATTCATCATGTGTACCATAGGAAAAAATCGTGAAAACCCCAAAATAATTGTTCCACACAAAAATACCCCACTATACATTATATCTCCCTTATAATGTATAGTGGGGTATTTTTGTGTGGAACGAATCAGAGTTGGAGGTGACAAGTATATGGAGTGAATTATTTGAATAGGATAAAAAGCATTATTTATTACAGTGTATCTCTATTTTTCCCATATCTGATCAAAATTTTATCTTTTGGATCTATTTTTCTTCAGTAACAGCATGGCATTTTAACCACATTTGGTAAAAATGATCTTTAGGTAAACTGGATAATAGGAAAACTAAAAAACTCAATTCCAGTGTGTTCAAATGAAGGGAGATGCATGTAATCCTCTCCAGGGGAGATAATAAATAGAGAAAATAGAATAGGTTTTTTTTTTTAAATCCTCTCCAAAAAAATAATGGACTTTGTTTAAAATAAATAAATTTCAAACTTTTTTTTAGATAGCTTTTACATATACCTTAGACTCAGATTTACTCTCAGACTTGAAAGCCACAATATTTAAAGTTTTACATAGTTTACAGTATTGTGAGGTCTACTTCTTGAATTATTCAGTAACATGATAAATACTGATTTACCAGCATTGTTTTTTTCAGTAATGTTATGGACAGATTCTACTCCCTCTCCTACCTCTGGTACAGTGCCACGGCGATGATTGTGGTGATAGCAGTCGGAATGCTAGTCAGTGCAATCACAGGTAAAATATGAACAATGAACAATAGAAAACATGTACATTTAAACTGAAAAAAAAAACTATAAGTAATTAGTACATTATAAAAGTTTTTAATGTTGGTACATTGCACATACTACATGTATTTATCCATCTAGAATAAAGATTCTGCAGTGACCTTTAGTCTTTTTTGCTTGTTGATGACATGTCAGTGACTTTTACAGGATTAGAAAAGCCAAGTGAGATGGACCCTAAGCTTTTCTGCCCAATATTTGATGTATTCTGTCCATTTTTACCAGAGAAAATCAGGAAACCCCTCAGATTTGGAGTACGATATGATGAGGTATATCTTTTAGTTCTATGTGTACCCATGGCATATGTACTAAACCACACAAAAACCATACAACTGATATAGCAACCACATAAATCTCTTATTTGGAATTTACATCAGCAATGATTTCTATTACATTATATTTACAAAACATTTTCTTGGGTAATGGAAATCTGTGTGGTTGACAAAAAAAATGGTTCTTGTTTTAAATTTAATCAACTATATCTCAAGATTCCTAGGTTGGCCTTTTCATGGTGCTTACAATACTTTTAAGCTGTCGTGAATTCAAGAGAGAAAATTCAGGAAGTATTAAATTTATCCATACTTTAAACATGTTCAAATAAACCTTGTAAAATCACTTAAAACATATGTTGTTATACACCTGAATTGTTTCACTCCTAGATAAAACAGTGTGGAGACTTGGAATTAAAGTTTCAAGATGGTATAGAAGAAAAGGAGGAGGGATCTCCATTACAGCAAAAGGTTGTAGCAGAGGTCAATGGAGAAAATGCCAAGACAGCCATGTTGTGATGAAGGGCTGGAGGCGTGTCCTCATCTACTTGTAACGGCCATTGTGACCAAACTAGAACAAAACTAGCAAATGTATCGTAGATCTTGTGTTCATCACTTATATTTTTTTTTTCATTTTTTATCCCAAACATCCACTGAATCACATTGTAGTTACAGGTTAACGTACAGTATGTGGTTTAAGAATAAATAACAAAAAAAAAAAAATTTTTCTTCAAGAATTTAAATATCTTTGCTTAATTAGGAGCCTCTCTAACTAATGAAGTGATATTTGTTTAGTTGAACAAATTTATGTTTGACCATGCTAAAAAATTTGGTGAAAAAAGGGGAAAAAGTAACTTTACAGCTAAGAGTAATTTTTGAAAATTAAAGAAATACATGTATATGAAGTTTTGTTACTGAAAAGTTTCTAGGAACATTTTGTAGAGTCTATTTTTACATTTTACATAATTAAAATTTTCTTATTAGATTTTGATTGAAAGAAATGATGAAAAAATAGCAATACAACTCTTCTGTATGGGAGATAAGAAAATTTGTTTGTGGTATTATCTTTACTGTGCTCGTTTATCTGCAGGTTGTTTGATGCTTCATTGTACCATACCATAGTCTTGTACAAATTATACAGAAAAAAAAATTTATATTAATACATACACAATGACATCATATTGTCAAGAAATACTCATGGATAATCTTTACTCAAGACATGTGCCAGTTCTACTCTCTACTCTCCCTAAATGTTTGATCTGTATAACAATGTTTTGTGAAATAAGATTTCAACATGAATTTAGTACATTTTGTCAGACAATCAGTGTCAATAAAACAAAAACTGTAGAGCAGTTCATAATGGTTTGGTTTGAATTTGTTTCGGATTTTATTAATGTTTGTGTAGAACTTTTGGCTCACCTGGCCCTGAGAGCCAGGTGAGCTAATACCATCACTTAGCATCTGTTGTCAGTGTCATCTTTGTTGAAACAAGGCCACCATTTGTGTAGATAAAACATAAGGATTCTAAGAAGTTTTTTGCTAATAATGCGAAAATAAATATCAAAAGCAGATAGGCAAAATCTGAGGGGTGAAAATAATCAGAATGGCAAGATCTAGTTACTTAGCAAATTTCATAAAAGTCTGTGCAGCAATGTTGAAGCTGCGGCTCCTGTAATTTCAAATTCTTCTCATATCGGCAGGTTTTGACTACCATCTTGAAAACTATCAACACAGGTCTATAAACTGTACGTAACCCACAGGTGTTCTATCCATTCAGTAACTCAAAAAGTTTTCCGTCCACACAGTAACCCACAGGTCTTTTATCCATACAAAGGCCCATATGTCTACTATCCCATTCAGTAACCCACAGGTCTTATATCCATATAGTTGCCCACAAGTCTAATATCCATAAGTTAACCCACAGGTCTGGAATCCACACAGTACTCTACAGGTAATCGATCCACCTAGTTACCAAAAGGGCTTCTGCACACCCCCACCATAAAATTACCTTCATGCCTTTTAGTTACCCATACAACCTCTTTTTCATAGAGTAACCCAAGGGTCTACTATCCATACAGTAACCCAAAGGTCTTTTATCCATACAGTAACCCAAAGGTCTTCTATCCACGAGTTACCAACAAGACAACACTAAACTACCTTTCAGTAACACAGAAGGACCTTTACAAACTGTCACAATAACCCAAGTGAAAATAGATAGTAAATCCTTGGGTTGCCAATAATGACATAAGAAAGACTGGATATGAACTTCCTGATGTGTATGCATCGCTAGATGTAATTCACATTTATGAGCAATATTTTCTTAGAAAGTGCCATTTTATAATTGACTGAAAAACAAAATAATGTTGATATAGTACTGTGGTAACTACAAACATATTATTCATATACATTTAGTGCCATTTTATAATTGGCTAAAAAACAAAATAATGTTCATATAGCACTGTGGTAACTACACAAATATCTTCCATATACACTTACATTTTGAAATGAAATAATGTACACATACATGTATATCAGTTTTAATCAAAAAAAAAAAATTATATACTGTATATCTCTTACTGCAATTTTTAAGATTGTATTCAAAAATAAAAAAAATTTGACAAAACCCAGTTCCTCAAAATATATCAATTAATACCATATATTGCTCTTGATAATAATGTGTACAAAGTATGAGATTCATAAAATAAAATTTTCATATTTTCATTATCAGTATTGCAGTTTGCTACAAGATAAATTCCATTTTCTTATAAGTTGCATACATAAATGACATGAGTATTGAAATGCACATGATTGAAACAAGCTCTTTCCTTTGTATCGTAAGCCATCTGTTTTATCACAGTAAACCAGAGGCTATTTTTTTTCTTCTAATAATGACCATTTCCGCTTTCTTTTTTTTATGACATTTAAATTTTTCTAAGTTCAGGAATGTTTTACAATGAAGGACACAGGAGATTTGTTAGTTTTACCAGAAGAAAGTTTGTTGGACTTGACATGTTGTGTCCATTCATCTCTAGTTCTCACCTCTTAGTCTATTCCTTTTCCTGTTTCTTTATCTGATATTAACTTTCTCAGTAACTACTGTAGTTTGTTTTCTGCTGCCAGACACTGACTACATGTACATCCTTTAATGTTAGAGCTCTATGTGCTGCTTTAATGCCTTGTTGATTCGGTACTTTAGGTCCGTGTGATATTTCTCAACCTGTATACAACAAAACCGAATCAGTCTTTATAACATTTTGAAACTTTCTTTCCCATTTCATTATTCATTCAACTGTTTAAATTAATTTGCTAAAATGTTAATTTCATGTTTTATTCTCCATATTTCATTTATTCTGCCACAAAAATAAAAGTGCTCTAAAAACACAGCTGTATACTAAACATTCCAAAAACTGCATTTTCAATCTTTTTTTTTCTATTAATCAAGGAGGTTCATTTCAAACAAAATGTACAAACCTTCCTTCCATAATCTCGAGCCATCTGTTCCAGCTTGGCATGCTTATCTGGAACTTCCCCATCTTTATAATTGAGTTTTAATGCTTCATCAGAAATTCTTAACTGATCCTGGTAGTATTCATGCTTTTGTAGCCTGTGTTCAAAATGCTGAAGTTCTGTCTAAAAATTAGGGCAAAGAATTCAAGATGACAAATCAAGGTAAAACATTCTAGTCACTCATATGCACATATTTTAACACATCTGAATTTATGTACCAGGGGTATTACAAATTAATTATCCACATTGTGTGGTTACCTGAATCAGCCAAATAAAAAGTTTTTCCAATATGGAATATGAATATAATGAGTGTACCTTGATGGATTCTAGTTCAGTTGGTGACATTCTAGCTCTCTGGGCAAGTGCCCACAGCTCATACACTCGTGGATCCTGGAAAGATTTGTCTGGAACATTAACTCCTGCAGCCATCGACTCTAGTTTGTCATACTCCGTCTTCAAATCCTTGTACATTGTTTTCAACTCCAGCTTCTTGTTTTTCTTCACCCTGTTTTGTTCCACATCAATCAAATTATCCTCATAATCTAAACAATTGAAAAATATAAACATATACATGTATAAGAAACTAAGAATTAAGGCCACAGTCTTCCATAATAAGTTATATGACTGAAACTTGCACTTGCAAATAAAATACAGTCAAACCTGTTATCTTGAACTTGAAAGGGCTAGGAAAAAACCTACGGTATATCCAAGAATTTGAGATATTGTAGGTAAAATGCACAACAAAATTTTACAGAAAATTTGGTTTGGACTTCCAAATCATTTTGACATATCCATGGTATTCTTGATATCGATGTTCAAGATACCCAAGTTCAACTGTATTGAGTATTTGTAATTGCTTTGTGTTAATAATTAAGAAAGAAGTCCTGTAATTTGGAATGAAAGTTAATATTATAATACATTTACCATCCCTGAGATTAAAGTTTTCCTGTAGAGAGTTGTATTCATCCACCTTCATCTGATGGTGTAAAAATTCCTCCTTCAATTTCTCCAATTCTGATTCTGAAATGGCATTTTTACATAATGTACACAAATATACATTATAAACTGACATAAAGAAAGATAAGCATGTAGTATGGACATACATGTTATTTCAATTGACAACAAAATGAGTACCGAAACATTCTGCTGGATTTAATTTATGAAGGTCATAAAACAAAGACATGTATGGTAAAAACTTGCAATATACATGACACATTACAAAGTGTATTAATTATCTTGAAAATAGATGTATTTTTACCTGAGAATCCAGCAAATTCTGCTTTCTTCCATAGCTTCTGAAGCTTTTTGTCTCGAAGTTGATGATCAAATGTTTCTGGTATTTCATTACTTATATCTTGTGGCTTTGGCATAGATACTACATTTTTCATGTTATATTTCTCCAAAAGATCTGCAGAATTAAGATTTTTTTCTATACAATCCAAAATTGTTATCTTTACTGTCTACATTGACACCACTTTTAATAAAAATATTGTTTTCCTATTCTTTCCAAAAACTCATGCTTAATCGATATATGTAAATGTTCAGAATTCATATCTAATTACAAAATCTCACCCATTAACCTCTGTCTAACTTCTGCCTCTTTCATGCCATCTTTATCCATATCCTCGGCTTTCAACTTTTTAAGTTCTATTTCTACTTTGTCTTGAATTTTCAAATCTGCATAAAGATCAGCTAACTTTGGTCCTGAATGGAGCTTAAAGAATCGGAAATAATAAGTCGATGAATACAATTACTTGAACATTAGTCTTCATTCTACCACAATATATACAACAAAGAGATCATATAAACTTTGACCTAAAAACAAGAGGAACAAATGCTAGTTCAACATGTTACTGGCATTTTGCACTGCTTTATTTACCAGGTATGTACATATTTTTTAAAAATTCATAATAAAGTACTCATATATGACCAATGTAACTCTCATTAAGACATGTCATTTGACCACTTTGTGTGAATGTAAAATTCTATATCAGACTCTATAATATATTTTGTTGGCAAGAGGCCCATGCGCCATGATGCTCACCTGAGTCACTTTGGTCTTATTGTTCTTCATCAGAAGATTTTTAAAGATTTTTCCCTCTTTGATCCCTTAAATTTTGTGGCTTTAAGCTAATACCATGAGGGTTATGATTTAACCTAACTTGAATTCATACTTATATGGGGATGCCCATAATATCAATAAACAAGGGGTGTCCCAAAATTCCAAAGTCTGAGCTCATATGTTTTGCAAAAATTCATGTATCTTTAAATAATTTTCTAGGTGTACCATATACACTCGCCTATAAGTCCGTTTTTTGGGAGTTAAACTTTGGTCAAAAACTCTATGTCCGACTTATAGGCAAGTTATAAAAAGATTGGTATTTTAGAGGGTCAAGCCCTCTAATAGAAAGTTTAAAAAATACAACCGACTTTATAGGCGGACCGACTTATATGCGAGTATATATACGGCTGTCCTACCAGCACAATCTCCGACATCAAAAACGAATCTTTAACATTTCTAGTTTGGATTTTTGGGAAAATACACTATTTGTCATGAGACAGGATATTTTGATATTTTTATGAGTGCAAAGCACTCGTGAAAGTATTAAAAAAATCCTGTCCCACTGGTGAAAGAAATTCCATATTCATCTACTAAACATTGAATATCCTCTATTTATATTTTCTTTGAACCCATAGATTTTATACTGTTTTTACAACTATACAGTTTATTGCATTTTGCTTGTACAGTTGCAAAAGAGGCCATTTCTGCTTGTTTGACTATGATTTCTAACTCCCAAGTTTTTTTTTGTTTTTGCTCAGTATTCACTGTCAAGCGTTAGTTTGTCTATGCTGTCAATCAGTTTTTCTATTTTGTGTATATACATAAGATCTTTCTTTTCTGCTTCTTTCTTGTACTCTTCTACTATTTCTTTCACAATGCTTTTTATGAGAGATTTAATTTAGGTCATCTGCTTTTATTATTATGTTTTCTTGATGGTCGCTAATTTCTTGTAGATCTTTTTTAATTATAGCCCATTTATCACCTTGGGCTTGCTCTGCTCTTTCTAGCACTTTTTTCCATTTTATCAGTTTTATCTTTGTTTTTTACCATTTGCCTTGTGTTTGCCATTTACACAATATAACAAGAAGCAGTTCACAATGTAGAATACTTATGAGATTTCAATATTTTAATCCACAAAAGCACTGTTTTCTGCCTTTACAATTTTCACTAATAACATTAAGCAACACTTTTAATTCCTGTCACATAGATTTTTCAAGAACAACTACAACTAATAAGACCTTAAATATGTCAAGTTCTCTCCTCATTATTACCTTGTGTCAACACAAGTGGAATGACTTCTCCTTTTTCATTAATTTTATTTAATACTTTTCACCTCTTTTTCATTACTCCTTTGAAAAGGGTATCACTCTTCATTTGAACGATGTGAATCCCCTCCACCCAAGAATACTTTGTGGCAAGTTTGGTTTAAACTGTCCCAGTCGTTATAGAGAAGAAATTGAACATGTGAAATATTAACAGACGACATGCCACATGCTACTTATAACTACCTAGGTATTTAAACCTACTCCAGGTAGCTATTTTTACCTACTTTTTGCTTTATTTGCATTTTGTGGCCAAACCCACGAACAGCGCAATATGGTAACCACCAAATTTCTTAATACAGTCACACTGATGATGAATACGACAAAAAATTTGGAAAAAATGATTACTTTCTAACTTATCAATTTTGCATAAAAACAACATCCAGTTTCATTTTCTGGTAGCTAAGGATCATAAAGTCTAAAATTACAAACCTGTATCAATTTTTAAGCTAATCTTCATGCAATCTTAGACAAAAAAATTTTGGGGATGATTTTTCATGCCCTTCCTGTCCAATTTCCGCCCTCAAAAAAGTTTACAAAATAATAATAATCTTTATTTAGGAATAGGCATTATGCAATGTACATGAACATTGAGGTGTGAGTATTATATACATATAAAACTTAATTAGACATGATTTAAGAGATGATTTTAAAACGAATTAACTAATAAATCTTATTTTGCATATAAATCAACTAAATATATTATATTATATATATGCCTAAACCCAAGGATAGCCCATGAAAGCCAGTATGGCTTATTTCAAATGGGGTCCTTTTACATGTAACAAAATTACTGGCATATGACATATATAATATACTTAATATAAACAATACATAATATACTTACTATAAACAAAATGGCTTAAAATTTCAATCACACTTAATATGCAAAAGCCTCTAAGAACAGTTTGGTTATAAATCTAATACATGTAGTATAAAAAGTCTTCTTTGGACATTTTCATAAGTTTTTCCATAAAATGCTTTTTGACCTCTTTTTTGAATTTTGATTTATTGGTTATTGTTTTAATCTGATCAGGTAGAGAATTCAAATCTTTAATTCTATTGTAAAAAAAGTTTCACTTTCCATTTTTGAACCCTTGGTACAAAAAAATTAAATTTACTTGACCTTGTACAATTTGTAGAAACATTTCGCTTAAAATTGCTGTACATATAATTTGGACCTTTATTATGATATATATTGTAGACATGGTTGAGGCTTAATTGACAAACTCTATTTCTGATATTCAAAAAACCCAATTTTTCAAATTCATTAACACTGACTCTTGATCTAGGTGAAACATCAAGAATAAATCTAATAATCTTGTTCTGTGAAACCTGAAGTCTTTTTTTTTAATTTTACAGATAGTCTTTCATACCAACAAGTGATAGCATAATCGATGTGACATTGAATTAAAGCAGTGCACAAAGATTTTCTTGATTGCATTGACAAACATGATTTTTGCCAATATAAAAATTTAAGTTGTTGGTTTGTTTTGCTAACAATACTTTCTACAATTTTCTCACCAGATAGTATGTTGTCTTAAAAAAAACCCTCCTAAATATTTAACACAATTTTTACATTCAATTTTGATTCCATCACATACTACTGAAAAGGTGTTCATATCATATGACTTAAATTTTCTTGGAGGTCCAAATAAAATACTTTCTGTCTTTCCTAAAAGTAGAGAAAGTTTATTATCAACTAACCAGTGCTTACATTCCTCTAAAATCTCAGATAGTTTTTTATACTAATGACTTCTGGATTGGTGTGTGAAAAAAGAATAGCTGTATCATCTGCATATATATATAAAAGAACTTTGCATTCAGAATCAATACTGACACTGAGGTCATTTACATACAATAAAAATAAAAGAGGCCCAAGTATACTGCCTTGAGGTACCCCACACGAAATATAATTGACATCTGAAAAAGTGTTGTTAACATTTATCATTTGTTTTCTACTGGATAAGTAAGATTTAAACCATCCAACTGATTTTACACCAATGACTTGGATAATTGACAATGACAAATTAACACACTGAATTTTTTCTGTGCAAGTGCACAAGTAGTCCGAAATATCTGACGTTTTCCAGGCTTTTTTCACGATTTTGATATTTTACCTGCCAGGAAAACATCAGAACCGGCGCCATTAGGAAAACTGGGAATTTGCCGCCTCCAACCAGAGGCGGCATTCTCGGGTTGATTTTCAATCCTTGCAAAGCGAATGAAATGTCAAACTCACAATTTATCAATAGTACAATGCTTTTAGTACTCACCAACATCGTTTTTATGGTTTGTTTATAAATTATATAATCCGATGAAAACATTTTATCTGACTGTCGAGATTTGTTTTCATTTCGTGCATTTTAAAAATCTTTCTTCAAGTCCTGCATCGAAATGATGAGTGATGTTTTCTTTTCTTCGATATTGGTGAGTACTAGAAGCATTGTGCTATTGATAAATTGTAAAAACGGCATTTAATTCGGTTCCCAGGTATCAAAAATCAACTCCGATTGGAGACGGCGAAATTTCCAGTTTTCGTAATGGCGCCGGTTCTGACGTTTTCCTGGCACGTAAAATATCAAAATAGTAAAAAAGCCAGGAAAACGTCAGATATTTCGGACTAGTGTACAAGATGATAAACAATAAGTTTGACCTGTTTTAAAGATGCGCTGTAATTATTATCTAATTTTATTTTCAAAGACAGGTAAAAGTAGGTAGAAGTGAGCTTCTTCAAGTAGGTTTAAATACCTAGGTAGCTATTAATAGCTACGTAGGTAGAAATAGTCTTTGGGCTGGACCTGATAAAAAGCCACTCTCTGACCCATCAAAAATTGTAACAATACTAACCCTTAGAATCAACTTAACAATATATGAATGCAATTGAAAAAAAAAATTAATGGGAACTCAAACAAAACAAACCTTCTGTGCTTTTTCCCATATCTGATTCACTTTGAGTGTCCTAAAGGGTCGTTCTCCATCCAATGTTTTTACATATACGTATAGTAAAAACAATAAGAACAAACTTTCTGGCTTTATGTTTATCAGTTTTAACATCTTTCTTGCTGAACTTTCCTGTTTATCATTTAAGACACGTGTACGTTACTGTATGTTGTGAGCATGACTCCAACAAACAGAAAGTAGAAAAAGTAAGACGATATTGATCCCGAATTTAAAAATAAATTTTGTTACAACTTTTGTGTTGACGCTAATCTTTGGTAAAGCATTTTACTGTGAAAAGATCGAAAAGATAGTACATGTATTAGTTTTACAAATGAAATGTTTTATGAACAATTTTCCTTTTTTATTTTTATTATTATTTTTTCCCCAAAGAAATCGGGTTCGAAATGAGGAACAACAACGGGAATTCCCAACCAAAGCCAAAGCCGAAGGACAAGAACATAAAAAGATGTTAAGTTCACTTGTGGGATTTTAAAGACAAACCATTGATACGAAACATTATGGCTGCTGATTTTGAATATAAACAAATGTTACTGAAGCTTGATAAATCATTGAAAACTGAGGAATTTGAGTCGCTCAAGTTTCTGTGTAAAGATGATGTTAGGAAAAGAGAAAGAGAAAATGTTAAAAGACCTACAGATTTGTGGGAAATTCTGGAGACCCGAGAAAAACTAGGTCCAACAAATTTAATGTTTCTTAAGGATCTCATTCGTCATTCCTGTAATGGTCGTGTTGATGTGATGAAGATAATTGAAAACTTTGAGAATGGAATTCCAGATGATCAACAGTTTGTGCCACCTCGGCCAGTTTGTCAACCATCGCAACAACCAGTGATGGGGAATCGTACTCCTTATCAAATGAATCATTTAAGTAAGTTAAAAATGTAACATAAGATTAATCACTTGAACCACCAATGTCCATTTCTAGTATAGATGGTTAGAATAATCTACCTGTGTCTCGGAACAAGCCCTCACCACAGTTAGAATATGTCCCATATACTTGCAATGTAGCAAATCAGAGTGGATCCACTCCGAAATGACTTTGAAGAATACAAAAGGAGTTGCACTGAAAATAACTACCAAATTAATCATAACAAACCTTTTTGAGATTATATATGCCTTTTAACCTAAAAAATAATCAATATGAATATGAAAATTCAACTCATTTTCTCAACGTTTTTTCCTCGCTTCAAATTTAACGCCATGTTGACATTCGGAACTCTCTGGATTGTTCATAGAAAATGCACAGAGTTCGAGTTATTGCCCGTGTTTATTTTGCAACATTGCTAATACACAGAACGAATTCTATCGTTAAACCGGGTCTGTAGGACAATATCATTTTAACAATAGAACGTTCTATCTATAGTATAGAATGAAATACATGCCAATATGTAGGTATTGTATATACCCACTTATAAATGTATAAGTCATATAATTTTTTCAACTACACACATAAGCATGATTAATTAAATCAAATCAAGTTTTGATTTTTTTTTAATGACTGTCATTGCCATTGACCTAGACCTCAACTTTTCTCATTGTAATATGATGAGCTAAAAGTTGTTAAAGGTGACCCATCAAAAGTACAGTGTCGTGCCAAAATGTGCTTAATACGAAAACTTTCAAAATTGTAGAAGTCAGTGCTTTCCTGTATTTGTCATGTTGATTCACAAAATTTAATCACATTAAAATTAGCTATATGATCATACAGATTTGAGCTGACTGTCTTGTTGAAATTGGATTCATATAACTTATTTTTTTTTATTTTCACAGATCCAAATACAAGTAATACAGTGAATGTAGACAGTAAGTCAACTACATGTATTTGCACTTATTTATAGCTCTACTGATCAGAGACCAGAAGAGCTTAAGACCATAGAACATTAACTGGCAAGGTTGGAAATATGCAGCTAACGTCATTTAAATCTATTGCAGTCAATTTAAAAAACTTTCATATATGTATTTATTTCCAAGATCTGCCAACCCCCTCCCCCACACTGGAATTAAATGGTTGTCCCCTATTTATTTTCTTTAAAAAAAAAAACAAACAATTGGACAGGTATAAAACTCTAATTATATAAAATTCAAACTACCGGTACATGTATTCCAAAATTGCTGAGGTAGATTAAAAATGAATTTTGAACTAGAATTTCAATCCAATGTTATCTCATATGCCTGCGCAGAATTGTATCTGCCTATTTCATTGTCCTTCATCAAATGTTTTGACTGAAACAGAATTGAAATGACGTGAGCTGCATATTTCCAATCTTGCCAGTAAGGTGTCTGTCATCCGTCTGTCTAGTGTCTCTCTATGATCAATGTTTTCAAATACTCCTCCTCCCACAGATTTGGTCTGATTTCAATAAAACTTGGTACAAAAGAAGACTATACTAAGATACATAATTCTATTTTCAGTTTTTGGTGTTGCCATGGTTACTAAAAATAGAATTTTCTGTGAAAATCTTTCAAAACGTTACTCCTCCTATAGTTTTAGTTGATTTCAATAAGACTTGATAAACAAGTAGACTTTACATGTACTAAGATAAATAATTCTATGTATTGTTTTTTTTTATTAATTTCAACAAATGGTGTTGCCATGGTTACTAATAATAAAACCATCTGGATTGTCCAAATTTTAAAATGAGCAATTTATCTCAGATTTTGCAGTTTCATTTCAATTTCTTTTTTACATGTGATTGTCTAGTGTATCCTTCACAGCATAGCTGTGACTTATTTTTTGAAAATTACATCCATGGTTAAAGAAGTATAACAAAAAATGTGTTTTATTTTCATAAATTATTTTTTTATTAACATAAAAATGTCCATGTAACTTTTTTTGACATGTTTTGCGAGATATTTTATACATTTATTAACCGAAAATTTTAAACTCTAAAACATCATATTTGCAAATATTTACATTTGCTATCTTTTTCTTCTTAACCAACTATGAAATTGATTTGAATGCCATTTTCATGTATACTCACTCGTAGAAATATACACAGAGAAACACTTAAGTGACGTCACAATGAGGCTACAGAGACTTTAATAAAAGTATAACGATATAGGGCAGCAAGAAATTCAAACACTGAGTATATTTTTGCTGCTTTTAAACATGTAAAATGTAAATCTAAGGAATGTTTTTAAGTTTAGTGTGAATTATTGGTATGTAAATCAAACAGATTTGCAACAAAGGCATATTTTTCATGAAGCACTAGCACACTTCATGAAATATGCCTATGTGACAAGTCTGTGTGATTTGCACATCATCAACTCACACAAAACTTTTCAAAATTCTGAAAAAATGCAATATAACTTTTGCCTTTGATGTTAACAAAAATTGTCAGATTATTATGCTAAAATAAGACTTCTTTTATAGAATATATGAAAGAAATCAATTTCTTAACAAAGAATTTGGGTAAGGAATGGCGATTCTTCATGAGGACGCTGGGTGTTACGGATGGCGACATGTTGTCAGTGGAACAGGATTATCCACGTAGTTTACGGGATCAGATATACCAGTGCTTGGTACAGTGGATAAGTGATAATGGTGGACAGTTTGATCGGGGAAAAGTAATAGGTGCGCTGCGAGACTCTGCCGTTGAAAGATATGACTTAGCTGGACGTATTGAAGATCATGACATTTAATCAAAATGCTGAACCTTGAAAGCAGATGAATATTTATGTGATACATTGTAGTGTGATACTCTGTGCACAGTTATTTGTTTTTTATTATACTGCAAGTGTCACTTGTCTTTTAACATTTATGAACCAAGTCTATAAATTTAAAACATTCATACTTCATTATCTTCCATTGAAAAGAGTATGTGGCCCTGAACTTCAGTCCCTTGTGTACAAAGATTTTCCTTAAAATTGACTTGGTAGTTCTTGAGAAGTAGTCAAAATTGTAAAACATTAAACAGCTGTACAGAATATAAACTTCGATAAGAAAAGCTCACTTGAGCTTTGAGCTCCATTGAGCTTACTAGAACCTCTATGTGCACATATTTGAGCATATTCAAGAAAAGTACAATATGTCATGTTCTTTTTGGTGGAGTCATAAATGCTATCCTTTATATGATCAGATGATATGTACATGTATATAATAAATTAAGATCACCTGAGTCAGACAGGTGACATTATTATCTGTTATCTCACTTTCTAAGAGCTGAACCTATTCCAAACATTTCTAGTTTATAGCATCTGTAGGTAGAGTAAACATTGTAATTGTCACAGTTCCTGTCTGTCTGACTAAAGTCAGCCCTTTCTATTTCACTTCCTTGTAGTAGGTGGCTTTAGTCTGACTGCAGTTCCTATCTATCTGACTCAAGCCAGCCCTTTCTATTTCACTTCCTTGTAGGGGCTGGCTTTAGTCAGACTGCAGTTCCTATCTGTCTGACTAAAGTCAGCCCTTTCTATTTCACTTCCTTGTAGGGGCTGGCTTTAGTCTGACTGCAGTGTTTGTCTGTCTGACTAAAGTCAGCCCCTTCTATTTCACTTCCTTGTAGGGGCTGGCTTTAGTCTGACTGCAGTGTTTGTCTGTCTGACTAAAGTCAGCCCCTTCTATTTCACTTCCTTGTAGGGGCTGGCTTTAGTCTGACTGCAGTGTTTGTCTGTCTGACTAAAGTCAGCCCCTTCTATTTCACTTCCTTGTAGGGGCTGGCTTTAGTCTGACTGCAGTGTTTGTCTGTCTGACTAAAGTCAGCCCCTTCTATTTCACTTCCTTGTAGGGGCTGGCTTTAGTCTGACTTCAGTTCTTGTCTGTCTGACTAAAAGCAGCCCCTTCTATTTCACTCCCTTGTAGGGGCTGGCTTTAGTCTGACTGCAGTTCTTGTCTGTCTGACTAAAGTCAGCCCCTTCTATTTCACTTCCTTGTAAGGGCTGGCTTTAGTCTGACTGCAGTGTTTGTCTGACTGACTAAAGTCAGCCCCTTCTATTTCACTTCCTTGTAGGGGCTGGCTTTAGTCTGACTTCAGTTCTTGTCTGTCTGACTAAAAGCAGCCCCTTCTATTTCACTCCCTTGTAGGGGCTGGCTTTAGTCTGACTGCAGTTCTTGTCTGTCTGACTAAAGTCAGCCCCTTCTATTTCACTTCCTTGTAAGGGCTGGCTTTAGTCTGACTGCAGTGTTTGTCTGACTAAAGTCAGTCCCTTCTATTTCACTTCCTTGTAGGGGCTGGCTTTAGTCTGACTGCAGTTCTTGTCTGTCTGACTAAAGTCAACCCCTTCTATTTCACTTCCTTGTAAGGACTGACTTTAGTCAGGCTACAGTTCCTATCTGTCTAACTAAAGTCAGCCCCTTCTATTTCACTTCCTTGTAAGGGCTGGCTTTAGTCAGTCTGCAGTTCCTGTCTGAGGCTTTGGTGGTGGGAGCAAAACCATCACTTCCAAAATCCTCTACTACTGAACATATCGCATTAGATTATATTCTCTGGATCATCAGATTGGCCCATAGGGTGGGGGCTTTTTTTTTCTCTGGGACATTTGGCAAACAAGATCGAGTTTATGCTTGGGATGTTTTTTTTTAAATGACTAGTTCACGGCCAGGAACACGTTAAGTTCCTAGACAGTACCGTTGTCAGAAACCTTTAAAGTTAAGCACTGAAACTGGTTCGTTGTCATGAACGTACAGGTGAGGTTATGATAAAATCCGTCCGGTGTCATGACTTCAGAAGACAGGCTGTGAGAAGTTTTTCATTTTTCAAGTTAAATTATCTATAACAATGTCTGAAATTGCAATGGGAAACAGGGCTGACACCCTATTTGGTGCTGTATGAATTTCAGCCGTTAAAAACAAGTAATAAAACTTAAAGAAGAGTTTGCGTTGGCGACATTATATAACTCTGTTGAAATCACTTGTGGATTTGATTCGTTTTCCTACTGAGATGTTATATTTTTCGTAAATAGAATATAATATACACACCAATTGGTGCAGACAGTATCAAGACATGTTGAAAGCCTTTACTGAAAAATTGAGAACAAATCAAAACTGAAAATTTTGATTTATTTCAATTTTTGTCCGTTGTCATGACAAGATACGAAAATTCAGTCCTTTGTCATCGGTCCGTTGTCGCTACTGGTTTGTATACACTACGATCTCATGTTGGTTTAGGTATCGTTAATCATGCCATCAAAAAGAGGGTTGTGACGGTACATATTGTCGTTTTGTACATATTGTCGTCGGCGACAAAATGTACCTACCCTTACTGCACATATCGTCGTCCATCGATACATATTGTCGCCGGCGACAATTTGTACCGAGACGAGCCTTTTTTTCCTCCTGCGTAATGGAGGACAAAATGTACAGTCAAGAATCGGCACGTTTTGTCGTCGGCGACAATATGTACTGACCATTGGCACATTTTGTCGCCGATATATTGTGTTGAATATTTACTAAGGTCGTGAAGAGAGAGAGATTGACACACATACACAGAGAAAGAGAGAGATCTAGACAGACAGAAGGATAGACAAAGTGTTTGGAGGATAAATAAACAAACAAGTTGTATGTATGCATTACTCGCAATTTTGTAGGGAGAAATGGTGTTGCTCAGAAAATTGTGTCCAGCATTGGTTTACATGACTATGATATGTCAAAAATACCGTAATTCTTGAGATATCTGAAAAATCAGTCTATTCTTTTTTTCTCATTATATATACATGGATATGAGATTGAAAGTTATTTGTTCAGTAGAAATGTTATCTGGAATTCATTTTTTTTTCTTTGCTTAATTCTCATAAGAGTGCCGATATAATTGGTGTAGGGATTGACATATTTTAGCTCACCTGAACTGATAGCTCTAGTGTGCTTTTCTGATCATATTTCTTGTGTCGTCCGTCTGCCTGTCGGTAAACTTTTCACATTTTCAGCTTCTTTTCAGGAACTACTGGCCAATTTCAATTTCAACCAAACTTACCAGAAAGCAAACGTGGATAAAGGGAGTCAAGTTTGTTCAAATTAATGGCCATGCCCTCTTTCAAGAAAGTACATGTATAGTTAAGAATTAGTGAAAATTTAGTGACATCTTTAAATAATTTCTCAAGAACAATTGTGTGAGAAAAGTTGAAACTTATGTGAAAGCTTTATTATAATTAAAGTGTAGATTCATTTTTATTCAGATCATGTCTGGGAAAGGGTGGGGCTACAATGGGTGATCAAAGTTTTAAGAATAATTCATTCAAAATTTTCTTCTCAGGAACTTCTGGATCAGAAGAGATTATACTTATGTGAAAGTACATATGAAGTGTACTTTTCATTTTTTAGATGTTGGCACGAATTTTCAATGGCCCTGAGTTCCAAGAATAGGTCTAAATTTTTGGCCCTTCTCCGGCAAGTGATGATGTTAAATTTCCTTATGAGTGAAAAATTCTCTAGAGGGATATTAAAACAACAAACAAACAAACAAAAACAAAATCAATTTTGTTCAAATCATGACCTCCATAGGTAGGGTGGGTCCTTAATTGGTGATAAAAGTTTTCAGTTGGAATATACGGTATACAAAAACTCTTTTAAAAACTTCTCAAGAACCAAAGGCGGATCTAGCACCGGTGCACCCCACCCCCTCCCCCATCCCTATCTCCCACCCTGCCCCCTCCGTTTGATTTTTTTCATTTTTCTTTGCTTTTGTAAATTCTGTTTTTTTAACTTGTATATACTCTCAATTTTGTCCACAGGTAAAATTTCATGACTAAATAATATACTTAACTTATACAGTAACATGCACTCAAACGATTTTTTTTGTCTTGTCAAAAAAAAATCTGAACCCCCCCCCCTTTTCCCCGTTCTGAAATTTTTAGATCAAATATTGAGAACAGCAGTAGGCCCGTGATTAGCGATGTTTATATGGAAGCATCCTCAGGTAGTGTAGATTCAAGTTTCTTTTAATCATGACCCCCGGGCCTAGGTTGGGGCCACAAAGGGCGATCAAAGTTTTACACAGGAATATATAGGAAAATTCTTTAAACTTTCTCTTCTCAGCAACAGCAAAGCAATGATTAGCCATATCTGTATGGAAACATTGCCATGCATTGTCATGCGAGATATACTGATGGACGACAATATGTTCAGTGAGTGTATGTACACATTGTCGAAGGCGACGTATGAACATGACGACAAAATGTACCGCCACAATCACGCTGCATGAATAGCATACGAAATACGTCAATGTGATTTACACACAAATTACATTCACAAATCCACCAAAAACAGAGGCCCATAGGCCACATCGCTCACCTGAGCACTTTGGTTCGGAAATCGGAGAAATCAGTTCGGTATTCAAAAGTTTAATTATTAAAGGGGGGGGGGGTTTGATTTGAAAAAAAAACTTGAATCTACACCACCTAAAGATGCTTTTGAACTAATATGACTAATAATGGCTTTATTTTCTAAAGAAGAAATTTTTATTGATATATCTTTCATAACCCTTTGTTTAACTATGATCCCCTCTCTGTTGGGATCATGATTTGAACGAATTTAAATCTGCATTACCTGAGGATGCTTTTATTTTATTATGACCAATTATGTTTTTGCTGTTCTTGAGAATAAGATTTTTTAATGATTTCCCCAAGTGAATAAACTTGAATCTTCACTACCTGAGGATGCTTCCATATACACTAGATAAATTGCTAACGCGCCACTTATTATTCTTATTTGTGAATTGATCATTTTCCTGATTGGCACTAGTATGTAAAATATGCCATCTTTTCCAAAAAATGTCTTGGTGTCATGTCAAGACCCTTAAAGGACCTTTTTGTCCGAAAACCAATGCCCCGACGTGCACTGCGCACCGTTTTTGCCAAGATATGAAGTTGGTGATTACCGATGGTGGTCTGTGACGTTGCGACGGGAGCAGTCTCCCACTTAAAAATCAAATGATATATCCTGATTGACTACCATATCGCTTAGTAGTCATCCAATGCCTTGGTGTCCTACCAAATCCACCCAACTTCCGGTTGCCCCAATATTGTGGAACAATCTTGAAGTTATTGTGTGGTGCTTACTTAATGCCGTCGATATCTATTGTAAACATTTTTATGATTGTTTATTCATTTTCAACAATTTTTCACCAGAGAAATGCATAATCTTTGAATTGTTCTAATTTTTCACAAATTTCTTCAAAGGAACCCCCTGCAGATAGCATACTGGCTGCCTTAGCAGGCTCTTGTAGAGTCAAACGCCGCATACGGTGTAACTTTTTTCTGAGTTTTTAATTAGTACAAACAGAAAGAACACAACCACAAAGAAAAAAATTGATAATTTATTCCACCAAAAATATGATTTTAATTTTTTCTATGAAGTGGTTACGCGTCAGTAAACATTGCTGTTATTTATCAGTTAAAACATTTAAATGTCTCACTTCTTATTAAAGTAACTTAATTGTATATCCAAAACATCATAACCAAGTTTTGAAAAGAAAAATGTTAATTTATTTAGGTGGTGCGTTAGTGTTTTTGTCTAGTGTAAATATAACCAATCATGGCTTTGCTGTTCTTGAGAAGAAGATTTTTAAAGATTTTTCCTATGTTATCCAAAGTAAAATTTTGATAGCCCACTGTGGCCCCATCCTACCCCCGGGGGTCACGATTTGAACAAATTTGAATCTTCATTACCTGAGGATGCTTCCAAATAAGTTTCATATTATCGGCCCTTGTCTTGCCCGATTTTTGTATATTTTTTTTCGTCGGCCGACCAATTTTATGCATGTCAGTCGGGTAAAGTTTTTTTTTTTTTGGCGTCTGTGGCCGATTCAATTGAAGCACTCATTGAATAGTCCGTCCACCAACCTTCGATCATAGGACGACTATCAGCATATAGTTTTTAAGTCGGTCGTCAGTCGGTCGACATTTAGGAATTGAGTTTTCGTACAACTGGCGGCCGAAGATGAACATCAAACTGCGGCCTAGCGAACGATGATCGGGCGACGGTTGGCCAACTTATAAATATTTTTACTTTTAAAGGTATCGATGTTCCTTAGGAATTAATATCACTACTCTGCGTCGCCCGATACTTGTGTCGGCCGATCATGGTTTTTCAGCTGATGATACGAAAATAATTTGGTCGACCATCGGCTTAAATGTGACCTAAGCGTAACATTTTAATTTTGTTATTCTGATGATATACAAGGAAATGCATATGTTTGCATACTAGCTAGGATGCAGGTTCCTAAGAGAAAATGAATTGAAAATAAAAACATCGCTGAATAGTTAGCACGTTAGTGTGAGCTGCTGTAAGATAACCCCGAGATTCAAATACATGTACATTTGTAATATGCTTTGTATTTTTTTAAATTAGGCATATATTTGATCATTTCTGTTGCATTTTATTGATTTACTTACATGTTAAGAAAAATGACACCGGACCAGACAAACTTAACATGTAATGACAACGGACTTTTTGGTTATAAATTGCGATTTTTTAAAACATGTTAGCTATAAAAAGCTGTTGGTTGCCTAATACATTGCAAATGAAGTTTCTCTTAATATTTTAGAATAAAAGAACCATTTCGATGAATTAAGTATAAGAAATATATAATTTTCTAGCTCACGATCTTCGCTTCACACATGGGCATGTGATCGCCAACCAAAACTCCTCAAAATGTATTGTGGATATCAAATACATAAATCTTTGTATGGAATAATGAATGTTGTATCTGTTTCCCAAAATTCAAATTTATTCTTAGAATTTGTCAAAAACGTTAAAATTTAGGTATTATGTGTAAATTCTTGCATCTTTTGCATGACACCGGACGAATCAGTATTACTAATTATTTCCCTGCTGTTCTTGAGAAGTAATATTCCTTTATAATATTTGGACACCCTATTGTGGCTCCATCTTAAGAACATTGAAAATGATTTGATTAAAGAGGTATATGAGGTATATGCATATTTTTGCCCAAACAAGTCAATGAAATTTCTTGAAATGTGCTAAATTGTATATATTATTGTATGAAAAATCTAAATTAACAAAAAATATGTTTTCGAAGTAAGTTATTGACAAATTTTGGATTTTGTATTATTCTTCAGAAAGGGAAAAAAATAGACAAAATTTGTTCAATTTTTACTATAAAATTTAATGCAGAGCGCAGACCTGCTCCAAATCAATATTCATATATATCATTGAAATTATCATTCTACACATGATATTAAAACACTGAGTTGGAGCAGACCTGCACTTGGTGACTTTTACCCAAAATACTGATGTAATATACACCTCTATAAATCATGGAAAGTTAGAATTTACGTCGTTTTCCTGACATCATATCTAGCATATGGTGTCATGGCTGATGAAAATATTGAATGCTATGAAGTCTGCAGATATCTCCCTGCTTTAGAACATAACTATATGTTTCTCCGTCAAAGATTGATTTATTTTTGGGGGCAAACATTGGTCATTACTGAATCCTTTGAATCTACCCTATTATGTGGCTTTAATGGTCTTGACATTTTTTCCTATATACTAGTCTACAATATATATTCTCTGACCACAGTTGTTGCTCCTAGTACAAGAGGCCGTATGAACAAATTTGAATTTACATTGCCTATAAATGCTGGAAAATCAATTTGAAATGTTGCCCTGTTGGTTTTCTTCATCGGATTTTGAATGATTCTTCCTACACATTCTTCTGTAAAACTTGGACCCCCTGTTGCGATCCCAAGAGCATGATTTGAACAAACATAATTCTACACTACACAACTACTTATATATGAATACGACTCTTCTTGAGATTTTTTCCTATGTATTCCTATGCAAAACTTTGGACTTCCTATTGTGGCCTCACACTACCATAAGAGGTCATGATTTGAACAACTACCTGTATAAACATAGCTGCATACTTTTCACCACAAACTAAGATCATATTCCTGATTTTAGATGATTTTGATAGGGTCAAAACACTTAGAGAGAAGGATGACATTATCTACAAGACTTTAGAGTGACGTTACGGCTGCAAAATGTGTGCTTTTTCAGTCATATTTACCCAATACATCATTAAGAAATAAGGTATAAAGTTGATCTAAACAGTTTAAGAAACAGGAATATTCTCTTTTAAAACAAAATTAACATAATTAGAATCTGCTGGAAATCCAAGGGTTGTACAAACCAAAACAATCTTAAATCTGTTTATTTGTACCATGTGAATTCTGAATGACATGTGTCTAAACTGTAGAGTTTACAATTATAATGGAATATGAGGTTACAGCAATTCTCAGAAGCAAAATATCATAAATTTTCTGATAAACTATTAATCGTGAACTTTTTGAACTGTTTTCAGACTAATTTTAAAGAATTATAAGTACAAATATCAATGTTTTGTGTACTGGGGTCCGAAAAGGGAAAATCAACCAAATCGAACGTTATCACGACAAAAATATTTTCAGGACAGTTCCATAAGAATTTGCACTTTAAATAGCAATAATATTTATATATCATAGATGTATTATTATGTTGAGTAAACACTGCTCTTTCTTTCTTTGAAAGCGATGGAGAAATGATAACGTGCATCAACAAACCTTTCGAGAAAAACCTTCACAAGCCCTGCGCGAGTCTTGCTCATTCAATGGTTAAATTAATTCCCAACTAAAATTTGGTCAGGAAATTTGCATTTTGAAGCTCTATTTTCGTTTTTTTCTTTTGTTGACTTTGTCAAGGTAGCAGGCTTACCGGGCTACCATCTTTTACCATGCTGTATTGTTTATGATAAGTATGCATGCCTGAGTAGCATGGAATGTGGAGCCCCTGTTGCGATGTATATATTTATGGTCCATAAATAATTATTAATTTTAATAATAAAAATTATTTAATTATAAAACTTGTAATTTCCAAAAGTTTATACATTTAGTTGTAAAAAAAAATTTCAATTCCTATTAGAAAATGTTATCAAGTCCTTATTTTTTATGAGATGCGCCATATTGTCTCTAAGTTTGTGACAGAAAAACATGAGAAGCACCTAATGCGTAGCTAATATTTTTTGAAAAATTGCTGCATGATGCTTAGATGGTGATCATGAATTACGACTGACTGCACCTGAATCAGAATATGAACCCAGCAATTTAAAGTCAATGCATTACATCTTAAAAGCAACATATTTTTTGGGGGGTGGGGGAGGGAAGAATATTTTCAGAAAAAGAAAAAAAACTTTAACAAACACTTTGAATTCCAAGGTACTTTTTTATTTATACACCTTGAATACATACAACTAGATTTTTGCCTTCAAATGGGAATTGCTATCAGCTTTGACAAATAACAAGGAAAATGATGCAAGCATTCTGTTTTCATGTCTACAGTCATTACAAGAAGATTTCATGTTCACATGCTACATAAAGAATAATCATATTACATGTGTCATCACTGTCAAAATCAAACCAATCAACAAAAATTCTCTGGGAATAATAGCCACATCCTTTTTTGGATAAAATCAACCATTACATGCTGGTCTGTGAACTCCAAGAATTCCACATCTGTTTAGTGAAGATAAAACAGTATATAAGTGTGAATTCCATTCTGTATCTTGTTATCAATTACCAAAATAATTGTTTCATATATGCATGTAATCTTGCTTTGATTTTAGGCACCAAACAAAATTCTGTGTATTAACCCAGAATACAAATACATGCACTTACAAAATTTAACTGAAAATTTATAAAGTAAGAAACTATAAACACCACTTTCCACTCACCACTTTATCGGAAGCTTCAGACACCTGCCCCTTCACCTGTGGATTCCACATGTTATTGTTTGGTATTCCATCCCCCACTGGACCAGGAATAAAGCTCTGCTGAGCCATTGAGAACTGACCTCCCCCAGGACCAATACCCTTAGTGTAGTACTCCATACTCATAGAGCTACTCTGCTGGAGAAAGAATAAAGGTAATCAATGATTACAAAGCTCACTTCAATAAATGTAATGCATGTAAAGGACTTAAGTTTAAATATCAAATGATTGTACAATAAGAATAAAAAATATTTCTATTGATGCGGTGTTTCAGTTAAACATTCAGTAAATGTAGCATTGGAAGGTAACGACAGTAGAGTATATCCTTATATTATTTACAAATATTATCTATGAGAAGATACTGTATCTGAAGCATTTTAGTAGTAAGTATCTCTAGATGCAACATCCCTGCAGGTGTGACTTATAGTTTCTGGAGAAATGAAACTGCTCCAGACTTGAAACTTCAAGACTGAAGCAAAAGTGGGAGGAGGGGTGATTTCGCAAAAAGCTTATCTAACTTTGATGTGAGCTATACAATTTAAAAAGGAAATAAATACCAATAATCAAATTCTATTCATTATACCCTAATTTTCAGCATGGTTGTAGTATTCCATGTACATATACTTAAAGCTTACATTCAGAACTTTGTCCATTTGTTGGTCAGACATGTCTCTCCCTTCCAAAAAATCTGTATGATTTTTAAGAGAAGCCTCACTGGAGGTGATTGCAGGGGAACTGTTGTCATGTATAGAGGAAGCTGTACTCACAGGCCCCCATTGCATGCTTAGTTCTAAAATCAGACAGGTTAGTAACCTTAAATGTGATTCAGATTATTCATTACATAGATGCAGTAAACAATTATGGTTTTTCAGATTAAATCATTTCAATGATTGCAAGTTCTGACAGCAGAAAAGAGTCACTTCATCTTTTTGTACTATATATGTATATAGGAAACTGCTTATATACAGATAAACCTTGTTATCTCGAACTCAATGGGACCAAGAAAAAATTTGAGATATCCATATATTTGAGATATGATATCAAGGGTAAAATACATAAAGAATAAGTGGTTGGGACCTCAATCACTTTGACATATCCATGATATTCGAGATATCAGTGTTGGAGATACAGAAGTTCAACTGTATTATAAAAGATAAAAAATGTTCCAACAGAAAAAATTGCTTTTAATTTCTTAATTTGGAACAATGCAAAAACATACCATTGGCAATGTTCCAGAAAGCTGGACTGTAGTCATTAGCGGTAGACATGGTAGGTGCTGGAATGGGGCCAGGGGCACGTCGCTGCGCCCTCTCTCCTCCAATAGGACCCATTGGTCGCTCTCCTCCTATAGGTCCTACAGGTCTCCTATCCTCTGTCTTGATCTGGTCAGACAATTGGGGGGACACAGTGAGGGGTGATGCAGCAGGAGGTGGGGGACCAATAGGACCAGGGGAATTCCCATCTGCAACAAGATTGTATTCATTTAGTTTTACTTTAATAATATGCAACACACAAGTCATAATCAGATGTGCATTGGTTATAGTTCATATAAGTTAAATGTCAGATGAAATGTGCAGTGAAATGCATGAGGGGTTGGGATAAATGATAAACAAGGACAAAATGAAATGAAAATGGGAATGCCAAGCAAATGATGATGCCACTGAGAAATTTACCTCTTGGCATCCCACCCATTAATGGAGCACTACTGGGTCGCCCTTGTGTAAGAGGAGAGAAGGGACGTGGTGGAACAGGAGGTTGTCCTGGTACACCCAGGCCTGAGGGGACAGTGTTGCCACTTGTTGGGACCCCCACTGATGGGGATGATCCTGCAGGAGGCTGAGCCTGTCCACTTGCCACAAACTGATGGATCAAGTTGGCAAATTCCTGCTGTGATATCATCCCTGGTGACAACAAGTTAGGTCCTGGGCCACCTAATCAAATTCAAATTTCAAATGGAGTTATTGTAAGGTTCCAATTTAGGAAAATTTTAACCTTGAGTGATATCACAAGACCTAATAATATAGATTTTGTGAGACATCCCAAAAATAATTAAATTACCCAAATTTTGCAGCTGCTGAGCCAGTGCCTGTTGGTACAGAAGATATCCCATAGCCAAGTTGTTAGGTGGCATGTTTCCTCCTGGGTGATTTGGTGGAGCTCCTGCTTGGCGTGAAGTGAAATCTGGAGCATTTGGATTGAGTGTACTCTCAATCTTTGGCAGAGTCATAGGTTGAGATGGTGTTGAATATTCCTCTTTCTGACCAGCTGTAGATGAAATGTGACCAGGATCAATACTAGCATTTGTCTGATTTCGTGGGGACATGTTAGTATTAGGTGTAGATGTACTAGATCTTGGAGACATTGATGGGGATTGATTGGGCATACCAGTGCGGAACATTCTACTATCGATTTCATTCATCATCTGAGGTGGCATTTGCATTCCTTTAAATCTCATTTCCATTTCCTGTGGGGATGGGTTTCTGACAGGTCTGAATCCAGGAGCTTTGGCCTGAAGTTGAGGATCAACTTTTGTTGGAGCTAAATCTGATGCAGCACTAGAAGTGGTGAGACTGCCAATCACTCCTGCTGCTGCAACACTGGCAAAATTCATCCTCTCAGAGGCATCATCCTTTTTCAAGAGCTGATCAGCAACATTGCTGAATAAATTATTAAAAGGTGAAAAGGATCCAGCATGAGAATTAGGTGGCAGAAATTGTCCATTTGGCCCTATTACGGTTGGAGCAGTAGGTCCGTTCTGCTGTCCACTTATTATAGGCAATGGTTGTGGATCCTGTTTGTGACTTCCTGGTCGCTGAAGTACCTTGACATTCCCTGGAACAGGTGGTCGTATCTGTACTGGCTTGTTTGGCAATGGCTGTTTACTGATATCAGGTTTAATGGTAAAAACAGGGGAACCTGAGGTTGTCACTTTAGAGGTAGAAGAAGCCAGAGTATAAGAAACTGATGTGTTACTACAGGTACTGAGTGGTACTCCAAACCCTCCTCTATTCTTTGTTTCATTAGGAAACAGTTGGCGAGTGACATTTTTCTCTGGGTTGGTCTGCACTAGTTGGATTGATGAAGTCTGTTTTGGTTGATTCCTCCTTGGGGATGGAACAGGTGGTTGTGCTGGTGGACCACCCCACACCATTGAACTAGGAACAGAGCTACTGACGGTTGTTTGGGATCGAGCACTGCTTGACTGATTTTGACCACGAGGACCCATATTTCTGGTGTTAGAGGATGTCTTTGTGCTGGAAGATGATGTCTGGCCATGTGTTGTTGCTGGAGGCAACACAGTCTCGGGAATAAAGAACATGGACTGGTCTTTAGTGCTGGTCTTGTTCTTATTTTTAGGTAGAAGTTCCAGCAAATCCTTGTCTGGATCTGCTACCAGAGCAGAGATGAGGGTATGAGCCTGCTTGGTTCCTTCCACAGTGCCCCTACAATGACAGGAAGTGATTAGTGTGTAATTGATTAATTTTAATTACACCTCAATACGAGTTTTCACGGCATAACAGCTCTTTTTTCTTCAAAAGTTGAGCTAACCTGATGGTAATGACCCTCTCTCCAGATCCACGTTGTTTCTCTACTTCAATATGTGCCCCTGAAACCTCTCTTATAGCATTGATATTACAACCCCCTCGACCAATTACACGACTGATGGCAGATGAGGGCACTTGCACTTTCTTGGACTTGCAGGAGACTGGTCTGCAAAAGAGTTATTCCAATATAACTACTGCAATGCACAATTATAAATGCGTTTTGATTTACACTGAAGAGGTTGCAGTTACCTTCTGACGACCTCTTTCCATCCCTCTTCCTTCTTTTGACCTTTCTTTGGGCTTGCTATCACAGGAGTTGACTTCACATGAAGGCTGTGAACAGAGGGTGTCACATTTTCACCATTCTGTTTGTTGACATGCAACACATGGTCTGACTTATCACTGTAAATAAGAAATTGTTTTCTTGCCTTTACAAAGAAAGCAAAGAAAGAACTGGAATCATTTTACAGAGTGCTTTAGATAAGAATTTCTTTTAGAACACAGTATACTTACGGCTTGGTTTTCTCCACATTCTTTCTTAGTTTCTCCACTTCTCTATCACTGATTTTCAAGCTCGCTGGAAGAGTACCAAAGTCATCCAAATCCCCAATACCTGCAACAAGAAACATAATCATAATCTTCAACCCTGTAATTCAGTAAATCAATTCTTTTTTTCTATATTTCTAAAGCAAATTAGCATTTTAATATAATAAAAGAGTTTCAGAGTAGCAAATCCAACTTACCAGATCCAAATGCTGATGAAGCTGAGTTATCCCCCTTTTTCTTCCTGTTCACACTCTCCTGTCCAGTTGAGTGGTTGGAAGTGGTAGTGGTACTAAGAGTCCTGGTGGTAGTGACTGGTACAGGGACATTCTCTACATCTGATACTCTCTCTTTCTCTTTGCGATTTCTCTTGTTCTTTCTAGATTCCGTTGAACTTATGGTAGACGTTTCAACAATGCGATTGTTATTCTTGTTCCTCCCTGATTTGCTGTAAGTTGGTTCACTGGCAGTTGGTAACAAAGTGCCTGAAAAGTAAGGTTATTTAAGATTAATACAAAATGTTAGCATTTAAGATCCATGTACATGTATATGACGAAGTTCTATTAAATTTGTTAGTATTTAACATACATGTACATGTATATAATGTAGTTCTTACAAAATATTATTATTTAAGACACAAGTACATGTATATGTATATACAGTGTATATACATGTAGTTCTAGAAAAGTTTTCATCAAATTAATAAGAACAGATCCTTAATATGTAATTTACCCATGGTCGACACAACAGTGGCAGTTGGGGGAGTCATTGGGATCCTTTCATCAAGATCTAATTTTTCTTCCTTTTCTGGATGGTAATGGTCATCCTCACAATTTTCTGGTTCTGGTGTAGAGTTCTTACTATTGCTGTTTGTGCTGAACAAAATACAATTGTAAATGTTTGAATCTCTGATACATATGTATTACAGACTCAATCTTTATCAGAAACTTAAGAGCATATGCAATCATTACTATAGTGTATATGAATCATCTTTTAATACTTACTCCTCTTCTTCCTCCTCTGGATCTTTGACATCTTTCTCCTGTTGTTTTTCCTTCTTTTTCTTCTTCTTTCTCTCTCTCTTTTTGGCAGCCGCTGCTTTCTTGTTTTCCTCATGTTGTCTCTCCTTGTCCAACTCCTCCAGTAAAATGTTGGCATTTTTAAAGGCCTCTGCTGCTTGTCGATCTTTAGCACTTACAATGATCTCCATGCACTGTTGACATTTCTTCTGTAGTTCCTATAAGGAAATGTCATTTTATTAATCATCAGGGAAAAAAAGAGTCTGTTAATAATTCTTTAGCAATTTGACTTATTCTAAAATAAATGAAAACTATCTGCATGCATTTTCACACTAGTATAAATAGATCTGTTGTACCTTATCAGACACAGTAGCAATATATCTGGACAGCTCTTGATCCGATGGAAATTGGTTTACATGCTTCACCATCCACTTGCTAACCTTCACATGACCTTTACGAAACGATGACATTAAGCAGGAGACCTTACGATTGTCTTGACTGTCAATATCAGCTCCTGCTGATACCAATAACTGAACAACATCTAAATGACCTCCTGAAACACAACACAGACGTGTAAATATTGAATATCAAGTCCTTCATTAATGAAACTACACATAGATTTATTCATCAATTCTAAATAGTATAGCATCACATTTCTATACTTACCATTGCACGCAAGCCAAAGAGGAGAGTTCCCCTTCTTGTTCTTCACATCTACTGCAGCATTCCTAAAATGTAATCCAGATATATAGGTACATGTACATGCAAGTTTCATTTCAATCATTGTTTTTCAATGGGTACAAATAATTTTCACTGAAACTCTTTTCAATCAGTGTTTTTAATGGGTACAAATAATTTTACAAACCTTGACAAAAGGAGTTCTACAAATCTGTAATGTCCTTTGTCTGCGGCAATAGTCAGAGCAGTGTCCCTTGAGGAAGGAACAGGAGGGGCGTTGACATCAGCCCCTTTATCCAGCAACACTCTACCAACTTCCACATAGCCTCCTGAGGCTGCCTCCATCAGTGGGGTTAGACCAGTCTGAAGTGTGAACAATGACAATAAATTTTTACAGTGTTTAAAAAAAAATTAGAAAAAACAAATTTAATAGCACTAGTCAATGTCAATGTTTAAATCCATAAAACATGCAATACTAACCTTAGCCCTGTGTTCAATATTGGCTTTTCTATCTACCAGTAGACTCACTACTTCATGTCTACCTTGGAAACAGGCCAAGGTCAAAGCTGTGTTTCTGTTTGTCTCAATCTGAAGATGGTAAGTTGATAATAATGCAAACGTTTTCCTCACATTTACATGTGTAATTCTAATGTCCATATAAAAATGATGCTTACCTGTGCATTGATGTCACTTCCCATGTCCAGTAAGAGCTTCACTGCTGCTGTGTGTCCATTCATTGCCGCCAACATTAAAGGAGAAATGCCTAGTTTACTTCCAGTCCTAGAAAAAATTATAGGCACATAACATATAACAAGAATATTTAGCGATCATCTAATTTTGGCATTATTAGTGATGGTTTTGTCAATGCTGAAATGAAGTATTGCTAATAATTCAAGCACAAATACAGTATAATAAATATACTTATCCCAAAATCACTAAAAATTAACTACACTAATATATTTGGCCACTTTTGGATAAAATTGTTAACTTTGTCTATTGCTAAAATAACCTGTTAGTAGTAATTCACTATAATAGAAACAACTACAAGTTTGAAGAAATCCCAATTCAAGACCTCATATTACCTGGAATTGATTTCTGCTCCATGAGACAGGAGAAGTTTGATGATGTTTACATATCCTCCCGAGGCAGCCAGACTTAGAGGGGTATAATCTGAGACATTCCTGTGTTCCTTGTTGGCACCCTTCGAAAGCAACAGCTCAACCACCTGTTACAAAATAGCACAATTTGTCATTACCTGGAAATCAATTCCATCAAAAATCAAACCAGCATTTCATAATACAGTGTTCTTCTCTTACCTCATATCTACCACCAGAGCAAGCCAGAGAGAGTGGAGTGTCTTTTGTTCTCTCTGACTGAGCCTCCATATCTGCTCCTGATTCCAACAAGATTTCAACAACATCAACATGACCTGCTGTTGCAGCCAGAATCAATGGAGTGAAACCTGAAATTCCATCATTCAGTGTAAATTGAAGCTGTTATTATTCAACTCCTGCATCAATTGTTCTTCAGCAAATCAAATGTCAAATGATGTATATTTTATGCAGAATATGTAAAACATTATTACATGTACCTTTTTTGTCCCTATGCTCAATGTCTGCTCCTTTTGATAACAGGAGGTTGACAAGCTCCGAGTGTCCCCCATGACAGGCTAATGTCAATGCTGTGTCATGATTGCTCTCCGTTTGGGAGTCTAGATCTGGGGTACAGAGTGGGGAGATGCTCTGAGGTGAGGCTGGAGAGGGATTTGGGGTAAGTGGTGTGGAAGGTGGGGGAGTTATGGTCTCAATACCCTGCATGTTCCCATTGCCTGTCGCCTGTTGTTGATTGGTGTACAGATGTCGCTTGGTGCGAGCATTCTTTTGTACCTGGGCTGTTTGAGGCGGTGCAGGTTGTGGAGGTTTGATCTGCTGTTGTAACTGCTGTGTCAATATCTGAGCTTGTTGCTGCTGCTGCAGAAGTTGCTGTTGTTGCTGCTGAGTCATTGGCTGTGGTGGCTGAATCAGCTGAAGGGGTTGCTGGATCATGGGTTGCTGTGCAAACTGTTGTTGTGGGATCTGCTGGGGTATCTGTTGACAGGACATAGAAGGATTGGTTATCTGGGGTTGGAAGGTTTGTTGAGACAACATAGTAAGTAGGTGTTCTTGTTGCTCTGGAGTCAGTTGTAATTGAGGGAGCTGTGGAAACTGGATGGTTTGTTGTTGGGATTGATTCTGCTGTTGCTGGGGATTTTGTTGTTGCTGTTGTAGTTGCAACTGTTGCTGTTGTTGATGACGAAGAACAATATTCTGGATTTGTTGTCTGTAAGTTGCCAGAGCCACAGCAGAGTTGTTGTTGGCTGGAGACTGGATACCAGCTGATGATTGAGCAACTTGCTGGTTGGACTGGTTTCCTGAAATAAGAGATATCAGATACTGTATATTGAAGCTGATCTTCTGAATATCACTTTCCCTAAAAGAAAAAAATAATGAGTCCTGAGAATGACTCGGAGAAAAAGCATAATGCATTTCACAACTGACCTTTGTTCTGATCTCCAGGTAGCATGTTCGAAGGAGCTGAGGTTGCAGTTGGTGTGGTAGGAGCACTGGAACTAGGAGTTTTTACTCTGTTGCCTCCCTTACCATTGGCTCCACGTTTTGGGGTATTTCCGTTATTGCGCGGCCAGTCTTTACTCTCCTTTGGTGTGCTGGCTTCAGATGAAGCTGGTGAGGGCAGACTCATGGGCTGACTAGAAGATGCTGGTAACAGATTGGAATCATACGGTATGTTTGGGAATACAATCTGGCCGCTAGCTGCAACATCCGCTGGTAAGAGACTTGTAACTTGTTTGTCAAGGTCATTGGAGGGCTGAGGGCTGGCTGGCGATTCACCCTCTACCTTTTCCTCTGAGGACGACCCCTCTGCACTGTTCTCTTCCTGTTTTATTTTGACTTGTACTTCCAGAGTTCGCTGTAGAACTTTAGCCCCTTGTTGCAGGACATGCTGCAGGTGCTGCTGTTGTTGCTGCTGCTCAAGCTGATGCTGAGCACTCAAGAACAACTGCGCCTGTGCCTTCTCCTGCAATTCTTTCTCGACCTTCTGTAGCTCATGAAGAATCTGCTGCTTCCTAAGGATCTGTTCCTCTCTCGTTGCTGAGGTGCTATCTAATTCTTTTGCCATAACGTTATTAATGATTGCCTCTAATCTTTCACTGGCCTTGACATCCAGAGATTCATCTGGTAGATTCCCCATGTCCCCATACTGTGGGGGTGTTGGTGTACTGTCCCCAGGCTGAGGGGTGACGGCTGGGGGAGGGGGTGGTGGTGGTATATTTGTGGTTTTGCTGGGTTTACTTGAACCGTCACCCCCACTGTTGTTATGGTTTCTTTTCCCTACAGATTTCTGCATGTTTTTCCACACCTGGTCAGGATTTCTCAGGGGAAGATTAGCATCCTTCTCACTAGCCTTCTTTATCACATTTTGTGCAGCTAGCAAATAAAAAGATTTACAATTTCATCATCTTTATGATACCTGGAATTTTTCTTTTATACTCCAAAAAATTCTTAGATATTCATGCAAGTTGTTTCTACCTGTTTGGAGAGAGGTAATGTTATTCTGAGCAGGCGAAGAATTGGGATCACTTGGAGGAACAATGTTTCCCAGGCCCTGCACAGGTACACGTGACTGCAACACATAATACAACCCAATAAATATACTTATCACCAAAAATGTGTACTTTCAGCAACTAAGAAAATATAACATTTGAAAAGAAAGAATCCAATTATATATTTTTTGACTAGAATCAGAGGAATACCTCAGGAATGTTGCTCTCTGATGGTACAAGGGCAGATTCAGGGGAATTCATAAGTACTCTGTTTGGATACTCCAACAAAAGCTTGACAACCTGTGTATGCCCACCTTTGGCAGCCTCAATGATCATTGTAGACCCATCCTAAAAAGGGAAAAAAAGGTCCATTGATATGTGTGACAAAGATCTGGAATATCACTTGCATATACAATGTACTTCAATGTTATACTTTTTGGGGATTTCTAACATGAACTTATGCCTTGCCTTCAGTTTGTGGGCTGGGTCAGCTCCATGGGCCAGGAGGAGTTCAACAACAGCCAGATGTCCACCAGCACAGGCAAGAGAAAGGACAGTGTGGTCATTGGTGGAAGTTGCACGGTTCACATCAGCTCCTACAAAATGATTGCCAATATGTATTTTTTAAATCACACAACAATAAAAAAAAATTATCAAAGTGCTCCCTCTACAAATACATATAGAGTGTACACTACCTTTGCTGATGAGAAATTGCACTGTACAGAGATAGCCAGCCCTTGCAGCTTTCATCAGTGGTGTTCTGCCTCCCTCCGACTCATGTTCCTGTGTGAAACATTCATAAATAAATCAGATCATCAAAACAATGCAATTTGACTGAATATTGCAAAAATCATTACATACCAGTTCAGCTCCATGCTCCAGAAGAGCCTCTGCAACATCGGTGTGACCATTTTCACAAGCATATGTCAAAGCTGTGTCTCCAGTCCCAGTGGTAGCATGGACGTTTGCACCTAGAGACATAAATCCTCTCATTAATCTCTTCCAATAAAGTATATATTCATCTCTGTACATCTTTTTAAATTGATGGATAATCATAAATAAATGCCAAGACCAACCTGCTTTCAAGAGATACCGCACAAGATCTAGATGTCCTTCTTGTGCAGCCTCCATCAATGGAGTGCTACAGCCCAGCTCTATGTTTGCCCCTGCTTTAATCAAGAAGTCTGCCACTTCTAGAAATCCCCCACAGCAAGCCAGGGTTAATCCTGTTTCCTGGGTCTCCTCTGTCTGAGCATTAATGTAAGCTCCTGTAATAGAAGGAAACATTTCCTTTAAATTACATGTACATGTACTTCTAAAAAACTTTCACTTGTTCCCTTCTTTAAATCTGAAATCTGAAATCAATACATCAAACAGATGGTATGGTTTAATTGTCTAATGAGGCTGGAAATTGACTGGTAATATGTATTCTTGAACTCATTTGCCAGACATTACTCACCATTTGCCAGAAGTAATCCAACCATTTCCTCATGACCCTCTCTAGCAGCCTCCATTAGAGGAGTGTATCCCTCATCATTCACCTCCTCTAGATTAGCTCCTCTTTCGATCAGCAGGGCTGCCAAATCAACATGGCCTCCACAGGCTGCCAGAGTGAGGGGAGACTCAAAGCTGTCAGCTGGCATATTGACCTACAATACAAAACATGATTCTCTATCACATCATGATAGTTCTTTATTTTCAGTAATATTTCATACCGCATGGAATTGATTGATATGGATCCACCACTGACCTGGGCACCACTGTCCAGCAGAAGCCGTGCCACTTCTACATGTCCATCCATTGAAGCTTCCATTAATGCTGTGTGCATTTCATCTGTCTTGTGCTCTTGATCTGCCCCTGCTTCCAGCAAAAACTTCACCATTTCTAAATGCCCTGTTAACATGCATTACATCTTATATAATTTCTCCAAACATACATGTAGATAAAAACTACTCATTTCACAGAACATAAGTTTAAGCAGTATTCAAAAGCTATACAAACTTACCTTTATAACAAGCTAAGGTGAGAGCACTCTCCTTAAATTCATTAGAGTGGGTGTTGATTCCTGCCCCAGCAGCTAGGAGAATTCTGGCCACACCTACATGTCCCGCACTGGCTGACTCCATTAATGGGGTGTGTCCATTCTCGTTGTGCTGTTCAACATTGGCTCCGGCCTCTATCAATTCTTGCACTACATCTTCAAACCCACCACATGCTGCATAGTGCAGAGGGGTGTTGCCTAGACGAGTAAATATGGATTACAGGAATCAATTTAGATATTAATACATGTAGAAATGATTAAATTTAAGCCAGATTTTGGCATCAAAATACGGTACCTGCAGAGGACTGTGCATTGACATCTGCATCATGAGTGATGAGAAGTTTAACAATGTCCACATATCCCCCACTGGCAGCTTCCATTAGAGGGGTACAGTCTCCCTTGATCCCTCTGTCTTCTACATTAGCCTTCATTGCCAATAAGACCTGTAAAACAATTCACTTCATTGCTTACATGTGAAATAAGCTAAAAAGGAAATTTGTAAAATAAACATTTATTTTCTGCACAATTAAACTGGATGTGAAAGTTTACAGTTCTTTTCCTAAAACTTTCAGAGATATTACATCCAGCATTAGATTCAAAACTTACTTGAGCCAGTTCATAATAACCAGCTGAACACGCTAGTGAAAGTAAGCTTTCTCCTTCTTCAGTGGTCTCATGAACACTTCCTCCCTCGTGTAACAGTTTACGGACTGTTGGTACGTCCCCATCACTGCAAGCTTCAGCCAGGGACCTGGAACTTTAAACAATTATCAATAATATTTAACCCAAGGGATAGATGATGATTTACATTTAAATTCAAACAGATTCGCTTTGATATCTTTATTTAAGATATTTTCTCCGACTTAACATGAAAAAAAAAATTTCATATCCATTGGATCAAACATATACAATTCATTTATGAATTGATCGGGAAATGTCCAGAAAAAATCTGATTTTTTCTGGACATTTCCCGATCAATTCATAAATGAATTGTATATGTTTGATCCAATGGATATGAAATTTTTTTTTTATGTTAAAGTATGACAATCTTTGACTGTAAGTGTAGATAAGTACCCCTCTGCTCCTGTTAATTGTCCCTGCTGCTCTGCTCTCATTCTGTGTAGGGCTTGAGCTGCTTCATCTAGCGCACAACTGACCGAGGATGTTAGTTTCCTTAATACTTCAGGGTCAGTCAGAGCTTTTCCATCAGCTGTTGATAGCTTTCCTATGCCTGAAGATAAACCTGTGGTTTTTATACTAATAGGTAACAGAAGAAGCTTCGAAAAGTGTATGTTTATCATCTTTTATATGAACACTGTATACAAAGTATCTACCTTTTAAAAATTTGGACCACACAGTAAAATATTATTTCACTCCACTTTTTAATTCCATAACTGTTTTCCTACTGTAGAGTTATATGCCTTATGTAAAATGAGCTCAATTTTAAAGTCCCTCAAGTCTCGAGATGAAAACAAGACAAAATTGGTTAAAAAAAAAAATCTTGACAAATTTATTTTACTTTCATTCAATCTCTTTGAATAACATATTGCTGCATTACTTTACTTTATAACAATGAACATACTATGGTGCCTATCCAGTACAGTAAGTAGCAGTATTGACAAATCAATCGTAATGATTACCTGCTGCCTCCAATAAGGCCTCAAGTCGGGCGTGTGTTTCAGGGTCTATTGAAGGGATGTTTGATGCCTCTATTCCTTCTGTTGGTAAAAGAAATTTTGGTTCAATATCCTGGTCTTCTTCATCGATGTCATGATCCATTATAAAGGAACCAACCTAGATGAGAGATAAAAATCATGTATGAAGTCTGTCAGTAAACCATGCTATAGATATGTTTTGTTATAGAATCTGGAAGAATAAATGAAAATGATATCAAATTATATCCACTGAATGTAATGATTAGATCTATCTCCCTGCAAGGTATTGGTACATCATAATTTGTCTCCAGGGAAAGTGCAATAGATATTCAAAAGTGAAGATATTTGTAACTTGAAAACTAATTTTGGAACTATAAATAATTTTTCATTTTAATATCATCCTGCCATTCCTATATTATTTTATTGGTCAAATAAAAGGTTATCACAGTCTAATGATGAAGAAAATGATTTTGAAATTAAAAAAAAAAAAGGCATCTGATATTGTTCATGTCTTTCAAATTGTTTATGGATCATATATTAACTTTTACTTTACATGCATCTTGATCAAGAAAAGACAGAGTTAAACATCTTTTCCCTATGAATACTCCATTTCTGACATAAATCAAAACTGTATTGAGATCAGAATCAAAAAGAGTCATATACAATAATTTGGCATCCATTTCCATTTTGTAAAGAATCAGAACAGAAAGCGACACAATTTTAGCGTTTCCAAGTGTTACAAGTACAAAATTGTTTTTAACCTGTCCAAACATAACAGAATGAAATATTATGTTTCAATAAGTCAGCTTCATTTTCATTGTTACCTTTTTCTTCATCAAAATCAAATGACTTCTGTTAAAAATGTCAATTCAGAAGTTGTGTTTTTGAGATATAGAAGTCCTAATGTCTAGGTGCTACAACAAAATGAAACTTTGGGGGATGAAGATAAGAGAGGCTACTTCTAGTCAACAATAATTTAAATAATGTCCATTTGAATGGGTTTCCCCTCCCCCCCCCCCCCCCAAAAAAAAATAAACCACTGTATCAATAAATACTCTGCATCAAAAAAAAAAACCATGTGTTTAATGTGCTTCTCAATGAGCAATCCTATGGTGTCAACAGGTCAGGGTGTAGGGGTCACCCAAAATAGAAGTATGCATGAAAGACTTTTTTTTTGCTTTTATGGTGCAGTTTTTCTCTCCTTTCTTTGTCACCCCCTATTGTTTTTTTTCTTAGTTATGATGCCTAGACTGTGTACCTGCCTAATAAGGGGAACCTATACTTGCCAAAGTTTGAAGGTTATGGAAATCCAGAAAAATGCTTTCACAAAAAAACCCTGTGCCTTTTGCTTATCTGAAGATCTATAAAAATAGACAGAATTTTTTAGAACTGATAGAATACAACTTCCTTTCACAATCCATTCTAAATCTGTTACGATATCCTCCCCTGGGGCTAATTGCAAGGGGGGGGGGGGGGTCAGAATCTTGTTTTTGGCCATTATGCATTTTTACACTAAGGCTGTGGAAAGGATATACATGTATAAACATTCATAAAAGATTCATAGTCTTTTTTTTTTTTCATTTGCCAATTACTCCATGTGTATGATATGCACATTATAATATTGAAGGTTTGCTTTATAAAAATGTGCAGTAATACAGTATATAATTAAGAGATGAACTTTAGAGTTTTACACCACATCTGATTTCCTATTCAGATGTCAGTCATTATAAATATGCTAGAAATTAAGATTGTGATTTTTATAATTTTATGCATGATCATGGGCATTCACTATTAATATTAGCTCTTTGGTTTTTTATCAGAATATGTAACAACTGATCTATTTAATGCTATTTGATCTTCTTAATGCTCATGAATCTCTGTTATAACATTTACATCACCAAGACTAATTAATTTTTAGATGTTATTGTGTCTGTTGTATAGAAAAAAAATATTTTTTTTAATTTGAGTTTATTGTGAACATAAAATTAAAAAGACAACCTTAGTTTCAAATACATGTACTATGCCCATTCTTTTTAATCTCCTAAACAAAAAATACTATATATGAACAGACCTGCATCCCCATAACTAATGTTTTCAGTAGTCATCAGTCAGCTAAATTTGATCTTTATGCAGGAAGCATTTTTTACTTTCAATGCACAGAAAATTTGAGATCACATTCATAAAATTATTCATTACTGTTACAGAAAAAATGCCTTGAAAGTTGAAACTGTACCTAATTTACACATGATGATTCTTTGGGCAAAAACTCAACAAGTCAGAAAATATTTTCAAAACTACTTTGCATCTCAATCTAATCTGCCTTGATGTTTGAGAGCATCCATTTGGATATCTATTAATTGTAATTTAATTTAAAATTCTAATTTAAGTCAAAAATCATAAAAATTTAATTATACTCAAATCAGGAGAGTAGGCACATCTGAATGAATCCGTTATTGATGCGCCCTGTTTTTACTTATTTTTGAAGAATTGATTTACTCCTTTAATTTTTATAGTGGCATATTCCGATTCTTCTAATTTGTGAATCGAAAGTAGCCCAAGATGTGGCGAGACGTGTTGTAGATAGCCCAATACCACAAATATTGCAAGTGTCTGACATAATTGTCATCTTCAGATTATGACAACAAGAGATATTGAATTTGTAAAACAATGAATTCTTGTTGTTCATTCTTTAAAACATGGATTGATAGTACCTAATTTTAGAATGAATATCATTTGTTGAAACAATAAAAAATTCCTTATTATATTTCATTGCCATTTTTCCCAAATGAATCGTACCATTTCCAATTGAAAGAAAAGAAAATGCTAAATATACAGTACCTGGCCATAAGCGAGTCATAATTAACTTTTATTTTTCCACTAATATTTTTGGGAAATATTGCAGTGTTATCTGTTGCTTATTTTTTACGACTAAAACACCATAAAAAGGAGATTTTTTTGCAGTTTCTTCACATAATTTCAACCTAATTTTACCTGTGAATATTGTGGGGATATCACCTGTTAAATGCAAAATAAAAAAGTTAAGACTCTAATTTATTAAGAAATCATAGTAATTTGAGTTTAGAAATTTTTGTCTCGACAGTTTCATAAATCATTCTCAATGATTAGTGCACCATTTTGTTTAGTATTTAAGGACAAGAAAATTGAACAATTCTGCATGATTCATTGAAAAAATCATGGAAATTGGGCTAAAATTGACCTCACAATAAGATTTTATAAAAGTAAGTTTTTCAATAAAATATACTGTGAAAATGCAACTATGACTCACTTATGGCCATATACTTATCTTGTGTTTATACCTGCCCTACTTTCAGTTCATATTTTATGACACAAAATCTGAGATTATGGTGTTGCCATGCTTGTTTGATAAAACATCAGAAATCCAAGGGTAAAATTATAAGAAAATATACTTCACTCCAACTGCTACTCACTAAATTCACAATCTACATCTGAATTTACATTTTCTGTGCATATCATCCTGAATATACAAATCATCAAGAAAATTTCAGTCAACACCTCTTTTTATCTCTTTTTCATATTCAATCTACCCTACACTGATCATCAAAACTATAGAAAACTTTCATTTCCCTAAAATGTGATGACAATTATATTACTGTGAAAGAAAGTTGTGGAATGGAAGTCCCAAATGAAATCAATATCATGTGCAAATTAATTTGCATACATTATCCTACATACTTCCATATCTGTGCATTCTATATTTCTGAAATCCTTAGACTACATTGATATTAATCGTATTTTACGTATTTCAGAGAGACAAAATTTGTAGCAAAGGATTATGTGCACTTTCTTGGTGGAAAAATGGTCACATGCTTTTGTCCAATTAGAAACGCAGGTTCCTGACGATAAGTATTTACACATTTTCTGCAAATTACTGACATCAAATTGATTGAGACGTGGACATTAACACGAGACTTACATCAGAAACCTCGTCATCATCACTTATGTCTTGGCCAAATGTTGACTGCGAGGACTGTATGGCTTCGTTTTTCTCTAGCGATGGATACGGTACTGTCTGACTACCTTGCTCGATTTCGACAGTTCTAATGTTTTTATTTGTTGATACATTTTCATCTGAGGTAACATTCTGCATTGTTGCGATCAAACTTATCTCAAAAACATAAAATTATTACGTTTCGTTCGATTCAAACTTGTTCTTGGTGTGCAATTCTCCTCATGCTAAGTTGCCACCTTGACCGCCATTACCAGTGTTCCATTGCAATGTCCCGGATGAACATATGTGCGCAGGAGCAGACAACTAATAAATTTTCCGGAAGCATGCGTGCGATGTGGGAAGTGCGCATTTTTTTAAAATCGAAAAACCAATTTTCAATACACATTTCACTGAAATGCAAATAGTTCAATAAATATTCGTCAATGTTTGGATGAGGCGAACAAATGTCAGACATGTGGCGTCGGCCCAACAACACCTTGGTCCACGGACATTTAGCTCAACGTCACTTCGACCGAAAGGGCTGGGCCCAAGGCTATTGACAAATCGGCCGAAAATTAAAAACTCAGGGGCCTGTTTTACTAAAGAACTTGCGGCTAAGAACAACTTAAGTTGTTTTTAAATTTTTGCCAAATCAATCATTCTGTGTAAAATTGCTAACGTAAAAGTATAGTCCTTCTACATTACTCTTAAAAAAAAACAAAACAAAACATTAATTTAATGATTTTCAATGTAAATAAAAGTTATAAGGAAGTTATAAGCCGAATTCCATTTTTGGTCTTAGTCGTAAGTTCTTTTGTAAAACGGGCCAAAGGCCTGTAGCAACAGCTTCAAAAGGGGACCACCCACCCCCACCCCCACCCCAAAAAAACGTAAACTGACCAAAATTATTTGACAATAAAAAAAGCTAATTTACTGTCCAAATCCTGGAATTTGCCAGTGTTTGGCCTTACAACTTAAAAAAAGTGGGGAGAGGGACCAATAACCCAGCCGCGGCATTCTACGGGCCTGAAAGTAGCCGTCCATCACTATGATAACTTCAACCCAATGTGCAAGTTGGGTAAAATTTTGAATTAAACAAATAATAAAAATAAATCATATGTTGAGCAGAGGTGTCTTGAAATTTCGGCCGAGACGTCGGGCTAGCGCAACGGCCTCAGGCAGTTTTCGTGGTTGACGTGATCATGTCTCTTTATGAGATTTGATCACATGACCAACCACTATTAGTTTTAAAATGATACCTTTTTTCTTAATAAAGTCTAAAAAAAAAAAAAAAAAAAGAACTGGGGGGGGGGGGTGGAGGGTCACTATTGTTCTCCAGGAGGGAGTCAGCCTTCAGGGGGAAGTCTCAAGCTATGTCACTGGTACTGGCAAAATTATATTGGGGGAGGGGCGGATCAAGGTACTTGCATTTCCAATTAAGATACTTTGATTTTAAATATATATCACTGCATGAGTTAAAATTTTAAGGTCATATGTCTTCAAAGTTGAAGATGGTGATTGAATTTACTAGAATTTCTTCATTCTTCAATTTAGTTAAGTAATTACTAATTAGTATTTCAAACGACAGAAAGTGTCTGATATTTTCAAGGTGCTATCTTACATTTTTAAACCAAAAACTGGTCCCATATTTATAAGCTACGATTATTCGATTCGGTCGATTAAGACATTCCCTTGTCCCACCATTTTTTAGGAGGGAAGTACGAAAGAAATGCTTCAAAGATAATGATTATTTTATTTTACTTAGCTTACAGAACTAATAACTAATATCCAGTTCAATATCCCTCTTCAATTGTGTGTGTGTGTGTGGGGGGGGGGGGGGGTTATAGATCCTTTGTCACAAGAGAGATAACTCGCTAATTCATAAATCTTCAACTTACAACTTGTTTCCATTTTCAGTGAAGTTTACTGAAGAACTGCGCCTACCTCCAAGTCAATTTTCAAAAGTTAACATATTTGAATGATTTTTTCATAATTATAGTGATATTTATATGAAGTTTCATAAAACACTAGTTCTTTAAGAAAAGAAAGAGAGATAACTCTATAATTTTGGTAAAACTTGTGTTTTTCACTATAGAAATCAACGGAAAACGGAAAATATTTTTAAAACATCTCCCCCCCCCCCCCCCCGAGAAACAAAAATTCCTTTTTACAGGTAATATAGACTGTCAATTTACAAATTCGTACCAAAGCTTTTTGTGTTTCACAGGGGGGAACATATATCTACAGACAAAAAAGTACAAAAATTCTTATTTTTTCACCAATTTCAAATGAGTTTACAACTAAAACATTGTATTTTATTTATGATATATGCTTAATTTTATATGCTTAAAACATAAGAAAAGATTTAAGGAACATTTATTCATATCCAAGAATATTTTAAAATGTGATGATGCTTCAAAGCCCGATTTCAATGGAAAATATTGTCTACCCCCCTTTTTTAAATTGCTAGAATTAGGGGTAATTAACTATTTAACACTGGTATTAAAATTATCAGTCAATTACCATTGAACTAGTCTTTGCATTCAACAAAGATTTTACGGCCAAAATCATTAGTATTGAATTAAATGGGTTTAAAATGTAGGCGGGAATCGAAAGTTAGCGTGCATAGTCCTTTCATTTCTACCTCCGTCTTCTGTCCCGTTTTACTGAGCAAAAATGCCAAATGCATGGTTATTTTCCCGTAACATGATTAATTCGCATGAACAAGGTGTTCTTCGGTGAATATGAGGCGTCTGAGGGTGTTTTTCTATCTGATAAATGTGAAACAGAAAACTAAAACGAACGACAAAAATCAACAAAAAACATAAACAAAACAGTAAACTAACAAAAGAAATTACCAAAAGGGAAACAAACAGACAAAAGGGGGGGGGGAAGTAGAAGCAAACAAAAACAACAACAAAAGACAAAACAAAGCATCCAATAAACTTAACAAAAATATATTTGTATTTCAGTGATTTAACTAGTTCCTTCAAAACTTCAGTCAGTTACAGGATCGAAAACCCGATCCCCCACCCCCTTCCTCACACGCACACACACTTTAGTTTTGAATTAATACAGCCTGTCCAAAGTTTTGCACATACAAAAAAATCATAATACACTACTACAAACTGTAGTAAAAATCTGCGTTAATTTACTTGTTGTCTAAGATTCGAAGAGTAATCTTGTTTGTGCAAACAAAAACAATATATTACAAAGCATCTTTCAATCGTTTTAATCTTTTTTTCCCCAATCATTTGATTTTAATGGCATGTGGAAAATTAGTGCAGATTTCCTCTTATATAAAATATCTTGACCACAAAACGGCTTTTTTTTTTCAATGTATAAAATCCAGATAATTGACAAAATTCCTGAGGAGTGGCGTCAATTATCTGCCAGCCGCCATATCCAGGTAGACCCAATTCAAAAGGTAAAATCTTGAGATGCTCAGATTAAGTGGGGTGAATTTGTCAGTTTGGAACTGTATAGTAAAACAATCATCAATACTCACGTTTTTCCGAATAAAATGTTTGTAATACAGTTTTTAACATTACTACAGGTACAATGAAAAATGGGGACGACTTTTCGTACTAATTAAACAGTATATCATTATGTTCGGACCCCTCCCCCCCCCCCCCCCCCCATACCACGTGCCTGTCCAGATCTATGATTGTAGCACTGAATAGCTTCAAACATGGAGTGTCAGTCGTTCTAGTAATTCTGAAGGAATGCAAAGTTTGGTCATTGCTTGTTATAGATTTGTTTATAGAGACAGGCTCATGTACCTGAATCTTCTGTTAAAAAGGTCTCAGTTAATAATTGCTGGTCCAGCCATGTGCCACAGAAACAATGCCCTCAGAAACGGGACTAATCAAGTGTTCAATTGAAGGTTCTTTAATTACAATATGTTATCTCAAGAGATCAAATGTCTGGCATTTGTGGAAACATGTCTATCGATACACCACTGAGAGGTTTGTGCTCCTTTTACTATATATATTCTATCAAATTTCAAACGTGTATTGCAGGTTTTAAATACGTTCACCTACGCGCTTAATTTCTCCAAGACAAAGGAAACAACAACTGAAAGGACTCTTCTTTGACGAGTCAATGGACTGTTACTTTTCTCTTACCAACTGTGCTAACAGTAATGTGTTTGGAGGAAGGGTCTGAAATGTCGTTTTCAAGCACCTGTTCCTGAACGAGATTTCCAATGTTGGTGTGCCTGTGTTTTAGGGAAAAACCAGAGGAGATAATTGTCAGAACAAAGGTAGGTAGTGGCCAATAGCCCGGTGCTTCCGTGGAAAGTCCTGACAGCCCCTCTACAGCAGTGCTAAAAGATAGACATTGTTAGAATATTCATATAAACGGTAGAATTCACAATCTGTTTTCAAAACTACAGATATATTGCAATATATTAGTGAAAAGGCATTGAATAGTTGAGTTTGTAATGAGGATTGTTTTTCCTCTGTCAGATGGGACATGGTGCCAGCAGCTCTGTTGGTAAGGGGGGCAGGATACCGACTCTGTACATTTACGGACTAAGTGCCCCCGCCAGAGCAGCATGGATGACGGCCAAGGCTGCTGAGATTCCAGTCCACCTCAAATACATCGACCTCTTTAAAGGCGAACACAAGACGCCAGACTTTGCAAAGGTACCTGCGTTTCCAATTAACAATTTGAAACAAGTGCATCTACACACAATCAATCAGCCCATACTTTTTATCTGTTAAAGATTGATATTTTATGACCCACATAATGATATGATCTTGACATTTAATCTTGGAGTCAAAGTTGTATTTCGGAGAGGGGGGGGGGGGGGGGCTCCCCGGCAAGAAAACATGTGGGGTATATAACTTTAATGACACAGAAGTGTCTTGAATCATCAGGACATCCGGTTGACTATGCACTTTGAATTAATTTGAAGGGAAAACTTGTGACATTGTTCTAAAGCAACATTCATGCTTTGAAACTGTTTTCTACTTTCTTAAAAAAAATGTTTTATGTAATGTGTACTAATCTAGGGTTTACATACTTAAATAACCAGAAACACTTATCACCAAAAAAGGACTTAAAATTTTGTCCACAGTGTCAGTTTTTGCATGAATGTAGGAGATCTAAATGTGAGAAGACTCCCTCTACAACTAAATCCATTTGTGTGGAATATTTCATTTATTGACCCCATACCTGATTATCATTTTTTTTAAATGGGCCTTTTATTTTGCCTTTACCCAAATCTAAATCATATCCATGACTGTTTTGTTTAAATAATTGAATGAAAATAAAATGTAAAAATTGTTCACATTTTTGTAGATCAATCCTGATATGACCTTGCCAACATTAGTAGATGGAGATTTTACATTGTGGGAAAGGTCAGTGCAATTTCTTCCACTTATGGAATGGCAACCATTTAAAATTAACTCACACAAATGTAACTGCAATTGATTTTTCTATGTAGTCGTCCTATAATGCAATACATGGTCAGCAAATGGGGAGGGAAGCACTCCTATTTATATCCTAAAGACCTTCAAAAGAGGGCCATATGTGATCGACTCATGAACTTTGACCTTGGATCTGTGTACAAAACAGTTACAGAATTCACAGTAAGTGAAAAACCATAAAATCTCTTTGATACTTGGTGCAATAATAACTAAAGACCTTTCTTGGGTTAACAGTACCCCAAGTTATTTCATTTGATACATAGTGTAATGAATTCAGTCAATAATGAGGCCTTTCTTGGGTTAACAGTACCCCCAGTTATATGTGTGATACATTTTGCAATGAATTTAGTCAATATTGAGGCTTTTCTTGGGTTTACAGTACCCCCAGTTATTTCAAGGGAAGCCTCCTGATCCTGACAAAGAGGCTGCCATGAAGAAAGCATTCGAATACCTCAACCGACATTTGGATGGTGGTCAACAGTACATGACTGGTGATAACCTCACAGTCGTAGACATCTCCATGGCAACCAATATCTCCTTGACTGAGATCAAAGGTTACAAACTGGACCAGTGGCCGGATCTGGCAATGTGGTACCGTCGAATGAAGGCCCTCCCTTACTGGGCCGAGTGTAATCGTGGACTGTACGAGTGGAAGTCCCCTCAGTGATAACAGAACCAAAAATACTCACAATGTTGATATAAATTGCACAAAATTTACACAACACTTACAAAATGAGAAACACAAAGGAATAAAATACACATTTTTATTTTATTTCATAGTGCATGAACATTTAACTGAAAAATAACCCAGAAGATTTTGGACTACAGAGCCGCAAATGTTGCTTGTTGATTTGTTATTATAATTTACAAATTTTATCTGGGTACAATATCACAGCCATGCATACATGTAAAACATCAATGCCACATAATGTACACTCTGTATGCCATGATCACTTTAAAATGACTAACAAATATTAAAGCAGTGTCTAAACAATAACTTGCCTACAGTACAGTTTTTATTATTTTTAAAGACGACAACATTTGAAATATGTAAAATGCACTACATTCTTATAGTTCTTACATATATTTACACATATATACTTTTTAAAAAATAAGTTCTCAATAAAAATTAAAACCTGGAAGATGGTTGCCCAGCATATTTTATATCAGAGTTCCTTCTGACTTAAACACATGGTATTGTCAGGTGATAAAAATAACATACCAAGTTTATTAAGGAAGTTTTCCACTACCATAAAAGCAACAAACATTTCCAACAAAAATTGACATCTTGATGGTTTCATGTACATGTATTTTCAGTAAGTAAAATATATTTCAATTGAATCATTTTTAAAATGCATTGAAATATAAATTATGGTCAGAAAGTAAAAAGAACAGAGATGTCTAATAATAATGAAAAAATACTTTTACACAGTAAGTCGGTCTATACATTTTTCAAGTTTATAATCACTTAATTTATAATGGTATACATTTTGGTTGCATTTCTGTCTAAAGTTACACCTAACATATCCATGATTACACTACCTGGTGTATAAATGTCTTTCCTAACAGAATTAACAGTAATAAATTTTATAGGAAAAGATACTTTGATGTGAAATATCAACCCTGTAAGTGGCTATAGATGACTAAACATACCTTATTTCTATGAAATCAACGAGGACCCTCAATAAAAGATCTCAGAAAAACAAACAAATTTAAAAAAAAAAAAAGGGGGGGTGTGAACCCTGAACCTGTTATCAAGGCCTGATGAATAAATCACCACACATGACCTTTGATAATGATAACTTGCCATGAAATTTCAACAAATGTATTTTAATGGGTGTTATGAAATTTGAATTGCAAATAAAAAATACACAAGGAGAGCAAATATCTGAAGAAAAATGTTTTTATCTGAAAAAATGTACACATGCAGAATAAGCAATATGAATTTAAAACAATACACTTGGACTGTATATCATATCAGGTTATTAGACATTGCTCATATACATGTAGTTAGGATTTGTTCATAAGTTATCTGGCCTCAGCACCATAATACTACTGTCACTCCCCGCAGATCAAACATTCAAAGGACGTCTCATTTTTGTCTCAAATCAGCCACTTCAATTCTCTCTGTGTCCACGACACGAACATGGGAACAAGACTATAGGAATTAAAATAATGTTATCAGTGTAGCCCAAACATCATATCTATTAAGGTTCAGACCTCATTTTACAATAGAACTTAAAACTTGGACCAAAAACTTTAGCTGGTATAAAATCTTGCAAAATCAATTATCTGTAAAATATTGCTTGCATAAAACTATATTTCGAATTTCTTTAAAAATGGATTAATAACATTTTCAAATTAATGTAAACATGCACAGATATTGTATGGAAAATTACATTTTAGTCTAACTCTTAGACATAAGATACTTATAGTAAAATGGACCCCAGTATAATCAGCCTTCAGTAATTACATGTTATAGGTAACAGAGAGCAGAATATCAAGTATGCAATCTATGTAACCACTAACATGGTGTCAATGTTGCACAAAAATATAATTACCGGTAGGAACAAGAGGCCCACAGACCACTATACTCAGCTGAGTCACTGTGACCCTGCTGTTCATCTTAAGATTTTTTATAAATTCCCCCCTTTAATTTCATAAAAATTTTTACTCCATATTGTGGACCAAAACCTGATCCTAAATGGGCTTTTTAATTTTTACAAAGTTAAATCCACACAGCATTGGGATGAATCAAAATGATTAACATGGCCATGCTGTTCCTGAAAAGATACCCCCCCCCCCCCCCCAATACATAGGCTTTATGTAGAATTTGGGTCTCTGATTTTAGTCGATCTTTAATCCCAGGGTTCATAATTGAGGAAAACAAGAGGCCAAAGGGCCTTAATGGTCACCTGAGTATTATACAGGTACTGTGAGCAAGCATGCAAAATGATACCCCCTACTGCATTTTTTTTAAGTGTCCATTCATATTTTGTAAATGTGACCTTGACATATGATAATTAAAACATAGGTAATCAGAGATTATAGAGCTCACCTCAATGAATGTTGTCTTTAAGTAAGGCAAAGTCCGACATTAAACTAATAATCTAGTAGTGTACATCCCAAAGTGCACCATTTATACAATTTTGATCTGACAGGGCTTGCAGTTACTTGGGAATGAACTTATCCAAAAACTTCAAATTAGTCACTCATCAAGAAAATGTAATTCAAATCCAGCATCTGAAGCAAGTTTAAGAGTGTTCATTCCTTGATGCATCATCCATGCAAGTTTGGTTCAGATAGGCCTTAATTAGTTTCTTGGTAATGGACCTACTTCTTTGTAAAATTTTGATCTCCTACTGTTGCCTCAAAGTATTCCAGGGGGCCCTGATCTGAACAAACTTGAATCTGAACTATCTGATGATGCTTGCATATCAATATGAGTAATAATTTCTTTTTTGTTTATTAGAGGAAGATTTTTCTAATACATGTATATTCCCCTTGTAAAACTTTGATCTATCATAGCCCCACCCTAACCCCAGGGGGTCATGATTTGGACGAACTTGAACCTGCTCTACCTGAGGAAGCTTCCATATTAAAATGACTGATCATGGGTTTGCTGTTCTTGAGAAAAAGATCTTGAAAGATTTTTTTCTATATATTCAACTTTGATCGCCTATTGTGGCCACATCCTACCCTCAAGGGTCATGATTCGAACAAATTTGAATATACACTATGTCAGGAAGCTTAAACTTAATTTTCCTCTTTTCTGGCCAAGTGGTTCTTGAAAAGTATGTCATTAATTTATTCACTAATCCTTCATTATCTCCCCTTGAAAGAGGACATGACCCTTTATTGGAACAAAATTGAATTTCCTTTACTCAAGGATGCTTTGTGGCAAGTTTGGTTAAAATTGGCCCAGTGGTTCTGGAGAAGACGATGAAAATGTGAAAAGTTTATGACAACAACAGACAACAGACATTTTGCAATCAGCTCACTTGAGCCCTTGATTCAGGTGAGCTGAAAAGGTATGGTATGAGCAAAATTAGGCAACTCTCACCATCTATTTTCTGTTTGTTTACTTACATCAAACAATGGTGGTGTTTTTGTGTGTTGGTGAAATCCTCTCTCCCTGCATTGTCCAATCTCTGGAAGGCCTCGATCAGATGTCAGTGTAAATATTCCTGTCCTGTTCAAGTATAAATAATTTTCAAAAGATATCCCAAGAAAAATATTACAATGTATGTGAAAATCAGAAAATAAATACATGTAGGGAGAAAAGCCAAATTATAAAGCTCTAGAAAAATATTAAAATGTACATGTATGTGAAAATCAGAAAATAAATACCGAGTTGAAGAAAATCCAAAGTAAAGCTCTATAAAGTTAAATATGTATAGTAGTGAAGATTACTTACTCATTATACTTTGGTGCACATACAATAGCTATGGCCTCAGGTAACATAGCCTGGTACCCATACTGATTATGCATGTCTACACTAGAGAGGAAAGCTGTCTGGCTTGGATGTGTCTATAAAATCAAGCATAATCTACATGTACATGTTTTTTAGACGAGAGAAAATTTTCTGTCGACTAAAAATCACAAAATCTTAATAGATATCAGAGTAAATCCAGACTAAGTGATTTGCATCTTTGCAAGCTACGGGTTTTCGACACACTATACTCCCCGCAAATCCTGTTTGTGCGAAGCGTAGTGGACCTAAAACCCTTGGCTTGCAAAGATGAGTGATTTGATGAATACACCTACATGAATCCACCCCAAAGTGATGAGATCCCTTGGATCTTGGTACAAAAATAAGTCCTCCTCATCCTCTGCTACACATGTGTCTGTAGTTCCTGTCTGTTTAGGGACCAGCACATGTGTTATGTGGAAACTGTTATGTATCTACAGGAAAAAAAGGCTCCTGGCATTCACACTTTCAGAAAAGTTAAAGAATTCATTTTTAACAGGTAACAAAGTGCTGGAAAATTGTTAATTTTTATCTACAGATAGAATAATTTTGGCATTCAAGCTTTAACAAAGAATAGTAATATGAACTGTATTTAACATGTAACAAGGCGATGGAGAAATTGTTACTTTTTATATAGAAATAAAATGATTCTGGGATTCAAACTTTCATTAAAAAAAAAAAATATTTATTATCATATAACAAATTCCTGGGAAAATTGTTAATTCAGAGGTAAGACTGTTTCTTAACACATTTTAAGTTAAAGAGTACAAGAATTTCAGTTTATAGGCTAGTACTAACCAACTTTCCAGCAAGAATACCACAGGTTTCAATATTTCTTAATGTGTTATGCTCCGCGAGCACCATAAACTTCCTCATCAGATCTGATGGGACAACAACTTCACGAAGGCCAGAGAAGCCGGTGCTGGTAAAGTGGTCAGGTTTGGTGCTTCTGTCAATATCTGGAACACCATTTCTAAAACAACACACACTGTTAATACTGTATGTGTACTTAAAAAGCGGACTTCATAGTTTAGCGGCTTTGCCACAGACAATGATGCACTAATTCATGAATACTGCTAAGAAATCATTTATAAATTATAAATATCATATATGGCAGGGACATGTGTAGTGTATCATCATGTATTCATGATTTCAACCAACAACTCCATACCCAGTGATTGCGCTAAATTTTGAATATGCCAATTTATGTACATGTACAGTATGTAAACTAAAAGTAGGAGCACTATACACATTCAGAGAGTCCCATTTTGAATAAGATTCAGTATATAATCATCATATGAACTTGCATTTGATAATCTGACAGACATAAATCTCTGTCTGTGACTGACACTTACATGGTTGGAGTGGAGTAATCAGAAATGACTAGGTTTTTCTTCAGCTCTCTATCAGGAATACTGGGATACTGAGAATCTTTAATCAGATTTTTCTCCACTGGTCTTTCCCCAAAGTCATTGTGTATATAAGTCAGATTCCCTCCTGTTGCAGATGGGCGCTGGTTATTCAACCCTTCCTTGTTGTCATTTTTCACAATTTTCTCATTACTTTCACTGTCTTGATCAATATTTTTCAGTAATTCTTTTTCTTTTAATTCCTGTAATTTGCGTTCCTGTTCATCTAGCCATTTTGTTTCGGCTTCACTTTTAGCCTGGATTTGTCTGGCTTCCTCTTCCTGTCGTCTAGCTTCCTCTTCTTGTCGTAATCTTTCTTGTTCTCTCTCTAACTCCTCTTGTATAATACGCTATACCAAAGCAGAAGCAAAATAATATTTGTAAGAATTTAAACAGTGATAGACAATTCCTGAATTATTTCTTGTCAAAGTGATAGGCATATTTGAATATAGCAATAGTGTTTATAATTTACAATTTCAGAAATAAATTTAAGTCAAAAACATAAATGAAATGATTTTTTTTATGGATTTTCCATTCTTATTACCTCTTCCTCTACACGTCTCTTTTCGATTTCTGTGTATCTCTTTTTCAAAATGGTTTTCAACTCTTCAGCAATAGGAAACACAAGCTTTACTTTCTATAAAGTAAAATAAATAATCACTTCAAGTTTCAGCATATATCACACTCTGCTTAAGTCCGCTGTGTTCCAATTTCTGCAATGATGATATAAATATACATGTATGTAGCACAGATTATAAAACAAAAAATATCTACACAGACTTACCTTCTTTATTGCCACAACATCACCAGCAGGAGCCGAATTATAGTCAGGATGTTTGGGTAATTTTTCCACAAACAGACTAAAGATAAATTTGAAAGTCATATGTTTGTTGAAACAACTGAAAATTGCAAAAGCCATGGAAAAAAACCTAATACACAAGAGACTTTATCATCACTAAACGTATCAATGAGTATTTCGAACTTTTTTTTTAATTTTTATTACATGTATTATCTTTTTTAGGTGCTATTTTTCCCTCTATACAATGCCATTTACCTTGAAGACCATTTGAAACATAATTTTAATGCTCTAGAAAATAAACTGCTTATAGAGAAAATAAGAATTCCTCTCATTCATGATGATGTAAGACATAATGCAACCCATGTATTACAGAGTAAGATTTTCTTATCTTGTATAATATGATGTCATAAATAATTTTGTGATGTCACAACAGATAACTAAATGTAAGCATGTAAGTGATACACAAGACAGTACAATGGTTATTTGAGTGCACGCTTTGATAAATGTTTTATCTCCTTCATCTTTAACATTTGGATTTACACTTGCAGTATACACTTGTATATGGTACATTTGTTTTAACTGTGGCTTTAGATTTTTTTTATACATAATTTTATTCACAAAAAGTGAATGGGATTATGCAGCACGCATATACTTTTTTTTAGCCCTCTCCCTACATCAAGGTCAAGGTGAATACACACTTTAAGTGTAAAATTAATTAAACAATAAAACAATCACTATAGAAAAAGATTTATATATAGAAAAAGGCTTTAGATTTGAAGTCCTAGAATGGAAGTATAAGAAATTTATATAATATGTTTGGGTTCTTATGACAACTTCAATTGATTTGATAAAACTTTAGTAATGATAAACAAATAATCATTCAATATGTTTGAGTGTAAGAAAGATAAAATCCTGCCCTTAGAGATCTCGTTTGTACTAGCTTAGAAATAGAACTTGGCAACCCTCATTCATCCCTGTGATTCCACTCCTACATTGACCTATAGTAGTAGTTTTAAATGATTCTTGTAATATAGTTCAAAACACTTTGTTGAAGAATTTACTTTGTTGGACCCTAGGAATCATAATACATTTGAGTGCTTATTTAGGGCTTTGAATTCAATGTCACGCTAGAGCCTCTAATGCCTTTACATATATAAAAAAATTTCATGTTACTCTGAGAAATTGCAGATTGGACTGCATGCTTTTATGCTGCATTTGTATGGAACGCCAAATTAACATATATTCAAATATTTGAACCTATCTTCAAATATTTGTACCTATCTCCAAATGAATTGAAGATAGGTACAATTGAACTAAAGATAGGTACAATTGAATTAAAGATAGGTGTAAATAATCATACCTATCTCTAAATATTTAAACCTAGGTTCAAATAAATTATACCTATCTTTAATGGAATTACACCTATCTTCTATTCAATTAAAGATAGGTTTAATTGAATTATACCTATCTTCAATTCATTTGAAGATAGGTACAATTGATTTAAAGATAGGTACAATTGATTTGAAGATAGGTACAATCGTAACATATCCACAGACGATTTGAAGGTAGGTACAATTCAATTATACCTAGGTTCATTTCGTTTTTTGTTATTGAAAATAATGAAAGCTCCCTCTAACAATGACTTGAACATGGAGGGAACTGCACAGTGAATTTTTATGGGGAGTAGTTGTTATTGTCAGTATCTTTATAATTAAAGATAGGTTCAATTCATTTGCACCTATCTTTAAATCAATTATACCTATCTTTAATTCATGGCATTTGCACCTGTCTTCAAATCAATTGTACCTATCTTCAAATCAATTGTACCTATCTTCAAATGAATTAAAGATAGGTATAATTGAATTAAACCTATCTTTAATTCATTTGGAGATAGATACAATTGATTTGAAGATAGGTACAATTGATTTGAAGATAGGTATAATTAATTGAAGATAGGTTCAAATATTTGAATATAATATGTTAATTTGGCGTTCCATACATTTGGAAATGATTACGCCAAGTAAGAAAAAATTTCTTGCGCTGAAAATCCTAAAAACTGTTTTTAAAATCATAAATTTTACTGCAAAACTTCAAGTATTCTACAATATCTCTAAATATTTTAATTTAGTACATATTTCTTTAGACAATACAATAAACTGTTTTCATTGTCTGACAGAGTAAATCAAAAAACTTACGATATGAACTTTGTATACAGAATGAATGCTTGCTCATAGTTTTTTTCATCCTGGTAGACTTTTGCCATCCTCAGCATTTCATGACCAGATCTGAGGTACCTCCTAGGGGGAATCTGAGGGTCAATCTCCACCTTACAGGCATAATTACATAATTCCCTCACCCTGGCTCCAGGGTCTCTGATGTGAGAGGTGAGGGAAACATCTCTTACGGCAACTTGTGCCATGACAACCTATGAAAATAAATTAGCTTGAAAAATTCATTTACAATACCTCAACAATAAAGTGAATACAATACAGTAAATGAAATTAAGTTCATTCACTCAAAATAAACGATTGGGTATCATACAAAACTATCATATAAAAAATTCAACTTCTTTCTAATTTTAGGAATTACTGAAGCTCTTGTGTTCACTGATCATATATCAAAATATTTACTACACCTATAATTAGATCAATGTTCTTGTTAAAAATTTGTCACATCTTACCGACAGGAACTGGGAAAGTTATTTACAAATAATTTGTCATCTGCAAATTTTCTTCCTACATTTTGTTTACTTTTTTTTGGCATGATGCTCTATTAAGTTGAAGCTTTAGTAGATCATACCACAAATGTGTCGCACAGTTGCTCGGGGAAGACAAATTAATAAAAATAAAGATATTGCTTGTACCACAGAAATAAATAAATACATGTACAGTGCCATGAATCTCTCTGTACACTGCACAAATGCAATACATAATTCTTCTTTTCAGCGCTAGCAGAAAAGAGTGAATTTTAGATTTCAACCCGGTTCTTCCTTTATATATTTTTATACGTTTTATACGTCATACATTCTTCGGTACGAAAGCCTATTAGGATCAATCTATGGAGAAAAAAATTTTTATAAATTATAACGTCTTCCGAAAAGACGTTATCAGGCCCGTAGGAAGCAATTTCACTTTGAGGGGGCACAGCCATACATTTTCAGTTTTTTTTTTGGGGGGGGGCACTATCAACTACCCGGCAAAATTCCTTGACAAGCCAAAAAAAAAAAAAAAAAAAAAAAGAAGAAGAAGAAGTCATCAGACGTTATTATTGAGGGGACACAAGCATATAATAGTTACGTTTTCTATAGTATTCTATATATCGGCAAAATTATGGGGGAGGGGCACGGCCCCCGTGTCCCCCCGGTTCCTACGGCCATGGTAATAACACAAAAGAGCGTAACAACGCGAAAAAAAAGTTATTACGCCTTTTCAAAAGGCGTTATTACGGCCTTTCCAAAAGGTGTTATCACGCCTTTTATTCTCAATACATGACTAACTTAGCCCATCCCGGGGGCTGAAATCTTATCCTCGGGACATGAATTTCACAATTAAATATAGGGCTATTTTCTCAAAAAATTATTTAAACATATTGTGATTAAATTTCAAGGAAAAAAAAAGATTTTTTTAAATGTGTAATATATTTTCAATGTTAAACCAACTTAGTCCTTCTCTGATGCCAGACACCTCTACCAAGGATCATGGATTTCACAAAATTGGTTGAAGGCTAATTGCTCATTATACCCATGCAAGTTGTTTGCCTGCTTTTTCCCAAGAGGAGAAAAAAATATTTTCAAATTTGACATGAATTTTTAATACATGGTCAGCAAAGCCCCAAGCTGCATCTGCCTATATCCTGGATTTTCACAAGTAGAGTGTTGACTTCTCTTAATACACATGCAAACAGTTGTCTGCAAGATGTGCAGGGATATAGAAAATACTTTATATTGCATAGATAAAATGGCTTTGATTCAACCTATTATGTATTTATTAATGTAAAATAACGCCTTTCCATTTTTGGATATAAAGCCTTTTCAAAAAAGCCGGTAGTACGAGTGCGAGGGGGGAGGGGGGGGACTTAAAAAGTTGTTACAATAAAGATTCTGACACTTTCAGACAAAAAAAAAAATGTTTGAAAAAACTTACCATACCTAGAGTTTATGTATATAGGTGTGTTACGATTTTCAGAAACATGGTTTTCTTGTCTGAAAGTGTCAGAATCTTTATTGTAAGAACTTTTCAAGTGTATTTAAAGTAGATTCAAAATTTTAATAGTTCATTTTACATTTAACAATCCGGGAGACAAGCCCCTATGATAGCAGCCACCGTAGCTATAGCTTAAATGACTCAAAAAACATTTTTTTTAATGAAGGCTTTACCAGCTTTTCTCACGGAACCCTCCCATTTTAAAGAATCTGGATCAGCAAAACGCGAAATGAAAATGTACAAGTTAACTAAACCTTTAATGTCAATTAAAATAGTCGCTTGTATTTTAGTTAAGTGATGATGTTTTTTAACATCTGAAAAAGCATAGACCTTTGGTATGGTAAAAGAACATTCTGTTTTTTTTATTTATCTTCTAGACATAGTAGTGCATCACGAGATGAGCATTTGCTGCGAGACATATCTGACGGAAATTACCGATTGGCTCCAAAGAGAGTGCGAGTCCAAACGAAAAATTTTCAGATTTTTAATTAGTGATTTGGAATCATTATATTTGAAGGTATGTTGTAATTTTAGTTACATTTATCAGTTAATGTTGTTGTGATCTACAAATTAGCTTGAGACATTGCATCGTTATATTGCAAATGCAGGACGGAAAATGACATCTGTAACGTTAGACGTTGTTACAGGCGCAGCAAAATATCGTGAAGGGAATTTAATATTTTGTGATTAAGTCATGTCATCCAAGAATATTTTCTCTATGGCAAGTGTGAAAAATGACTTCCAATTCTATTTATACATGGGAAATTATCAATTGATAGAACTTGTGTAGAGAGGTGTCACTCCACCCATGCATTTGCTGGTCTACTTGCATGTTTAAATTTATATCAAGTGTTCCTTAATGGTTGGAAATACAATGCAGAATTTTGAGTAATTCTTAGTTAACCTTTTCACTCAATGAATTATGCACTGAAATCCACTTATTTTTTAAGTACATCATGAAATAGTGGTATGTATTTGCACTACACACTGACTCATACATTCCTCATATTGCATAAGAAATAGGCACCACAATGTGATGTTTAAATAATATTAGTGCTGTTATAACAAATGTTTTCTGCATTTTTGCAGTCAAAAAGAATTTCCCATAACTACTCATTTCATTAGTATTATTTTGATTAATCACACACACCTCAAATTATTTAGAAATTAGTGTATACATTTAACAGTATCAGGTTCGTTCACCCTATCTACCTGTTCGCATGAGTCCTTTCGCGCAGGGTCCGTTCGCCATTATTCTTGTTCGCCCTATATCTCGTTCGCCCTGTTTCTCGTTCGCCATATTATATATATAGTATATAGTAAATATCAACATTTATTATTATTAATTTTATTCAATATTTTACGACTTAGTGTTGTTTTTTTTTTCAAATGTTGCTACAGTATTTTTTTAATTTACCATAATCTTAATTAAATAATTCAAATTTGATATTTTATGCTCTTTACATGCTTAATTGATTTAATTGTACTTAATAATGTCACTGTAATTTAGGGGATCATACAATCTGCGTTATGTTTTGAAAACAATTAAAGGACTGAGACGTTAATTTCTGTTGGTCTGCTGGGTCTTTGATAGTACAGGTATTTATAGTGTGACCACATGCATACGACTGTTGTCTCCCGTGTGCAATTTATGTACCAATGTACATATAATTTATTTAAAAAATCCATTGGTTCATTATTCAACTTTCTGCAATATAAATAAGGTGAATGGACCCTGTGTGAAAAGTTTTAGCATGTTTAGGGCGATTGAACTCTGGGCGAACGGGAATTAGGGTGAACGGCGTCAAGGGCTAACAAGTTTTAGGGCGAACGAACATACAACCACATTTAACATATAATAAGTAGTAATAAATACACCCCATTGACCTTGGCCTTGATATTTGACATTGAAAGTTAATAAAAAAAAAAACTTCATCATTGTTTAGTATGATCCACTCCTATCATCTTGTTAAAATCAAGATAAATAAGATGTTACAGTCAGATTGAAATAGAAAAACGTGTACCACTATTGGATTTGAAGTTGGCTTTGACATTTGACTCAATGGTTTTGACAATTATTCTTGTCAAGGACAGCCTCTAATATGATAGATTGATAGATCAGGATGTTGTAATTCACATGCTACCATTGGGGTTACGTAGGCCTGGAGCATGTGATTGGTACTAAATTAGGCATATTCGTGTTATATATGACTTGTTCATGCAGATCATCATCTGTTTTCACACATGTATATGTTAATCAGGATGAGATGTGGTTTGAACACTCCCATTGGAAGTGATCTTGATATTTGACTTAAACTGGCAATTACACATATTTCTTGAGGATGTGAATGAATTATCATTTTCATTTATCTTGGCCTTGAGATGTGACCATATTATTAGTGAATTAAAGACATTTACTTCTTTGTATATTGTCTATTTTGATTACTGTATAGGGGATTAATTTCATGGGTTGTAATTTTCACGTTTTTCTCTCCTCGAACACGATCGCGGTTTGTTGAATTCGCGAAATCGGTATATAATAAAAGTTACCTCCCTTGTCTTTATCCGTGTAATCCATAGTATACCTAGAACGACATTAATCAGCGTTCACGAACAACAGGGTAGGTTTATATAAAATGATTAGATTTAGTAGTTAATTGGTGATTAATAAAAACAAGTGCTGTTATTAAGTTTTTTTTTACTATAAACGTCAAATGAATTTCCTATATGCTTTTACGATGAGTGCATATGTACACATCTTTCCGAAGGTATAGCACATCGCAGCAAAAAAAAAAAAAACACTGGACGCTAATAAAAGTATTAATGTATATACATAATAATATCCTTCCATATCTTCAGCAAGGTCGATAGTTATTCGAATGGTATTTTTTTTAAACCAAAATTTCCATAAAAACTAATACGCATAATGCTAATGTAGGTAACAAATACAGGTGGTAACGTTACGCACGGGTAATCAAAACCAATGACCCATGTGTTTTGATTGATGCAGCATGTATATATTAAAACGGCTTTTTAACAATAAATACAGGTTATTAGCTGCTTATTTAAATTAAAGTAAAGCGTGATAATTAAGATAATTGAATGACAAGTACTACTCGTAATTACTGAAATGACCATGTATTGTACGTATATATACCTATCTTAGTCTATTCTCAAATTTCCAAATAAAACATTGAGGTTTAATATTTAAAACTTATTCACTGTTTCTTGAATTCACGGATTGATTAACACCGTGAATATAGCGAATATTAACACCGCGAGTTATTTTCCCCCTATACAGTATCACATTTTAATTTAAAGTAATTGAAAGTCAGTTGGATGTCTTCAATAAATATATCAAAGTTTATCCAAGCCTTAACCTTTGTCCTAGATATTGGTAATTGATAGACATACCATGCTGACAAAAACCAGCTTATTTTAAGTGGCTACTGTATTTGTGAGTCCCAAGTAGCTAGCTTATATAATGATTAATTTGAGCCTCATATTAACAAACAGTACTGGAAAACTGGTTCTGACAAATTTTTGAGACTGAGAGGTTCTTACTAACTTCACACCCCCTCCCTCCCCCCCCCCCATACACACAAGCGAAAGTAGTTCATTGTAACCACATTTGTGGGTAACCTGTCATATCTGTCATCTTCAAGTTCCTTTTATAGATAAATTAAGTTGTAACTTAATGAATAGCAAGTTTTATGTTGACTTTGTCCTTATCTTTGACATTTTATTTTTAGTCCACTACCGGTGAAACTGGAGGGGACTATAGGTTTCCTCTGAGTCTGTCCATCCATCTGTCTGTCTGTCCATCTGTCTAGCTGTCCCTCTGTCTGTCTGTCAGTCTGTCCCACTTGGTTTTCCGCATTTTTTTTCTAAAGGCTTCAGTGATTCATTTTGAAAATGGTTATCATGGGTCCAAAGGACCCCTCTTAATGACAACAATGAGTCCCGTGCCAAAATCAATGCGTCCAAATCCAAGGGTATTGTGTATTAGATGTTACAGAGGAAATTCTGGTGAAATGAAAAGGGTAGGCCTATTGCACGAAAGTGCAAATGTTTTATTGTAGCTGTCACTAGCTGTGAGTGATTTATACTTTTACTATCAATTGTCCAAGTAAGAGTAAATGATTTTGTGTCATAAAAATAATACATTGTCCACTGTGCACTTTGGTTCTATTTTTAGATTGTACATATGATCTCACACATTGTATCAGTCATAAAATGCACAAAAGCAGAATGAAGTTAAAAAAGGTTAAGAAATGACAAATAGTCAGAAATAAAAATGATTAAATTTTATACTTCTTAGCTTGTAAGGAAAAAACGAAAAGAAAAAAAAAACAATGATACAGGTTACAGCTTAAATACAAAGGTATAGTGTTCACTTCAGAAATGTTCCACGGTATCTAGACATAATCAGTGATAATCAAATTATGATATCTAACTCTCAAATGTTTTCTGATAATTGCTTTTAACTGCTGCTGTGAAATCTGACCAGTTGTTGGCAACCTTATACCTGTTAAGATCATTCATGCATATCACTTAGCACGTGGATATGATGCAATTGGTCAAGTTTTGAATCAGATTATAACAATATAATTTAAAATATTACATGTCCTTCTATAAATTTACTGTGTCCATTGGGATGCACATTTATTGAAATAATGCGTCCTGGGCAAAATTTGTGCGTAATTTACAAGTGTGCATTTCGTTCCGCTCCAATGATTTTTGACAGAATTAAGACCTTTTAAATTTTTCAGGGTTTTCCGCAATTTTTTTTCTAAATGCTTGAATATATTGAGCTGATTTTTGGCATGTGACTTTACCTTGATGAGTTATAGATCAAGTTCACATTTTGATCTGCTTCATTGATTTTTGATGGAATTGTGGCATTTTCAATTTTTAACGGGAACCAGATTACACTTGCCGTTAGGGGACTAGTATAGATGGTTTTCCATCAAGGTGATTTAAGCAAGAGTTGTTTCCCATGGCCGCCATATTGTAGGTCAATATCCCCATATCCCTTCATTATTCAACCAAGTTCAGTTTGTTATACTGGGCACTGAGGTGAGGACAACACTGTTTTTCTTATGAATATATGTTTGTTAATGCTACTTTTAATTCATAATTTCAATATTGTAAATATTTTTTACCATATATTTTTGGCATGCATTTTTAAAATTGGTTGCTCAAAGAGGAAAATTCACTACTTTGACCTACAAGATGGTGGCCAAGGGGAATAACTCTGAGGAAAAATATGTCATAGGAAAACCATCTATTGCTAATGCAATACTCTCAGAATGCTTGTTTATTTACTGAACTTTTATTTACTGAACTAGTAAATAGATTGCAGAGGTATGCTTCTGTTTCAGTTCTTACTTTACTGGACAAACTGGTCAAACCAACAAGGATTTCTTTGTATAAATATATTGAAAGTACAATATATATATATATATATATATATATATATATATATATATATATATATATATATATATATATATATATATATATATATATATATATATATATACAATATATTATACAATTATATATATTATGAAAGTACAATTATTACAAGTACAAGTGCTACTTTTATCTTCCTTTGTTTTAAGTACAAACCAGTAGAACTACAGTCTCATCAGAGACTTCTGGTTTGCTAATAAGCATGTGATTCTTTCCATTGATAAGGTTATTTTAAACTGTAGGCTAAATTAATTCATGGCATTTTCTTTTCTTTGACATTTTGTTGACTCATTTAAGATGATAACATTTTTATATACTTCTAAGTTCTTTCCAGTTCATATTTCAATTTTTTATGATCTAGTCCTTCCGCTAGCACTTCATATTATAACAATTTTCCACTGATGTATCTATATATATATATATATATATATATATAAAAAATATCAGAAGTACAGGAGGTGAAAGTCTGTTGAAAAACTATGTGCAGTAAGATGCATTAAATTGCTAGTATACGAGGGTTGTTAGAAAAGTTCGTGGACAAGTTCTATAGTAAGCGCGCTATTTATATGAAACCAGTAAAGCTCTGCAGATAAAAAGTATACATATTTCCAATAAATATGCAAAAATTTGGTGTTTTCTGAGGATCTTTAAAAATTATACAGGTATGTTATTTAAATAAAGCATGCTTCTTGGAGCTTATTACTTTTTCGCACATTTACATCACATAGAAATTTTTGTGAAATTGAAAATTGCAATGTTGTAGTGCATGAAGATTTATGAAATTCCACATGTTGCTACAATATTCATGAAACATTTGAATTAAATTGGAGGGGATTTGACTGTTTTATTGCTAATTATAGATGTTCAATGCGTAAAAACAAAGTCAAGAATAGCAACTTCATTTAACGTCTTGGAGCTCCGATCTATTAAAAAATTATGTCTACAGACAGGAAAATGTCTGAAAGAGACTAGAATGTTTTTTGGATGCTGCTGGGGACTTCCTACACATATCTAGAACCAAAGTGTTCAAATGGTAGTGGCTTTGTAAGAATGGAAGGATTGACATTTTTGATCAACTTCTGCGATACCCCAATACCCCGCTTATCGCATAGATGTTGCGCTTATGGATTTTGCATTGTTTCCATACCTGATCACTTAACTGCGTAGACATGGATTTTAAGATCTCACTAAATATCCGATACGCCACAAGACATTTTAGAAAAATGTAACATGTCTTGCTATAGTTAATATGCATTTTTAAATAGGAAAAGACATGAAAAGTCTATAGAACTGAAAGAAATTTAAACCTGTGAAAAAGCTTAACAGGTCTGGAATCAGGTTGTCACGACACCAAACGTCAAGTGATTGCTTTGTGAATCCTATTGCCGCACAGTAAAAATCATTGTATTTTTTTCAAAAATATAATAAATGGACCTGATCTTTTACATATGTCATTCTTCAAAGTACGCAATAAATTTTCCGTAAATCAATGTGTCCGTAAACTTTTCTAACAACCCTCGTATATATCCTTAGGACATATTATTTTCATATGACAATGAATGCAAGGCATACTAGTTTAAGTTCAGTTGAAAATAGATTGAAGTGAATAACATATCATTTGGCCATTTGTAGGTAATAGCCATCTCCTTCCCTTCTGAGTTATTAATAGTAACCGAGAAATAGCATAAAGAAGCTGTTAATATTCTTATAATTGCATTCATTAGTTTCTGTTTAGAGAGGTGACATGTACCTGATGTTTACCTGTATCTCACATGTCAATTAGAGACGTGTCTACAATGACAGTCAATACTTAGTATTGCAATGACCTCATGGTTATCTATCTTACTACCGCTCTTCTGTGGTGAAGTCAAGGAATCTCTAAATTCATGCAAGATTTCTGGGGCATAAATAGGATTTTTTGATATTTTCATGAGTGCAAAGCATATACATATCACTTTTATTAGCTCACCTGAGCTGAAAGCTCAAGTGAGCTTTTCTGATCACCCGTTGTCCGTCGTCCGTCCGTCCGTCTGTAAACTTTTCACATTTTCAACTTCTTCTCAAGAACCACTGGGCCAATTGTAACCAAACTTGGTACAAAGCATCCTTGGGTGAAGGGGAGTATAAATTGTTGAAATGAAGGGCCAAGTCCCCTTCAAAAGGGAAATAATCAAGAAAATACAAAAATTGGGTGGGGTCATTAAAAAATCTTCTTCTCAAGAACCATTGGGCCAGAAAAGCTGAAACTTATGTGGAAGCATCCTGGGATAGTGTAGATTCTAAATTGTTCAAATCATGGCCCCCCGAGGATAGGGCGGGGCCACAATAGGGAATCCAAGTTTTACATTGAAATATGTAGTAAAAATCTTTAAAAATCTTCTTCTCAAGAACTACTGTGCCAGAAAAGGTGAAACTTATGTGGAAGCATCCTTGGGTAGTGTAGATTTTAAATTGTTCAAATCATGACCCCCGGGGGTAAGGCGGGGCCACAATAGGGAATCCAAGTTTTACATTGAAATATGTAATAATTATCTTTAAAAATCTTCATCTCAAGAACCACTTAGCCAGAAAGGCTGAAACTTATGTGGAAGCATTCTGGGTTAGTGTAGATTCTAAATTGTTCAAATCATGACCCCGGGGGGTAGGGCGGGGCCACAATAGGGAATCCAAGTTTTACCTTGAAATATGTAATAAAAATCTTTAAAAATCTTCTTCTCAAGAACCACTTAGCCAGAAAGGCTGAAACTTATGTGGAAGCATCCTTGGGTAGTGTAGATTTTAAATTGTTCAAATCATGACCCCCAGGGGTAGGGCGGGGCCACAATAGGGAATCCAAGTTTAACATTGAAATATATAGTAAAAATCTTTAAAAATCTTCTTCTCAAGAACCAATGAGCCAGAAAAGGTGAAACTTATGTGGAAGCATTCTGGGTTAGTGTAGATTCTAAATTGTTCAAATCATGACCCCGGGGGGTAGGGCGGGGCCACAATAGGGAATCCAAGTTTTACCTTGAAATATGTAATAAAAATCTTTAAAAATCTTCTTCTCAAGAACCACTTAGCCAGAAAGGCTGAAACTTATGTGGAAGCATCCGTGGGTTAGTGTAGATTCTAAATTGTTCAAATCATGACCCCCAGGGGTAGGGCGGGGGGCCACAATAGGGAATCCAAGTTTTACATTGAAATATGTAATAAAGATCTTTATAAATCTTCTTCTCAAGAACCACTTAGCCAGAAAAGGTGAAACTTATGCGGAAGCATCCTTAGATAGTGTAGATTCTAAATTGTTCAAATCATGACCCCGGGGGGGGGGGGGGGGGGGGTAGGGCGGGGCCACAATAGGGAATCCAAGTTTTACATTGAAATATGTAATAAAGATCTTTAAAAATCTTCTTCTCAAGAACCACTTAGCCAGAAAAGGTGAAACTTATGTGGAAGCATTCTGGGTTAGTGTAGATTCTAAATTGTTCAAATCATGACCCCGGGGGGTAGGGCGGGGCCACAATAGGGAATCCAAGTTTTACATTGAAATATGTAATAAAGATCTTTAAAAATCTTCTTCTCAAGAACCACTTAGCCAGAAAGGCTGAAACTTATGTGGAAGCATTCTGGGTTAGTGTAGATTCTAAATTGTTCAAATCATGGCCCCCGAGGATAGGGCGGGGCCACAATAGGGAATCCAAGTTTTACATTGAAATATGTAGTAAAAATCTTTAAAAATCTTCTTCTCAAGAACTACTGTGCCAGAAAAAGTGAAACTTATGTGGAAGCATCCTTGGGTAGTGTAGATTCTAAATTGTTCAAATCATGACCCCCGGGGGTAGGGCGGGGCCACAATAGGGAATCCAAGTTTTACATTGAAATATGTAATAAAGATCTTTAAAAATCTTCTTCTCAAGAACCACTTAGCCAGAAAAGGTGAAACTTATGTGGAAGCATTCTGGGTTAGTGTAGATTCTAAATTGTTCAAATCATGACCCCGGGGGGTAGGGCGGGGCCACAATAGGGAATCCAAGTTTTACCTTGAAATATGTAATAAAAATCTTTAAAAATCTTCTTCTCAAGAACCACTTAGCCAGAAAAGGTGAAACTTATGTGGAAGCATCCTTAGATAGTGTAGATTCTAAATTGTTCAAATCATGACCCCCGGGGGGGGGGGGGGGGTAGGGCGGGGCCACAATAGGGAATCCAAGTTTTACATTGAAATATGTAGTAAAAATCTTTAAAAATCTTCTTCTCAAGAACTACTGTGCCAGAAAAAGTGAAACTTATGTGGAAGCATCCTTGGGTAGTGTAGATTCTAAATTGTTCAAATCATGACCCCCGGGGGTAGGGCGGGGCCACAATAGGGAATCCAAGTTTTACCTTGAAATATGTAATAAAAATCTTTAAAAATCTTCTTCTCAAGAACCACTTAGCCAGAAAGGCTGAAACTTATGTGGAAGCATCCTTGGGTAGTGTAGATTTTAAATTGTTCAAATCATGACCCCCAGGGGTAGGGCGGGGCCACAATAGGGAATCCAAGTTTAACATTGAAATATATAGTAAAAATCTTTAAAAATCTTCTTCTCAAGAACCAATGAGCCAGAAAAGGTGAAACTTATGTGGAAGCATCCTTAGATAGTGTAGATTCTAAATTGTTCAAATCATGACCCCCGGGGGGGGGGGGGGGGGGGGGGTAGGGCGGGGCCACAATAGGGAATCCAAGTTTTACATTGAAATATGTAGTAAAAATCTTTAAAAATCTTCTTCTCAAGAACTACTGTGCCAGAAAAAGTGAAACTTATGTGGAAGCATCCTTGGGTAGTGTAGATTCTAAATTGTTCAAATCATGACCCCCGGGGGTAGGGCGGGGCCACAATAGGGAATCCAAGTTTTACATTGAAATATGTAGTAAAAATCTTTAAAAATCTTCTTCTCAAGAACTACTGTGCCAGAAAAGGTGAAACTTATGTGGAAGCATCCTTGGGTAGTGTAGATTCTAAATTGTTCAAATCATGACCCCCGGGGGTAGGGCGGGGCCACAATAGGGAATCCAAGTTTTACATTGAAATATGTAATAAAGATCTTTAAAAATCTTCTTCTCAAGAACCACTTAGCCAGAAAAGGTGAAACTTATGTGGAAGCATTCTGGGTTAGTGTAGATTCTAAATTGTTCAAATCATGACCCCGGGGGGTAGGGCGGGGCCACAATAAGTACTACAAGGGGGTGAAATCAGGTGAAAAACAGCAAGGCCAAAGTTTCTCAGGTGCGCGTTGTGGCCCATGGGCCTCTTGTTCAATAAATAAATCACATATTTCACTCTTGAAAATGTAATAACATTGTTTATGCTTGTGACAATCAAATGAAACTGCCAATTTCTTCCCAAGTATGTTGCTAAAATCCATTGAATATCCTCTATTTATGCTAGTGACATTTGAATGATTCGAACAATCAGTATGGAGAAAGTACATGTACAATGTATTGTTGAGGGTTGATATCAAATAGTAGGTTGTCTAATTAGGAATATTTAGAGAAAATAACTAAAACAAAAATTGGACAAGTCCCCATTGGTGCCCTGCAGTCAGTCTGTTCTGAACTGTTCAGTTGTTTAGTCCCAGTCTATTCCTCTCTTGTTAGCATTATACTAAGCCTTACCATGTGATTTTCAGATTATTATGTGTATTGGTTAAAACCATGTAGTTTATTTGTAACAATGTAAACTTGAATGGTATATTTTTTTTCTATGATTTAAAGTTAACTTCCTTGTGGTCGTTTTACAATGAACTGCTAAGTGTAAACAAAGAATGAGCTGCTAAGTGTAAACAAAAAAGACGGTCCCTGAAACTTCACAAATGAATAACTGAACATATGAATAAACATTCCTCCACAGGATATAAAGTATACTCTTGCGAGCATGTAAACTCATTAAAACAGCAGCCTTTTCATTTAAAAGTAAATTATTGGCTGTGGTCCAGCGTACATATGTCTCAAATCCACTGCTACAGAAATTGTTATGTCCAACATAACAATCTTTGCTGATAGTTTTCTGTTGAGCTATTTTTGTTCAGTTAGTTTACAAGTACTTCTGATTTATTCTTTCTTCATCAGTGTTGCATAGGCCCAGTCCAATAAGTGGGTCATGATTGGACTTTGAGTAAAGTTGTAAAACCTATCTAATATTTGATTAAATTGATTTAAGAATGTAAATTTATTATCACCCATCTGATAGCCACCTAAAATGAAAATGTGGTTGAAGTTTTATTAGATCAGATAATGTTATAAATTTTTAACATATGATTTCTCAGAGACTGCAGAAAGTCTAGCAGTTGTGTATTGCACACAATAGATCTAGGTTTTCCTGATCTTGGCATAAAGTTACTGAAATAGAAGCAGTATATTATAAAGCAGCAAATAGAAATACCATCAATATATCTATGTGCTCTCCAATGACTACCTCCAGGGAAGGGTAGTGTTATACTCTACTGGAACACAGGTACCTTCACAGAGAAGTGTTGTAGGTGATAGAATATCAGTCTCCTACTTATGTAACTGACTTTGTTATTTTTTTTTTATCAGATATATCCAGGAATCATACAGAATCATTTGAATTAGCTGAATGTTGAAACTACGTATTTTGTCCTGTCGTTCGCTCAAACAGCCGTAGAAAAGCAACACACACTGGAGACTGCAGCAAGGTAAGAGTTCTCTTCTCTTGTATTTACAACTGGGAATTTGCTTCATACAATGGAACAGATTGATTTTGTGATTTAACAATCTTTTAACAATTCCATGCGTATCAAAATTTTGATAGTATATTTAATATTTTGCTAATATTATCACTTTGTCTGAAAGAATCACCGACAATATTGCACTGTGATTTTTTTTTACTGTCTCATTAAATATGATGTAATTTTTGAAAAGTATTTAGATTATTGGTAAATATAAAACAAAATAAATTTCATCAGTGATAATATAGTCCCATGACTAAAGTTTCAAGTGGAAAGCTTCAATAGAATATTTAAGAAGAATTAAAATGGGTTTTTTTTTATGATTTTAGTTGATTTTTAGGACCATTTTGTAATATAGAGTTAAAAAAAAACTTTTTAAAAAATTTAGATCTATTAAGGAATTGTCCACAGTTTTTCATTGTTAAACTTTGGTGAATTTAAATTGATGAATTAATTGATTTTTACTTAAAATAACCAATTCATCAGCCCACAACTAATATTTACTGCTTATTGGAACCCCTTTCTGTGGGCACCTTACAGTGATCAATCGGGGGCTCTGCCTGTCCATCAAATACAACTCTTCCAGAGTATATTTTCTTTCCCCTTGACCCAACCTGGCTCTTTCTTCACTCATACAGTACCCTTGGGTTAAAAGTTATGCAGTAAAGGTTTTATATAAAAGTTCAAGGTCAAAATAAGCCCCATTGTAAAATTCTTGTTTGGAGCATATTTTCTTTACCCAATGGCCCAATACAGCTTATTCTTCACCAATAGAGTGTCTTTGGATAAGGGGTTTGCAGTGAACTTGAACATATTTTTAGGTCAGAGGTCACAGTCAAAGTAAAATCCTTGTCTGGACTATACCCTTGGACCAGTTTGGCTCATATTCCATAGTGGTCTTGGTCTAAATTTCCATGTCAATGTCAAAATAAGTCTCTATATAGACCATATTTCTTTTCTCTTGGCCCAATCTGGCTAAAATTTCGTTAAAGAGTGCCCTTGGATAAAGTGAGTGCAGTGTCCTTGAGCCAATTTTTAAAGTCAGAGGTGAAGGTTAAAGCAGATTTCATTGTAAAGTCATCTGGAGTATGATTTCTGTCTTTAGACAAGTTGGACACACACTTCATCCACATAAACTAAATGAAATTCTTTTCCTTTGACCTAAATGAAAAATTTTCTGAGTATTTTTAAGTTTTCCAAAAGTTCCCTTTACCCTTATGTCCTCAAACATAAAATATAAAAGTTAGCTTCTTGTGATAATTATTATCTCATTATGTAATTCTAATCTATTGTTATTTTTTGGGGTAGTGTTGGGTGTCCTTCTTCCAGTTTAGTTGCATTAAAGCAAAAATTTTAAGCAATTTCTTAAAAATATGGCATATTGATAACGATCTTCATGTAAACATTATTATTTTTCACAGTGTACTCTTATATTACTTAGACTTTTGCTTATTTTAGATTTTGCAGTATATATTTGTTAATAACTCAGCAACCACTGGTGTACTTTTGTTGAATGTAAGTGAATTGGGTAGAATCACCAGGAATGGTTAATTGACTTTTTCTGGAAAATATATTATGATAAGAATAAAAGATATGTAATTCATGGAGACTTTAATAGTCCAATAATATGAAGTATAAAAATTTGATCGATATCAAAACAATTAAATTTAGGTAGAGTACAAAAGAAAAATGTACATAAAAACTTACATTTTTCTCATTATATATTAAACCTATGGAAATTTACTGCAAATTTACTCATTTCAATTTAATTATTTTTCAAATGTGGTTTTGTGAAATTAACATAAAGATTATACCAGTATGACACTTTTCTGAATGAAAGGAACTACTCAAGTTGTTTTCTCTCCTTAGTATCAGAAAATTGTGTAGTAGAATGTCCTTAGTATCGAAAGATTATGTTAGAATGTCTTTAGTATCAGAAAAATGTGTGTTAGAATGTCATTAGTATCAGATAAGGCCTAGGTTGTCCTGTCAGTTATAGTACAGAGTCTTCTAGGTAAATGGTCCATCAGTCAGCCAGGAATCTATTGTAGCACTACCAGTACATTCTGTATGCTGCATTATATACTGATGTGTCATTCAATGGTATGCTCTGCAGTGCATCACTTCTTGAAGGGCCCCTGTACTGATTTGATTGCAGTCTGATTGTTAGAGGAAAACACAAATATCTTCAAGAAAATGACATAAGGTGATGGCTTGAGCAAGTTCCCTTTGTCATTTTGTAGATAATGCTTTGATTTGAATGTTAACACTAATTAATATTACCAAGTGTCTGTCAGAATGTTAACACTAATTAATATTACCAAGTGTCTGTCAGACTTACACATGTATGTAGGACTTCCCAGCAGTAATGTTTAGTAGGGCCCTCAGTAGTAATTCTATGAAGGAAAACCATATAGTAATTTTACTAAGGACCACTTTTAGTTACCGGTATGTTATGTAGGACCATCATCAGTAATGTTCAATAGGATCACTAGCAGAAATGCTATGTAGGACTGTCATCAGGAATGTTTATATGTAGGATCACTGCATGCAACATTATGTAGGATCACATCCTGTAGTGTTAGGTCTAAAAAAAATTGTTTGTTTCCTGTAACCTGACCGACCCATTCAAATTACCCCCAGGTGGATTTTTTGTGTCTGATCAGTCAGCTGATTCAATTTATACAAAAATGTTAATTGTAGCTTTATTTGAGGTATAAATATGTCAAAATAGTCAACATTAACTTTAAATATAAAGACATCATTTTTTAACATCAAGCATTTCCCCCACAACTATTTGAAGTTCATTTTCTGCCGCTAGATGGCCATGTTGGGTGTCCGCTGTAAATATCACACCTGGTTAATTCAGTCCGGGGATGTTTGACCCCTTTCATAAGCAAAAAAAAAAAAAAATCCCGACCTACCGACCCTTGATTTTTTGGGAATGTTACAGGAAACAAACATAATTTTTTTTTAGGCCTTATGTAGGAACACCACCAGTAAAGTAATGTAGGATTACCCCCATTATAGTTATGTGAGAAAACCTACTGAAATATTATGTAGGATCACCTCCTGAAATATTATGTAGAATTACCACCTATAATGTTATGCAGGATTACCAATTGTAATATTATGTAGGATTACCATCTGTAATGTTATGTAGGATCACCACATGTAATGATATCTAGGATCACTGCTTTAAATATTATGTAAGATCAACTCCTGTAAATATAGGATCACCATTTGTAATGTAATGTAGAATTGTCACCTGTAATGGTATGTAGGATCACTACCTGTAATGTTATGAAGGATCATCTGTTATGTTATGTAGGCTCACACCTTGTAATGTAATGTAGGATCACCACCTGTAATGCTAAATAGGATCACCATCTGTAATGTATGTAGGATCACCAGCTGTAATATTTGTAGGATTACCAGCTGTTCTGTTTGTAGGATTACCACCTGTAATGTTATGTAGGATCACCTCCTGTAATGTTATGTAGGATCACCACCTGTAATGTCATGTAGGATCACCTCCTGTAATGTCATGTAGGATCACCACCTGTAATGTCATGTAGGATCACCTCCTATAATGTTATGTAGGATCACCAGCAGTAATACATGTAGGATCACCAGTTGTAATATTTGTAGGATTACTAGCTGTACTGTTTGTAGGATTACCACCTGTAATGTTATGTAGGATCACCAGCTGTAATGTTATGTAGGATTACCACCTGTAATGTTATGTAGGATCACCACCTGTAATGTTATGTGGGATTACCACCTGTAATGTTATGTAGGATCACCACCTGTAATTTTATGTAGGATTACCACCTGTAATGTTATGCAGGATCACTAGCTGTAATGTTTATAGGATCATCACCTGTAATGCTATGTATGATCACCACCTGTAATGTTATGTATGATCACCACCTGTAATGTTATGTAGGATTACCACCTATAATGTTATATAGGATCACCTCCTGTAATGTTATGTAGGAACACTACCTGGTATATAGGACCACTTCTGTGTCTTTAGGACCTTCATAAGTAATTTCATGTAGGACCATTATCAGGCATTATCCATTGTACAGTAAAACTCAGTAATAATGAGGTCACACAGATATTGAATTTTGCTTCCTTATAACTGATATTCTTTATATCAATGTAAGGAACATAGTGAAAAGAAGTCTCTGGGATCTGTAAAAAATTTCTTTTTACTAAGATTTTAATATAAGTGATTCTTATAAGCAATTTGTATAAGTTCTGTATAACCGAGTTTGACTGTATTTAGTAATGTTATTATGTCTCTACAGCACTATGAAGCTTTGAATTTGACTTCCTTATATATTCCGAATCATATAATTGATTTGATTAGACCAAACACAGATAATCTTGAGATTGATTAGACCAAACAAATATAAAGAAAATCTGGAGAAAGACAGCATTTTTTTTTTTCTTCTTCTATTTGTCCAACATCAGATGCAGAAGATCTTAAGAACTTGAATACTGTTCATTATCTCCATATTTCAAGCAAATCATAACTTAAGTAAGTTGACATCATTGATTATTTGTCTGTGAGTTGTGCTGACATTTAGTTGGTGACTAGAAGGATTTAGGACTTCAAAACATTCAGCATATTTTCTGATAAATGCTGCCAGTGTGTTGGCACATTCTCATTCAAAGGGCCTTTAGAACACAAACTGAAATAGAGTGGCATGGTTCTAAGATTATAAACTTCTATTGTTATTTGATCTACAGAGTTATTCAAGCAGGTCCAAAATAATATTTAGGTAATCTGGATTTCATAACATGCATTTAAAACTTGGCAATTTAATTCACACTCAGTGAAATATACTGATAACTTCATTCTTAAGAAGTTTTTAAATCATAAGAAAGATAAAATTCTGAGTTGTACCAACTGTTTTTAAGGCCAGAAGCTTTTAACTCCATTTATGTGTTTTTGAGCTAATCTGTTTGGATCTGAGGGTCACATTATAGAATGTTAAAGTGTTTCGGCTCAGTCAGAGTGGGTGACCTTGAGGGATGTAAATAAACACCAGGTCTTCTGGCCAGATAATGGGTTAAACATCCAAATATTATAGTGCTGTGGAAAACCCCGTTTCCAACTGTAGTGGTTTTGGAATTCTTTTTAGAGAAACATTTCTCTCCATTCTGTAGGAAAAGTCTGGGAAATCTCCAGTCTTATCTAACAAACCAGGTAAACATTCTTTTTCATTCATAAAGTCTGTTTTTAAGATTAAAGAGTCATCTGCATCCTACTGTCATGTTTGTTTATTTTTACAGCTTATCTTTAAAGCTTCCAAAAGAAAGAGTGCAGGAAACTGCAGTTGTGTTTTTGTAGGAATTCGGTGAGGGAATAAGATGATGCACGAGATAGCCGTTCTGATAACATTTCTTCCTTTTCTCTATTTTTCTTTACCTCTGCATTGTCACTGATTTTGGCATCAAGAATTATCTAGGGGGATGTAAATCTGCACAAACAGAAAAGTGGGTGTATATTATAAGCCTGATATCGGGATTCCTAACTGGTGGTTCAATACCAGAATAGCAGCTCAGAGATAAACAGGCCTGCAGATTTATAAAAATAATAGATTTTAGGCCAGTATTTAAGATCACACAAGTTGAAAATCAGAAATTGTTAAAATAAAGAAACAATAGAGAGAAAATGAAAAGTATTTGCCTACTCCTTATTTTTTCATGGTAGGTAGTTTTAATACTTTTAATAGTTATTCAAGAATTGGAAATCTTTAAAAAATTAATGTACTGTTTCAAAAAAAAAAAGGTTAATGAGAGTGTAGTGTGTATATATGCCAATAAATCGGTCATCTCTAATAGTAGACAATTTCACAGGTTTGTCTTGTCATTCATTTTCATATCGTGACATAACAAAAATATGTACAGAGTATTTTGTACAGGCTTACTGAGAGCGGTTGATGGATGGTCCGACTAAATCCTGTGAGTGCTGACTGTGACAGAAATAAGGTTCCATGTAGAAGGGGCACCTGCTAATTTGTACTGTTTTGTTTGTAGAATGCAGTACCAGTAGAGACTGAGGGGGGGACGAAATGAGAGTTAATGTAAAGGACGGATCTAGTGACTTGTATTCCACACAAGGCATTCACACAGCAGTAAGTGGAAAATCTGTTTATATAAATTAAAGAAGTATCTTCTCATGTAAATTTATATTCGTTATGTTGGTAAAATATTATGTATATATAAGGTCTGTACTCAGATGAATTTACCGGTATGTACAAATCAAGGTTTTTTCCTTGAAAAGCAATTACTAAATGAGGAAAAAAACCATAATGCTTATTAAGTTTATATTATTATATGTGAATTATCTGATATAGCTATGGTCTAATCATTAAAAATTGCAAAAACCTACTATCAGAAAGGATTAAATACTTCAATTTTATTCTAGCACTTGAGGAAATTGTTTTAATTTGTCATTTGGTAATTGATAGGTGAAATTACAAACTTTCTCTTTTCTACTGTAGAAATTATTTAGACTATAGAAATTATTCACAAGAATTTTGATTTCTAAAAGTGCAAGACCCTTTCTGCATACTATAAATGTCATGATAACCATTCTAAATATTTCAATGTTATGCACATTCTGTAATCAATAAGAAACTGACAGCGTGTAGACCTCTCCAAAAATATATTTACGTGGTAGTTATGGCAGGACTGATAGGAAAACCATGTCAGCTGTAGAGTGGGCAGATCACTCCTTTATTTATTAGTATTTTTTTTTCTTCAAGTGTCAGAGAAAAGTGAAAACCCTTATGCATATTTTCACTTAAAATTAGAATTTCTTTGCACTTCAAAGTTTGTTGATGTAAAAAGCTTGAAGTGTTAGAACTACAAACCAAAATACCTGTAATTTGTTTAGCTCATTTGAAATGCTTCTTAGAACATCAAGTACTCTATAAATTCTTCAGTTTTGTGACTCAGTGGATTTAGTACTGGTTTTTATAGGATGAAGTAAAATCTAACCTGCTGTGAATGAACTTTATAGTGAAGGTGATGGTCTTCAGTATGAGTTGTACTTTAGTATCATTAGCTACTTATATAAGAAAAACAGCAGTGATGATAGGGGAAAATGCTGAATTAGCATAGTTGATTACTTTATCAATGTTAGGGATATTTAAAAAATTGTTATTGACAAAAATGTCAATAGTTATGTAACAGACCTGCAATGCTCATTAGCAATAACAATTCTGAAAGTTATATGCTGATATGACAATAAAAATAATTGTTTGATTTCCATAGGTATATTGTCATGATCCACATAAACATTGTTTTATGCTATGTTGGTTATCAGTAGACCATGGCTAAAATTAGGAACACTACTTAAAGTGGTAGATAACTTGGTCAGAGTTTATCGTTTATTTTTGGATTTGTCATCAAACAGCTTGTCAGAAATATTCTCCGCTTTAACAGTTTGCTACTTTGACTTTTTTTTCAGTCAAAGACTGGAAATTTGACCATGTCGTCTGTGGACAAGATGAAAAAATTATTAAGTCCTGGCACAAGAAAAAAAGGACTAGGGAATATGAACAAGACGTTTGGCGTGCCGCTTGAGGAACTAATGAGCAGGGCCTCCTCGGGAATGACGGTGCCGTACATAGTCAGCAAAATCTGTGAACACATTCGAGATAAAGGTGTGTAACAACATAGACTAAACAAATATGTAGAACAGACTCAGATATCTAGAGTGCTGCATGCTCTGTAGATCAATATGACGACAATGTATATATATAACATTGTCCTGAAACTCTAGGTTTATGTTTATGGCAGCCAGAAGGAAAAGTACAAGGTCATAAATTTAAGTACAAAGTCATGAACTATCCCAATCTTGTTTACATTAGGGTATACTGTGCTGAAAATTGTAGGCAAAATAAAATTATTACACTTACTATGGTGCAGTAAATGTTTGTAAGAAATTTTGACACTGAAAAAAAAAAACAACATGGATTTCACATTTGTAATAAGATATTTGATGTGTTGAAAAGTTTAAAATTAAGTTTAAAAATACATTTAATGTGTTTCATGAAAAAGAGACCATTGTGACATGTTTCAGTAATGTATATACATATATGAAAAAATTCCTGACAATACGATTTTTTATTCATCTATGCTCTGCAGGATTTGAAGTGGAGGGAATTTTCCGAATTAATGGCAGTACCAGAATTGTGGAGAAGTACCGTACGAGTTTTGACATGCGAGGGGATGCAGACTTTTATGAAGAGGAAGATTTGATGGCAGTGGCAAGCTTACTCAAGTTATTTTTACGAGAAATTCCAGGTTCTTTGATTCCAGAGAATAAGACTCAGAGGTTCATAGCCATTCAAGAAGGTATTTAAAAATTGCACAAGACATTATGGATAAGATTACAATTTACAAAGATAGAACTAGTGAAAAAAAATCACTTTATATCTTTTTTAATATAAAATGTAAAATTTATTTTCTCTTTGAATGTCTAGTGGAGAATAAATTTGCTTTATGTCAAAATGTGTGTTTGTGACAGCTGTCTTAATGCATAAACATGTCCAAAAAAGAGAACTGGACACATTAAATGTGTCCAAAAAAGAGAACTGGACACGTTTCCAGTATATAGTCAGTTTCAGAGACTGCATGTTCAGATGTACATTATAATATTCATATTATCTAGTATTTTTATTGATCATTGCAAGTTGGACAGAGATAAAATGTACTACAATGTATAGCCTTTTCAATTCTCTATTAAGTTTCCACAAGGTCATAATTCCAGAGAATCTCAATTTCTATTCAATCTTGGGGTAGGAAATTACACGAATTTCTTGGATTACTATTGTATATGATATCTTAAATGTAATTTAAGTTGCTTTGTCAAATTTCCTGTGAAAATCTGTGATCGTGCACCAGCTGGCACATAGTGTAAATTAATCCCATAAAAAAAAGAGTATGTCTAAAGTACTTAAATGTAATGCCCTGAATATATTGAAATATTATTTAAATTCAAACATGATAGTTTGTGAATCTTTTTCACCCATGTCTTTCATCACCAACATTTTCAGTGTATGTATATGGGTGTTTGTGTTTGTTTTTTTTTGGGGGGGGGGGGGGGGGGGGGATAACTTTAATTTCAAATTATCGGTGTTGTCAATGAGTAACTGGTTAATCATCGTATGATGCAAGTATCGGTTAGTAAAACTGCTACTCAGTTACTTAGATATATTGAATTTTATAAAGTAAATTAGTAGGAATAATGTATTATTGTTTATAATGTCCCCGTTTCCTTTACCTTTATTTAACGTTAGTACAAGTATCAATCTAGGGTTTTACAAATGCGATCGATTTGTTTTGATTAGTATTTCACAGTTTATCTAATTGATGGCTTTGATTGCCAAGGTGTATACAAGAAGGCTTGATTTAATTTTAATAACCTCACATTAATTTTATAAACCTGTGCTCGTCCGCAGTACTAAATTAAAGAAGATGCCGCCACAAGCATGGAAATATTTAAAAAAAAATGGCTGAATTTAAATCCGTGAAGTGTAAATTTTGTAAAGGTGGAATTAACATACATGTACACGGGTGGGAAAATGCTTAACCACGTCAGACTGAAGTTTAACTGTGAAACCAGTGATATATAAAGCGCAAACCAGCCAACGATTATGGGGTGTTCGAGAAGAAATTTATTTAGAAGATATGATGTATTTGTAATTATAAGTAAAGTTCATATGCAGTGCATTTGTGTTTTGTATATACCGATATACAAATGATGTGTAACGAAATTACATACAATATATATTGCAGTTGAGTACATATATGTCGAACAAGAATGTTTCGATGTCTAAAGAAAAACCGTCCGAGTAACTGGTTACTTGATTGGAAAAGTAAACTTTTAACCAGTTTCTAAAAATCATCTGATTTGACGACACTACAAATTATACATCTTAACTGTCTTTTTGGGGCCCAATTTCCTCATATATCTATAAGTGTCCTGGGAACATCTGGATTGTATAATGAGTTTTCATATAAAGATAGAGAATTTTTGTGTTCTGAAATAATCATTAATGCTAAATGTTTCAGACATATGAATCACCTTTTGGGAAGGAAAAGAAAACCAATCCGCAGATTATATGATATGAAATTAGAGTCTAGATATCCATGGATTGCAGACAAATAAGAAATTTATGAAAATACAACATAATACAAGTTATATAAGGTTACAAAACAGTTAATATAAAATGAGGAATGTATTTCTTTATTTTCACAGAGTATCAAAATGACCCATCTGGTTGTATATCTGCCCTGAAGGCAGAACTCTCGGAGCTAGACGAGGTACGATATAATGTACTACGGTACCTGATCCGTTTCCTGGTGGTCGTGTCACAGTTTGAACGCACCAACAAAATGAGTCCAATGTCTCTAGCTATTGTGTTTGGACCAAACCTGTTCAGGTAATTCTGTTTTATTTAAAGAGAAATGATTTTCAAATTATGAAGAACTAGTGTACGATTCTTAGCATGATGTTTGTTAATTACATGGTACTTTCTAATTATTGTGTATTTTTACTGTGAGGTGTCCTAATGCTAATTCTTACTGTGATGTCTGTTAATTACAGGATACTTTCTAATTATTGTGTATTTTACTGTGAGGTGTCCTAATGCTAATTCTTAGTGTGATGTCTGTTAATTACATGATACTTTCTAATTATTGTGTATTTTTACTGTGAGGTGTCCTACTGGTAATTCTTAATGCGATACCTGTTATAATTACATGTTACCTGTTTTAATTATTGTCTACTTTTTGTAATATTCTGTTGGCTGTCTTACTGGTAATCACAGTAATTAGTGTTTGTCTTTGTATTAATGTCTGTGATAATGGTCTTACTTATTACATCAGATGTGGTCAGGGAATCGTAGGATTGAAAGACCAAGGGAAGATAAATCAGATTGTGTATAAATTCATCACACTGTATGATTCTCTGTTCAGAGAGGAAAATGAAATCTCTCCATATAATGAATGGGTAAGTGGGGAAATGTGTTTGAATAATATTTAACGATATATTTGTCTTGTGTGTGTGTGTATATATATATATATATATATATATATATATATATATATATATATATATATATATATATATATATATATATGTATATATATATATATATATATATATATATATTCTTAATTATTAATATAAGATATAATTTTTATGATATAGATGAATAAGTGATTTAAATATTTTTATTTTAGATTAAACAAAAACAGAAAGGCCCTCCTAGACCTCCCCCTCCCAAGCTCCATGTAGAGGAGTACAAACCAGTCCCTAAACCAAGGAACACAGTAAGTCTGACCCAAAGTCAGTCAAGGTGATTGTGTCAGAGGTGTCAAGGTCACAATAAATGACACCGAATCATCAGCAGTGTATGTGATGCACCATGCAGAATAAAACTGGATACTCTCTCTTTGGTCATGAGCTTTGTTAATATTTTTAGATACACTGTACTTTATATCCATCAATTTCTAATATTACCTTGTTGGTATGTCTGTAGGGAAGAATGGACCCCTATGACAGTTCCCCCTACCAAGAGATGGAGGAATTTGACCACAGCGAGGAATCATCTAGTAACACCCAGGGGCGGAGTCACAGTCCACGTTGTAGTGATGATGAAATTGCAGGCAGGGCCTCACCATTTATGCTTGACAGGTAAAACTAAACAACAAAGAATTAGTTTTCTTTCCTTTGTTTAATTTTTTGACATCTGGTTAAGTAATTGCATTAGTAGAACAATAATTAATATATTAAGTGTTTCTTAAATTGTTTATGCAATTACAGATGAAACCTATTACATTCTGTATAGAGAACAATTGACTTTGCTTTGTTTCTTGTTATGTCGAGCTTTTCTGTGTACACCTGGTTTATGTTTTACAATGTATTGGAGATTTCAGTGCAGTAAGCAGGTGGTTTGTTTTTCTTTCAGTGACGGTGGTTACAGCATCATAGAATCTCCATTACCATCAGCAAGAACGTCAGAGTAAGTCAAAATACCCCCACTGTATACAGGAGCTGCCAAACCCTGACATGATTGGTTTTGCACATGATAAAGAAACTTAAAAACAGAATCTTTTTTAACTCTTCTATTTAATTTAACCAGTCCAACTTTACTTTTTTCCTAGAATTCTTTTGAAGATTGTATTAAAATGTCATAAACATAGGAAGATAAAGATGTATGGTATCTTTTTACAGAGTGGTAGAGAATGTTATAGCCAAGTCTATAAAAGAGCACCTGTTTGGGGATGACATTAGTATGTGTGAAACCTTTGTTGAGGAGGAAGAGAGGTAAGGACAATACTCAGAATCTCTAGAAACCAATAGTGGTTAAAAGTTAAAGTAGATGTTTATTAAATCTGAATTAAACCTTTATCAAAATTACAAAAAAGAGATAATTTCAAAATAAGCACTATAATCACATTTTAAATTGAAATGGAACTGCAGGCTTGTCTAAATAGAATGATTTTGATAGCATTCGCTTTCACAAAAAAAAATTAATGACTTATTTGTAGCAAAGAAAATTTGGCGAACACAATACCAGTGAAAGACCGTATTAAGCAGTTTGAGTGTGGGACAGACCTCGCTGAAACACAGAAATCCTCTAAGTCTGTCAGGCAGTCTCCTACTGGACACGAATCCATGGACAACTCCCTGTCAAAGGTTAGTTCATGTAGATAGGCTATTGATATTTTATTTCTTTTATGTATCAGCTATTTATTTTGTCTGATGAACAGTTAATATTTTAAGTATTTCATCTGGTGAACAGTTAATATTTTATGTATTTCAATTTTATAGGGACAACAGAATGTGAAGATGAATGGATACAAACTTGAAGCAGATATAATCAGGTATGTAGAATTATAAATCTCAGATGAAGATTTAAATTATTCTGTAAGTTTAGGTACATGTACATGTATATGAATTTTTTTGAAAGCTTTTAAACAGTAGTTGAACAAGTGTTAATTGGTACATGTAATTTGATTTTAGTACAAAAGAAAATGACTTCAGTGGTGTACACAGAGAGGATGATTTTGAGAGTGTGAAGAGAGATTCTGGAACATTATCATCGGTAAGTTAAACATTTCTTCACAGTATTCTTATGGAGAAAGTTTTGCTATAGATTTCAATCATTTTTATGCCCTGCCATGAATATGGCCGGGGCATATAGTGTTTGTCATGTCCGTCTTCTGTCCTTCTGTCCTTCCGTCACACTTTGCGTTTAGCTCTGTTCAAAGCTCAGTTTCAAAGAAACTTATCCAAGATATTTTTATCAAAATTCATTTGCTGATAGATATTGATGAGAGCTATGCAACTGCTTCGACATTTTTTGACCTTGACCTTTCTTTTGACCTTGACCTCACTTTTCTTAAATTACTGTTTAGCTCAGTTGTAAAGATACCATTCAAGATAGTGTAATCAAACTTCATATGTTGATACATACTGATGTAAGTTATTCAACTGCATCAACATTTTTTGACCTTGACCTTTCTTTTGACCTTGACCTCACTTTTCTTAAATTACTGTTTAGCTCAGTTTTAAAGATACCATTCAAGATAGTGTAATCAAACTTCATATGTTGATACATACTGATGTAAGTTATTCAACTGCATCAACATTTTTTGACCTTGACCTTTCTTTTGACCTTGACCTCACTTTTCTTTAATTAGTGTTTAGCTCAGTTTTAATGAAACCATTCAAGATATTTTTAACAAACTTCATATGCTGATACATACTGATGAGAGCTATTCAACCGCATCAATATTTTTTACCTTGACCTTTCCTTTGACCTTGACCTCACTTTTCTTAAATAAGTTTTTAGCTCAGTCTTAAAGATACCATTCAAGATAGTGTTATCAAACTTCATATGCTGATACATACTGATGGGAACTATTCAACTGCATCAACATTTTTTGACCTTGAACTTTCATTTGACCTTGACCTCACTTTTCTTAAATTAGTGTCAAACTTTATATGCTGATACATACTGATGAGAGCTATTCAACTGCATCAATATTTTTTGACTTTGACCTTTCCTTTGACCTTGACCTCACTTTTCTTTAATTAGTGTTTAGCTCAGTTTTAAAACCATTCATAATATTTTTATCAAACTTCATATGCTAATACACACTGATGTAACCTTTTCAACTGCATAAACAATTTTTGACCTTGACCTTTCATTTGACTTTGACCTCACTTTTCTTAAATTTGTGTCAAACTTCATATGCTGATACATACTAATGTAAGCTATACAACTGCATCAATATTTTTTCACATTGACCTTTCCTTTGACCTTGACCTCACTTTTCTCAATTTATGTTAAAATGTTGCATTACTAATATACCCTCGGCAGGGCATTCATGTCCTATGGACATATTTCTAGTTTTTAGAAATTTTAATGAATCCCTTGGACAGAACAAAAGACTTGAGCCTATAGGGAAATTTGTGATTGTAATAAAAAAAAAATCTCAATCTTTTGTATTAATGTCCAAAGTGTCATGGTCAGGTTTGTCTGTTATGCCTGTTTAAGAAATGTGTACTTTTAGACAGAATTTAAAGGAAAAATTATTAAGCAGAGTTTCAACTTAGAGCAACCCTGCACAATGGATAAAAATGATGAGAAACTGGCTCACAACATGACTTGGTCTTCCCTTAGACTTGTTTTTAGTGCTGATCACATGTGTAGGAAGAATAGCTTGGTTATTTAGTCTCAAGAAACATCAGCAAGATGATTTTTTTTTACACAGTAACACATAGGATGAATCCCATTGGAACTACATTACTAACTTTTAGCATACCAAGATACTCCATTTCTCAAAATTTTGATATCATAAATTCAAGATAATAATTTGCTCATGGAGACTGCTTGTTCAGTGAGACAAAATTTGTTTTAGTAACTGTCTCAAAAATTTATGAAATGTGGTAGGATATAGCCAGAAAAGTATTGCCTTAAATTGTAAAAATATTTGTGTTTCTTTAAACTTTGAAGTTTAGTGTTCACATCATTTCTTCATAAGTGAGCACTGGATATTATTACATTGTTGGTATTAATACAGAATTTGCTCTCTATCATAGCTCCAGTTCAAGAAGCCTGCTGGTCCTAGAAATCGCCGTTCTCCAAGTAGACTGTCTCGTGGAAACTCTTTAGAAGAGAAAGATGACATCAAGGATGGAAACCACCAGTCCAGAAATGATAATGCTTCTGCAGAATTGGAGACCTCTTCACTTCCTGAAAGCAAACCAAGTCAGAAGGAGCCAGTACCCAAACCCCGTGTTGCCTTCCTAGAACTCACAAATCACACAGAGAACAAAAGTTCACCTGATGCCTCGCCCAACAATGCCAGGAAGCCATTTATTCCACCATTAGATCTGTCAACGCTTCATGAACATGTAGAAAGCTCGGGTCTGTACTTCTGATAAAACTCTATCATAATGATTGCCTACTACCAAGAAATTCCAATCAAGCTACAAGGAATTTGACTGAATCACAAGGAAAGCAAAAGTAATTGTAACTTTGATGTGATGTTTACTTTCAGATCCAATCCCAGCTGACAAGGGACAATCTGTCTCGTACCAGTTAGCTAAGTCCCATATCAACGGGGGAGGTACCTCGGACGTTGTCATCTCTCCTCGGAGTAACAAACTCATCAAAAGGAAATCCAAGTAAGGGAATTAACACTGAAAGGAGAGCATGTGATGCTAGCAAAATAAACAAAACGAGGTTTTCTGCAAGTTATGATAGGTTTAGTGCAAATTTACGTAGAAGCAGTTGCCTTTCAAATTAAGGTAGTTCGATCCTCAGGTTCTGAAAATGAGCTTTTAGGTAATTGAAAATGCTCACAAAATGTCTCTGATTTCATAGAGTAACATGAATTTACCCATGGTATTTCTTTAAAGTTCATCATTATAGTTAATTGTATTATATAGGGAATATTATCAGATCTCACATATATTTTCAGGAAATGCGAATAAAAACTTCAGCTATGCATGTTCTAATTGAAAATTGATCAACAAATATATTTTAGGATAAAAAAAATATAGGTATCCAGGCATTTGGAGAAAATTGCGTCTTTTTTATGCTTATGCAGTATTTTAGTTCTTCTATTTACTTCAATTGTTATAGTGTAAAAAGCTTCCGCTATCATTGCTAGACATCACAAATCATGTGTAATTTCATATCATGCAAATAAGCATTGGTATCTAATGATAGATTAAGGGAAATTCAATTTGTATAAAAAATGAATTTATTTTTGTCTTTTATGGGGTACAAATGTCAACTTTTTACAAGACCGTTTCTAAGACTCCTAAGAACCTAGAATCCTATTGAGATGCATAAAATGAAAATTGTTGCATGAAAAGATCCCAATTTCAAGCTTCACTTTGAGACTTTTTAAATAAAATTATAAGTTTAAGAGTTATCCTTCCTGGCTGAGGATGGGATATCCTTAAGAATTGGTGATATCAGAGTGTTATCAATATATATGCTTACTGTAGGTAATTTTAAAAAGACAAAAAAAATTATTATTATATTATTGGAAAAAAAGAAACTAAAACCATTTTCCTGAAAAATAACAACTGGATGACATATAGGACAATACATGTATATATATTTAATGTTTTACATTTTTAGCTCTACTGGTCAGAGACCAGAAGAGCTTATGCGATAGTAAGGTGTCCGGCGTCCGTCCGTCCGTCTGTCTGTCTGTCTGTCTGTCCGTCTGTCTGTAAACAATTTTTCAAAATGCTACTCCTCCTACAGTTTTGGTCTGATTTCAATATAACTTGGCACACAGGTAGACTACACTAAGATACATACTTTAGTGCATCGCTTTTTGATTTGGATGAGCGGTGTTGCCATGGTTACTAAAAATAGAAATTTCTGTGAAATTCCTTTAAAACCCTACTCCTCATACAGTTTTGGTCTGATTTCAATATAACTTGGCACACAAGTAGACTACACTAAGATACATAATCTAGTGCATCGGTATTTGATTTGGATGAGCGGTGTTGCCATGGTTACTAAAAATAGAAATTTCTGTGAAATTCCTTTAAAATGCTACTCCTCCTACAGTTTTGGTCTGATTTCAATGTGATTTGGCATACAAGTAGCCTCTATTAAGATTCATAATTTAGTGCATCGGTTTTTGATTTGGATGAGCGGTGTTGCCATGGTTACTAAAAATAGAAATTTCTGTGAAATTCCTTTAAAATGCTACTCCTCCTACAGTTTTGGTCTGGTTTCAATATAACTTGGCACACGAGTAGACTACACTAAGATTCATAATTTAGTGAATCGGTTTTTGACTTCTATGAACGATGTTGCCATGGTTACTAAAAATAGAAATTTCTGTGAAATTCCTTCAAAATGAAATTCCTCCTACAGTTTTGGTCTGGTTTCAATATAACTTGGCACACAAGTAGACTACACTATGATACATAATTCAGAGCATCAGTTTTTTTATTTCAATGAAAGATGTTGCCATGGTTACTAAAAATAGAAATTTCTGTGAATTTCTTTTAAAACGCTACTCCTCCTTCAGTTTTTATTTGATTTCAATTTAACTTGGCACACAAGTAGACTATATGAAGATATATAATTCTATTTATTGCTGCATGTTGCAAAGTTTCGAATCCAAGTGCTACTTTTTCTTTGTTACATGTATATGTACAGACCAGTAGAGCTACAGTCTCATCAGAGACTTCTGGTTTATGTAATGTGTATAAAAACCCTATCATTAAATGTTCGTAGCTGTGCTAATTTCTATGTGATAGATACACTGTTCCTGGGCTACCGGTACATTTATCTTAGAACAATAGATTAACAGTGATTGTGAGTTTTATATTAGTGACCTTTATTTCCTTTTCTAGTCAAGATGATCTAGAAGCTCCCCCATCTCCCAGTGCCTATCAGAGCAGCCCCCCGGCCAGGTGATACGGCACTCTAGACTCTCACTCTTAATTTTCTAGATTTCTTGCTTAACATAGGGAAAGGAAAAATAGCACAATTATTTAACCTTAATGAATTTATTATTACTAGTAATTGTCCTACTTGAAAGAACTCAGTGTACTGGAATACAAGGTATATTCTTGAGCTTACTGTTTAACTTGGAATCTAATTACAAGTCATATTTTGAATAGATGTTTTAAATAATAGGAAATTATTTGGAGTTAAATAATGTGTTGTTTCTAATATTAAACCATCAAGGGAAAACTGAGAAAGGATGATACACTATTAAAATGAAAAAAAAATGGACACAGTCATGATGCCAAATAATATGTTAAATACCTCATTCGTTCAAACTGAAAATACCTCATTTGTTCAAACTGATTATCTTTCAAAGGAGAAAATAATTTATTCTAATTTTGTAATGAAATAGTATCATATTGAAAAGAAAGGAAATTTTTATGCACAAAAATACATACACTGTATATAGTGTCATAAATCTGAATGCAATCATAGACATACATATGTACTTTTTAATGAAACTTTGCATATACATGTACTAGCTTGCATTGTATTCCTAGTACAAAGGGTTTTTAATAATAATTTTTGGTTGAATTTTTTTCTCTGTATTTCTAACTTTGCAAATTAGCGAACAGAGTAATTCTTAAGTTACCGTGTTCATGTATCTCACCCAAGCTTTTTCACCAGTTAACATTCATGCACTCTTGGTTTGAATTTCTCGACACTGATAAGTTAACTGCTAGCTCTTTCCATTAATTTGATGCTGTAGTTTCCATTTGAGTAACATTATGTGGTTTCTTTTTCAACTTATCAGAAAACTCTCTTACTGTTTCCTCTTATTTCTTATGCCATCCTTTTTTGATACTTTATATAGAAGTATATATTTCGATCTGGCTAGATTTTGTATTTCATGTATTGAATATGTCATTTCTTTGTGATAAGAGCTGTTGGAAGGACCAGTTTGTGTGAAAATTACAAATATTATTTGTTCCCCCATTTTGAAGTAGAAAACCTTTTGAGTCTCAGCACATGGATGCTACAAAATCATAATTAATTTCTCCTATCAAACATCTGTGACTAAATTTACTGAGCATTTTGTATCTTTTCTGTAAATTTGAAATTAAAATTTTTTTTATTTTGCAGTGTGCCAATGAATACTGATGTAGCCCCGTCTCCACCTGTCAATCAAGATCATTATAAACACAGGTAGGCTCTGCCGTAACATGATGAAGTTAAGATCTGAATTAGGGTTTACAGTATATGTCAATCTCATTAAAATTAGTTCTTTGATCTGCTCCCCATGTTTTTTATATCGTGATGTAACAAAATGGGAAGATGATTAAAGATCTAATTTTTATTAGCTCACCTGAGCCAAAGGCTCAAGTGAGCTTTTCTGATCAAAATTTGTCCGTTGTCTGTCGTCGTCGTTGTCGTTGGCGTCGTCGTTGTTGTAAACTTTTCACATTTTCTTCTTCTTCTCCAGAACCACTAGGCCAATTTCAACCAAACTTGCCACAAAGTATCCTTGGGTGAAGGGGATTCAAGTTTGTTCAAATGAAGGGCCACGCCCTCTTTCAAGGGGAGATAATTAAGAATTAGTGAAAAAATAAATGCATCATTTAAAAATCTTCTTCTCAAGAACCATAGGGCCAGGAAAGATGAAACTCATGTGGAAGCATCTTCAGGTAGTGTACATTCAATTTTGTTCAAATCATGACCCCCGGGGGTAGGGCGGGGCCACAATTGAGGATCAAAGTTTTACATAGAAATATATAGGAAAAACCTTTAAAAATCTTCTTCTCAAGAACAGCAAAGCCATGATGAGTCATATTTATATGGAAGCATCCTCGGGTAGCGTAGATTCAAGTTTGTTCAAACCATGACCCCCGGGGGTAGGGCGGGGCCACAATGGAGGATCAAAGTTTTACATAGAAATATATAAGAAAAATCTTTAAAAATCTCATTCTCAAGAACAGCAAAGTCATGATGAGTCATATTTATATGGAAGCATCCTCGGGTAGCGTAGATTCAAGTTTGTTCAAACCATGACCCCCGGGGGTAGGGCGGGGCCACAATGGAGGATCAAAGTTTTACATAGAAATGTATAGGAAAAATCTTTAAAAATCTTCTTCTCAAGAACAGCAAAGCCACAATGAGTCATATTTATATGGAAGCATCCTCAGGTAGTGTAGATTCTATTTTGTTCAAACCATGACCCCTGGGGGTAGGGCATGGCCACAATGGAGGATCAAAGTTTTACATAGAAATATCTAGGAAAAATCTTTAAAAATCTTCTTCTCGGGAACAACAAAGTCATGATGAGTCATATTTATATGGAAGCATCCTCAGGTAGTGTAGATTCAAGTTTGTTCAAACCATGACCCCCGGGGGTAGGGCGGGGCCACAATGGAGAATCAAAGTTTTACATAGAAATAGATAAGAAAAATCTTTAAAAATCTCATTCTCAAGAACAGCAAAGTCATGATGAGTCATATTTATATGGAAGCATCCTCAGGTAGTGTAGATTCAAGTTTGTTAAAATCATGACCCCCGTGGGTAGGATGGGGCCACAATGGAGGATCAAAGTTTTACATAGAAATATCTAGGAAAAATCTTTAAAAATCTTCTTCTCAAGCACAGCAAAGCCATGATGAGTCATATTTATATGGAAGCATCCTCAGGTAGTGTAGATTCAAGTTTGTTCAAACCATGACCCCCGGGGGTAGGGCGGGGCCACAATGGAGAATCAAAGTTTTACATAGAAATATATAGGAAAAATCTTCTTCTCAGGAACAGCAAAGCCCTGATTGTTCATATTTATATGGAAGCATCCTCAGGTAGGGTAGATTCAAATTTATTCAGATCATGACCCCCGGGGGTAGGATGGGGCCACAATGGAGGATCAAAGTTTTACATAGAAATGTATAGGAAAAATTTTTAAAATCTTCTTCTCAGGAACAGCAAAGCCCTGATTGATCATATTTATGTGGAAGCATCCTCAGGTAGTGTAGATTCTATTTTGTTCAAATCATGACCCCCGTGGGTAGGATGGGGTCACAAAGTCTTAAATAGAAATATATAGCAAAATTTCTTCTTCTGAAGAACTGCAAACCATGATTAGTCATTTTGATATGGAAGCATCCTCAGGTAGTGTAGATAAAATTTTGTTCAAATGATGATCCCCAGGGGTTGGGTGGGGCCCATTGGGGGATCGAAAGTTTTACATAAGAACATATAGAAAAAAATATTTCTTCTCAAGAACAGGAAAGCTATGTTTAGTCATATTGATATGGAAGCATCCTCAGGTAGTGTAGATCATGTAGATTCAAGTTCAAATGATGACCCCTGGGATAGGGAGGAACCACAATGGGGGATCAAATTTTTACAAAGGAATATATGGGAAAAATTTTTAAAAATCTTCTCAAGTAACCCCCCCCCCCCCCCCAACCCCCCCGGGTAATCTTTTCAATACTGAACTGATTTGTGCTTTTGCCTAGCCAATGTGCTCAGGTGAGCGATGTGGCCCATGGGCCTCTTGTTGGATTTGGTGCAAGATAGAAACATTTATCTAGCCAGCTTTATTCAATTTTTTGCAGCTCAGCAAACATGGAAACTGACATCACAACCAGGATAAAGCAGCAAAGCAAGAAACTACACGGTAAGTTCAGAATCCCCAAAAAAGATTACAGGGTTTGTGTACCACACAAAAAATTACTATCCTGTACAAGAAGGTAAATTCTGAAAAATTAAAGAATATGCACATAATATTTTATCATAGATGGAGAATTATTTCAGTAATTATTTAACTGACACTAAAAAAAAAATAATTGAAAGTAAATTAGAATCATTGTCATTTCCAATAGCTCTGAAGAAAAAACTGAAGCACTTTGAGGACAACTTTGAAAAGGAAAATGGTTACAAGGTAAACAAATAGTTAATGTGTCTGTGAAGTTGAGACATTGTCTTTCATAATCTAAATATTTGGTCTGAGATATGTTTACAAAACTACTTTGTAATATTTTTAAGCCCTCACTAGCAGACAAAGCCAGCAAGCCCACCATCAAGAAATGGATGAATGACATCTCAAAAGCAAAGAGAGAGATAAAGAGTAGGTCTTCTTACTTAATGTTTTTAGATTAATTGACATAGTATAGAAATGTTTGTAATATTTTGTACCATATTTAATCTTTTTGCTTAGGATTAAAGGAGGAGGCTGAGATGGGAAACCGCAGTCGCCACGGCAGTGGAGCATCCTCCAGTGGAGAGCGACTAGAGCCACCTGAACTCCCGCCTACAATGGAACAAACACTGAATGTCATCCTGCTGAAACTGGACGATAAACGACGGGATGCTAGACGCCCTGAGGATGTTGATGTAATGAATAGGAAATTTGAAATCCCTTTTGTATCTGATAATAAGGGTGATGGATAAGAATAAAACTGGGGACAAAGGCCTGTAAATTTGTACTTGGTTTGTAAAAATAATTCAGTTAAAAGGTTTGATAGGTTTATCAATGTTTTCTGAATCATTTTTCTTTGGATAAATGAAAAAAACACAAATTATAGAAACTGTCACTTTTACTGCAGTGTGTCATTTTGAAGATCAATAACTGCTGAAAGCATCCCCATTTAACTCTTAAATGATACCTTTGTTTTCCATTTTAAATTTTAGGCTAGTAGATTTTATTTCCCTGTGCAAAAATTTAAGCATTTACAGGCTTGAATGATTTGTGCACCTTAAAGTTTTCTGAAAGATTGATAAAACAAATCATAAAATGGGACTTGATTTGCTTTGCCAGATGATGACCACAGACCAGATTTTAGATGAAAAGTTAGCAGTTCAGAAATCCTTGCTTCATTTTGAAAATCTTCATGGAAGACCAGTAAGTTATAGGAATCTTAAAATTAATATCAAGTTAAAATCGAAAAAAACATCAACAAGTCAAATGAAGGAGTATTTACTATTTCAGATATTTCAAATTAATTGATTTTTAGTACTCTAAAAAATGTATGCCATATTATTATGTTTATGCTACAGTATTATTATTAAATCTGTCATAGAAAACAAGGGAGGAGAAGGATTTGATGAGACCTTTGTATGACCGATACAGGAAAATTAAAAGACTCTTGTCTAAACCTAATTCCGTAAGTATATCAGAGTAATTCACAAAAACTATTTTCCTGTTTGTTGTAATGAAATAAGAATTGCTATATTATATGTTTGTTACTTAGCCAAGAGAGAAGAATGAGTTACAAACAGTGCCAGAGGACGGACCAATAGAATTAGAGGGAGGCTTCCAAAACCCATATGTAAGTCAAAACACAGAGAACAGTCTTTAAATTAACAGATGTACAGTTATTTAAATTATGCATTGATGTATAATCACCATGCACAAATGATTTAACATAACAACTTTATGTTCCTGTATGAAGGTACAACTTATTAATGAACAATAAAGAACATGTGCTCCAAATTTAATATTACAATGGGTATAATTACAGAGACCCTCAGTGCGGATTCCCACGGCTCATTATGATGACCTTGAGGATGGCCTTGGTTCTGGTTTGGGGACAATGGGGACTATGGACTTTGCTGTCACTAGAGACTTTTCTGTCCTCCCTGATTCGATGCGGCCAATATCAAAGGAGGCTACCAGGAAGGAACATTCTCCTAAAGTGAAGAGGAAACTGAGCCTGCCAGAAGAAGAGGAGGAGGGCAATCAGAACCAGGAGACAAATCTTCATGAAATGTCAATGTAAGTCTGGCTTATCTGGCCTACAATTCTGATAAAATTTCAGGTGCGTGAAATTTCCCTTTTGGAAGTGCATGTATATTTGTAGTGTAGATTAGAAGTGATCATGACAAGCCTTCTATGGATATCCGAAAGAATTATAGATAATATGTTTCGTCTTGAGAATATATTAACTTCAGATTTTAGTTATGCTTAAAACTTTCTTCAGACCAGAGCTTCAGGATGAGTTGATGAAGTCTAAGGGAGAGAAGAAAAGAATACGCAGGACCTTAAGGAACTTTGAAGAAGATTTCTTTCAAAAAAATGGAAGGTATGTATGTTTTTACCAAAGTTACTAAAATATATGCACACAAACATTTCATTTGTTCCCTTTTAGTTTACATGTATTCTCATTATTCTGACCTTTAACCTTTACAGGAAGGTACAGCGAGATGATAGAGAACCATTGCAGACAGAGTACACAAGCTACAAGGTACTGATTATCGGGTTATAAACAGAACAGATTCACTAAACCCCTCTTTTGTTGTGTTATTCAGTTCCATTTGAACATAATTTACATGTAGTTAACCTCTTAAAAACATTTGTTCATACTAATAGAAATGTAACCTTTTGTATTTCAGCAAGTGAAAGCCAAATTAAAACTGCTGGAGGCATTGTTATCAAAGCTACAAAACACCGATGAAGTCTGACTGCTTTATCAATGAGTGGCTTGTGTATTTTGTGTCAGTGGATGATCCCAGTGTTCATAGAAACATTGTCAGGGAAAGATGTCAAGTTCATCTCAGAAAACTGTATCTAGTCAAACACTGCAATGACCAAGAAATCATGCGTTATGGTCTGTGAAGATATCTGACAGAAAGAGTGCCGTAGCTTTGAGTTGCTGTATTGTTGCTTTGGTTATGTTATCTAGTTTGCGTAGTTTTAATGTTCAGTCCTTTTTGGAACTGTTTATACAGCTGGGTATACCAATAATAACAGTACTTTTTTCAATATTGCTACAAGGTTTATATGCAGTACCGTCCAAAGTAATATTCACCATTTTAATAGATATCTTTTTTAAAACTTGATAATGTCTTCATAAACATACATGTAGTTTCAGAGTTTCATTCAGTACATGTAACAAATCTATAATTTATTTTCATTTATATAACCTTCTAGTCTATGTATTTTTTTCTATTATGCTTGTCATACAAGGGTAGTATAAAAGTATTTTTGTATAAAATCAGGTTCATGCAAGATGTATACTAGTTTTCAGGACAGGTGAGAAAAAAAAAGAAAATGACATTGAAACTTTATTTAATCCTTATAGTCATTCATGATGATGTCTCTGGTGTCCCAGTTACATGTAGTTATCTATACTCGCAAATCTGTAGCAAATTGAGTAATTAGATGTCTGGCTTTGCAGAGTTGAAGTTAATGATATTTTGAACATATACATAATAGGTTGATAAATACATAATAGGTTGATAAGCCAGTATTACCTATTACTTCAAGGAAATTAACTAATACTTCAAGACAATAATCTAATACTACATGTACATACAAGAAAATTATCTTATACTGTACTTATAGAAAATTGTTGATGTCAGTTGACTTATCACATGTTAAGTCAGATTTTGCACACCTGGCATTCCACCAAATGTCTCTGTTTCATACAGTGTGGTATACCCTCCATGTTTTGTAAATTGTTGGATTAGTGACCTACCAAGGTTACTTTCTTAAGTGATAATACAAATGGCATTGTGAATATGTATGACAGTCATGTATATTGCTTCAGTAGTTGTGTGATTTAAAGAAAGGATCTGGATGAGAGACATCACTAAGCTTACCTATATGAATATTACAGAGAATGGTTCCCTGTGACAGATGATGCCAAATCACTTCAAATGTTAGATATGAAATGAATGTTTTGACACCATAAAGCATGGCAGTGGTTTTAAGTTTTTTGTTGATTTTTTTTTTAAGATGAAGATTATTCAATATTTTTAGTTAGCTTGACAAGTTTACAGTGCTAAGGAAGTGCTATGTATACTCTGTGATTTTCAGAAGTTGCAACATTGTTTATGAAAGAAAGTAAATAAGGGATAATAAAACAGTGTATAGTTTTGTGGGGGGAGGGGGACTTCAGCTTAATTCACTTACTTCTTTAGAATGCTTGTGAGAGAGAGTGAATGTTAAAAATATTCTAGTATGATTCTGTAAGTCACATTTCGTGGGAATCTGTTTTGCGATACAATTGTAATGGATTTATTTGAGTTCTACCTTTCTTGTATTCTCTGTACAAAAATTACTAGAAGTTGGAATTACGCCCCTTTTCCGTTTATGAGACCAAAACTGTATCGCAAAATCAAGTTCTCACAAAGTAAATGATTTACAATTGATATAAGGAAAAAATTGTATAAATTAATTAAGAGGGAACAAAATCCTGTTTTGTCTGTCAAACATCTTGACTAGGATAAATTTCTCATTAGTATCAGTTCACATTCCATTTTGTATGGCATTGCGAGGTCTTTGTATGGCAGTACTTTTGATAGACATTTACCAAGGTTTGATGGCAATGTTACAACTCTGAGTTGCTTGTTGTGAATATTGTACAGATAAACATGTTCTTTTGTTAAGTTGTTATACATATATATTATGACAAAATTAAACTGTTTTAAGTCTCTGATTGAGATTGTTATTTATTTAACAAAATTCTCTTATTACCACCACCACTGAGCAAAATGATGTTGAAGATAAAGTAAGGTATTCTGGGTTATATCACTTGATACCTCTAAATTTCAATAACGTAGAATGCTAGAAAAGCTGAAAAATAGTATGTTTTCATTATCGTAAAAAAGTCGCACACGTTCAAAATGGCATGTGAGATTTCTTTGTGGACTTGAACGTAGCGTTACTAAGCGCCTGTACTCTAGATTCTTCCGAAGAACGTTGGAATGGTCGACGCAGTGTGTCTTTACACAGAGTCACGCCAAACCCAGGCCGATCGGGCAAGTCGATAAAACCGTCCGCTGGTAAGGGTTCGTCTGGAAATAACCCACCAAAATATGGGACTATTTTATCCGCTTTCGGGCTAAGGTTGATAAATTCTGCAAGAGGACAGTTGCGAAAGGCATATTGTAGATGGTAAGAATAAATACTGGATCCATGGGGAACAACCAACACGTCATGGGCTGACGCCATGGCGACGATTCGTCGCGCTTCCGTGATTCCGCCGAGCCACGAGATGTCTGGTTGGAGAATGTCCACACATTTAGAATTAAGAAGAAGTTGATATCCATAGCGACTATATTCATGTTCCGCTGTAGTCAGTAAAACTGTGGAACCACGCAAGGCTTCCCGTACTTCTTTGTAACCTTCATAGCTGTCAGGTGGCAAGAACTCTTCTATCCACTTCAATCCTAAGGGCTCAAGTGCTTTCGCTAGTTTCACGGTGTAAGGTACACTCAGTGCCATATAACAATCCAGCATGAGCGGGAAATCTGGACCTACAATTTCACGCCATTTCTTGAATATTTCCACGTTTTTCTTCAATCCCTGGTCACCATCAGCTGGCCCATAGGCACACGGAATTTTTGCGCCAACAAATCCCAATTGTTTTGCGATATCTGGACGAGCAGTAGTAGAATACACTGGGAGGCGTTGCTTCGTTTTCCCGCCAAGTAATGCATAGACCGGTTCATTTCTCAGCTTTCCCAGCAGATCCCATAGTGCAAGATCGATAGCACTAATGCACTGAATAGGCAAACCCTTGCGTCCGTAGTTGAGGGTGGCCCGGAACATTTGGTCCCACATGAGCTCCACATCTCGAGGATCCTGTCCCTCCACAAACCTGCTGAGGTGTTTCTCCACGATGTAACAGCCAGGGACACCACCAATGGTTACACCGACTCCACATGTTCCATCGTCTGCTTCCACCTCCACAACCAGAGTGCCGAGAGCGTTGATCCCCCAGGATTTCCGAGTGGAGGCATACTGCTCGTACCCAGACATGGGGTTTGCTATAGGGGTGGGGTAGCCATTAATCCAGTGAGTATCTTCCACATCGTGGCAGTCGGCGCCCTGGTCCTCGGGTTTAGATTCTGAGACGTAAGCTCGTACACACTTAATCCTTGGAAATATTTTAGTTTTTCCTTCCATCGTGGCCGTTTCAGTGATCTTGCTTGTACCGTTATGCCAGTTTGGAATGAGAATCCTTTATCTTTCTGACCGTGACAGTACATATTACGGCAAAGATTTCTGTTAGGTCATTATATACAGACGCACGGAAAACCAATACATAGGTAATACAGATAAGCAGTATTCATGTCAACGTTTGCATTTATTGTTCTATCTTGCCTCCAAATGCTTCGAATGTAGACGAAAGTTACAAATGCCCAATACTTGAATACATGTACCGGTATATAGATAAAATGCATCTCGATGCATCTTGGAAACAAGTATTTCTAGTTCCAGTGGGGTTATAAAAAATGATTATTGACCCACGGAATGTGTATGTTGATTATCCAATAGGAAAAGCGGGAAACCAAATCTTGAAACAAGTGAATGTTCACATTGAGACTGATCGTTCAAAGAAATATGTCGGGCTTAAGGGCATATGCTACAAAAACAGTTGAATGCATGGATTGGTATAAATTTTTGGATTTATTTTGAATGATGCATATACATGTATCACATTTCTAAAATATTTAAGAAATTGAAGACTTTGTATATTGTTCAGATTCCTTATTTAGGTTACCTGTGTCACCCCAGGTGACCTTTTGCTATCTGTTTCTTTCCGCCATCGTCCGTCGTGCGTTAACATTTGAACATTTTTAGCTTCTACTCTGGAACCTCTGAACCAATTTCAACCAATTTTGGCATATAGCATCTATGGGTGAAGGGGAACAAAAACTGTTATTTTCATGGTCCCTGCCCCCTGGGACCAAAGGGGTGGGGCTAAAACCATCAAAATTAATGCAATCGTTAAAAATCTTCTTATCTCCTATACATCAAGCAGTCAACTGTTGACATGATTGCAATAAGCATGGAGCCCTCTACCAAATTTGTGAAATTCATGGCTCCAGGGTCAAAAATTCGAGAGCTAGGGTGGGGCTCTATTGATTCTTTAGTGAAAATGCATTTTAATGCTTTGAAAATCTTCTCTACAGATGAGAATGAAGCATACAAACTAAGTGCATGTTTGTGGTGTGCAAGGGCGCCTCTTCCAAAGTAGTGAAATTCTTGGTCCATGGGTTACGTTCTGGAGTTAGGGTGGGGCTCTAAATAGTGAAAATGCATAAATTCTCTGAAATTATTTTCGGCTTTTGAATATTTAGCAGAGAAACTTAAGTGTATGTTTATAATGAGAAGAAGGGCATCTTCCAAAATTGTGAAATCCATGGCCCCTGAGACGGGGTTCTGGAGTGAGAGTGGGGTCTATTATGATCATGTATGGGAATATTTACTCTGCTTTAAGAGAAGTTATTCCCCTTTGTTATTCATTTATGATAATTAATCAATGTCAATAATGTAATTGATAGGTAAATTGACTTAAAGAATTATACAAGATTTTTTTTAAAATATATAATACGAAACTACTTAAATTATAGTTTTTAGTATTTAGGCAGACTTGTAAATAATAGATGATTTAAAAAAAATGAGGCAAAAATATCTTATTGAAGTACATTATGCAATTACGGACTCTTTTGGTGGTGAATATGGTTTGATATTAACCTGAAAAAAAAAATCAATATTGACCGAGGCGAATATTGCATTTTGATAGCACTGGCATATCCAGGGCATTTTGAGCGAGACAAACTAATTTGTTGATATCTGATCATCCCATATCCCTTGTTTTTAATTTTCGGTTGTTTTGTTTTATTATATAATTTATACCATTCCCATGGATGCTTTATACTCAGGTGACCGTGAAGGCCCTTGGACTTTTTTTGGCCACCACCCTTATAAATATATGCAATTTTTCATCATTTGATAGAACACAGAGAAACTTCGAATGAAAAATGAAACTTTATGCGGCTAAACTTATTTATTTTACTTAGATATATCAAGATTTAGTGTTTTTGTTTTGTTTTGGTTTTTGAAAGAAAAGGTCTGTAGCGTAGCATCCGTCCTGAATGGAAGATACAGTTACAAACCAATAACTATATACGTAATATGTCCACAGTTTCTTTCCAGTCATTACAATAGGTTCTGTTGAGATTTTGTACATCCCATTGGTACATTCCTTATAGTTTCTTTTGGGACATTATCTATAGCTTATACGTCATATTGCCAAACAAATCTATTTAGATATTGTCTGAAGTTTTCATTGAGGTATATAAGTTTCCATCCCTAAGATAGCGTCTGGTGTTCTCGAGTGAAGTTGAATAGGACTTTATGCCAGGGGCTCTGAAGACATTACTGTAGAAAGATTGGTCCTATGTTATAACTATTAAATTGCACTGACTACGAAATTACGTACGAAGAATCAATTCAATCTTGAAAGATACTTGAAAGATAATTAAATGCTCTTACTTAATTGTATATTAAGCATTTATATTCAACTAATGCCTTGTTTCACACTTCAAAGTTATTGACCCTTTAAATCTTTATTTTTTATTGGCTCATTTAAATACGAAAGGAATAAAGATCACACTTAATTGTTCGGAAAAAGATCTAAATAATGGTGAGAGTGATAGATGGAAATTTTCGTCAGTACATCTTCACATTCCCTGTCAATGATGCATAATTATTATTTGACTAAATTTTCATTTATCATCAAGATTCTTTGTACAAAAGTGTCCATATTTGGAACTCGGTATTGGAAACCTTTCATCAACATATATAATATACTTGTAGAGTAAGAAAATACATGTATGAACCGAACCACTGTAAATGGCTAGGTCAAAATCAAAATTTTAATAATGAAAGTAATTTTTTAGTTCAATTAGACTAAAGATCATGATTAAGAAAAATGGCTGGGACCATCTGTAAATTTGACCAAGAACAAGCTTCCAGAGTGTCTTTGTTAATATAAAGACCCCAAAGGGGTCTTTGACACAGGAATGTAAAAGTAGGTTTAGTAAATTTCTTTCAACATCTTAATTGTTCTCAAGAAAAACAGGCCATATTTAGTCAAATTAATAAGACAGCCTCTCCCATGTTCTGAAGATTCAAAATCTCTTTGACCTCATGACCTTCTGGGTTGTGTCACAATAGGTCAAAATAACTGGAAATAGTCTTTAAAGGAATAGGGCTACAACATAATTAAAATCAATATGCATGCATCCGTATGTGGTGTAAATTCAATGGCCCCATGGGATAAGGTCAAAATAGAGGTCCATGTTTTTGACAAGAATATACAAAAACGTTTTTTTAAATCTTACTCAGAGAAGCATGGTCAAGCATCACCATGTACACATGCTGTAGAGATTTGTATTTGTTCATATGATTTTCAAAAAAGAAAAGAAAAAGGCGAGAGTACAGTACCAGTACAAAGTTTAACGCAGGAATGTAAAGGCCACCTTAAAGGGGCACAGACACATTTGCATTGTCGTTTTGAATTTTTCTATTTATTTAAAAAATAACTTCAGTTTTATGATTTGAACTTACATGAAAATTCTTTATATTTAATGACAATGGCGTTCTCCATGACTTTGCAACAAATACTGTGTTTCTAAACATGGGGCTCGAGCCCTGTTAATATTTATATGTTTACATTTTATTGGGTATGTTCGAATTGCTAGCACAACACTGCACACATCACTTAACATGAATTGACAACACTTGCTATCCATAGAGACTTTTCTTGTAACACTCCAACTACGCCTGTTGAAATAACTTTTTGAAACTTCCTTTTCTTCACGCAAGCTCTTGAACAAGCCACAAATTTCCCACATTTCTTTAATATTAAGTGCAAGGATGTTTGACAATAAAACACGCCAGAAATCCGTAGTTTAGGTAATTTCCAGATACTAAATATAAAGAGTTTTCTAAACAAGCTTTTATAACATATAGACCTGAAACGTTCTCACAACATGCAAGACGTAAAATTTTACCAAAAATTTTGAAGTAAATAACTTCCAATCTGTATCTATGACCCATTAAAGAAGCTCTAAACACTAATGAAAAAAAAAGACTTTTAGTATCATATAAAGGTGTACATACCGAGTTTATCTAGTTCATTTTCAACATGGGTACCTGTCATATTTCTACAGGAGAAACGTTCAAAGACACTGAGGGATAAGTGAACAAGAATTGCTTCGGGAAAATACCTGCAAATAATGTGTTCTATTACTTTATCTTGGTCTAATACATGTATAATGTTAAGAATACAACAATCTACTTCAAATCGTGTCATTTACAGCAAATTTCCACTTATTCCTTTGTTCATCAAAGGGCAGCTCACTCCAACTGCATAAAACTACCAGGTAATTAGAATTCTTCAGTGAGCAGTGTTTAGAGCTTCCTTAACACAAAAAAATGTCAGTAGGTTGAGGCCAATGGGTCTCTTGTCTATGAATCTGTGTGAATCTAAGTTTACAAATGACCAGTTTATGTAGTTGTGATAGGTAGTTAAGTTGAAAATACATAGGTATGCTTTATAGATGCTCGAATTCCAAAAAGACATAATTTGCAAGTGCGTCAGTAAATCCCTTTCTCCGATAATTTAGTTTCGTCAGGAATTTAATATCACTTACAAGGACTTGAGAAAATATATTTTTCATCAAAGATACAAAAAATGACAAGATAAATAACAAACATTAACGATTTATTCAAATAAAAAAAAAAGGGATTTAAATACAATACAGATCATTAATAGAACATTGACATTTTATAAACGAATTATATATATATATATAAAAACATACTTTTTTTCTCCAGTCAATAGCTCCAAAAACATCCAATAACCTTTATCTATGAATTCAGTCAAAAGTGGCACAAAGGAAATTTATCAAAATAAAAAAGAGAGAGAAATGCGTCTTTAGCTTTTGTTTACGATCCGCGCCTGTAGCAGTTCTTTGAAATATTATCAAGCAGATTACCCACATTATCTCTTAATATCATAATCTCCGATGAAAGCCATTAATTTTAACTAATTTCAGCTCCCTATATCCATTGATACTTTGTGCCAAGTTCGTTGAAAATGGTCCAGAGATTTTGAAAAGTGGTAAGGATTGAAGAATGTTCAAACATTTATGACATGTAAGTGGTCGACAAGACATACTCAGCGGAAAAGTCTGAAAAGTGCCATATGGTCGTCGTACCGGGTTGATTAAATGACACGGGATTGTCCACACACATAATTTTATACAATTCTAAAGATGAGTTGCCTGCAAATATATTCAAATTAGGTCCAAAGGGCAAACCAACCAGATAGGTGCTAAGTATTCAGGCTAATAATGTTTCTTGTCTAAACTGTTAGAAAGGACATTGATACTAACTGTTATGTGGTGTTGCCATATTTTGACTGGCTGCAAAAACATTTGAACATTTATATCATTTAAGCTTTAAACCTTAACTATCATTAAACTTTAAAGATGCTCATGGATCACCATAGCACTTGTAAACATTTTTGACCTGAATTAAGTAAGATTTGGACACATCGATAGTCCACTTTATCACAAGCTACATTCCGCACAGATACTGACGCAAACATTAGTAGGCGATAATCCAGCAACATGGCTGCTCCAACCACCATGAAGGCGCTGATCAAGACAAAGGAAGGCAAGTCGTTTGACTATGTAGATGTTCCTGTACCAGAGCCCAGCGGTGACGAAGTTCTTATCAAAGTTGATGCTGTGTCTGTGTGTGGTTCCGACATTAACCTTTACTCCTGGAACCAAGTGGCCCAGGTCATAGCTTCCATTCCCTTTACTCCGGGTCACGAATGCGCAGGGACCGTGGTGAAATGTGGTCCTGATGCCAAAGGCATGAAGGTGGGGGCCAAGGTTGGGGTGGAAAACCACTACTACTGTGGGGAGTGTTATCAGTGTCAGCATGACACGAAAGCAATATGTAAGAACATGGGGCAGTTTGGGCATGGTAAGAAGACGCCTTACGGAGGGTGTTCCGAGTATACCATCGTACCCGCTAAATATCTGTATCAAATGAAAAGAAATATTGGTGAGTGATATACATTTATCATTTATATTTTTTCAGCGCTGTAGTGAGTAAAGTTCTAATGTGGTCAATTTTACATCTATTTTTCAGATGCTGACGAGATTGCAATGTTAGAACCACTAGGTGTCGCTCATAATGCCACAGAGAGGCTTGAAGTGGCGGGAGAAGACGTGCTTATCATTGGATGTGGACCTGTAGGTCTCCTTGTTCTCATGGTCGCCAAAGCTGTAGGAGCAAAACGGTGCATATATTAGATTTATTTATTACCATATAAAGATGCACGTATTTCTTGATACAACCTCATTTACAGATGTTCTTTACATTCCAGTCCTGTCATATTTTCCTGAATGTTGTATAGCATTATTTCGTTTACATTTATCAATAAATATACCCAATAAGAAATTTTATGATAAAAATTGTTTTATGACCTAGATCTTAAATCTCCCTTTAATGCAATTTGTGCGTCTTTTCGAATACTTTGAAGGATTAAGTTTTTCCTTTTGTAGATCGATAGTGCTCTATAGAATATTTTCGCTGACCTTATTATGTCCATATAGTTTTATGTTACTATAGTAAACTCAATTCTTGAGAAAATGCTCAAAAGTTTAAAAAAAATCTCATGATCCATTAACCAGACACATTTTTCAGGGGGCACTTTCATCCTACTCGAATACGTTTTAATCTTGTTGTGCAAACACATTAGTAACTTACAACTCACGTTCTATATCTCCTGTGCATTACCTTGTTGAATCATTGCAGAGTAATATCAGCAGACATTGATCAAAAACGGCTAGATATGGCGAAGTCTTTAGGGGCAGATGTGATCACTAACACTCGCGAAAAGAACCTCAAAGATGTAAGATATGTCTCAGTTATCTCTAGTTGAGTTCAAGTTCAGAGAATATACAAATATATATCCTAGTAGTGTTACTGTGTATCATGTGTATACATGCATTTCTTACAAAAAGCCCCCAAAATTGTATTTGGTCACTTCTTACAACGAAGGAAAGCCCTTACAACCCAATCTGACACTTTAACAAAACTCACCGATACATTACAGTGTATTGTCTTCTTGACAGTTTATCATGGAGTTTACAAATGGTGATGGAATTGGGAGGATCTGTGAGTGTAGTGGTGCTAGTACAATGGTGAATTCAACCTTCTCAATGTTACGAAAAGGTGGACAAATGACCTTCGTGGGACTTCCAAAGGAACCACTTCACGTGGAGAACGTATTGCAAGATGTTGGTGTGTATAAAAAGAGACCAACTGAACACCCTCTCTTTCAAATCAGTATGATATTTAGCCATATTACATAAAAAATCAGGTTTGTATGTGACTATAACTTAACTTTATCAAATCAGCGCTGTTGTTCTGACTAGTAGATTGTTTAGTTGTGTGATGCAATGGCTGGCAAATGATTCCGTCATTGTATGACTGATATTGTACATGACCTGTAATTGTTTTAAATACTTAGACAAACCATTCTATCCTCTGAATGACCTTTAACTCTGATTAAAATTTTTAGCAAACTTTCCTGGCCCTTCTAAGATCTAAAACCCTCTCTGAATGTCTAACATATTTTAAACTAAATGCTCTGCCTAGGACTAGAATAACGCTCTTTCATTGAATAACGGATATCACGTGCCTATCTTTAAATATTTCTTTGAACCGGTCACAGTAGCCCCGTGGTAGGACGTTCGATTCGTGTTTGATTCCCGTTCCTTCAACAAGCGCCCGGCACTAAAAGTGAAAGTCACAGGTGTTCGGTTAAAAACCAAGGTCCCGTGTCACAGTAGGCGTTGGCACGATAAAGAACTCACTACTCAATGGCCCTGAGTGCCGAGTAAAGGTCTAAATTTCAAGCCCTTCAGCGGTATATGGGGACAATTCTATGAGAGAAAAAAAATTTCGAATGGGACTTATCACGTTAAACCTTATACAATCAATCAACATTTCTTTCGACTCCTAAAAGTAAAATTTGGACGGTAACATGGAGGATTAAAAGATGTTATGTCATCAACCCGTCATATTTCTGTGGACAGGAACAAACCTAATAAGTAATAATAATGTATAATATACTAGAATTCTTATACTGCTAATAGCTCTATGTATAACATTAAAACATGAAAAGTTTGTACTAGGCTCCAATATAGTTCGTGGCCAGAGTACCATTTGGTCAAGGTCATTTTTGTCCTCCATACAGATTTGTCACGCTCTATGACATATAGGCCTATGTATCTTTTTTCAGTGTTTAAGGCACTGACTCTAAAAACCATCCATGGCCGTCAGATTTATCACACCTGGGAAGAAACGGAGAGATTGGTTGCAGACGGCAAAATTGACGTCAAAAAGGTCATAACTAACAGGTTCCCGATGTCAAAATTCGAAGACGCCTTCAAAGCTCTGTTTGCGGGGAAGGACTGTAAGATTATACTGTATCCCTCACAGTGATCAGCAGCAAGGGAATATGTCCTGGATCAGCGAGAAATTGGAATACAAATAAACAGATATTTCGAAGACCAATTCAAACAATTACAATTCTTTACTTACAGTGATTTAAAGAGTAAAATGCTGTATTTAGTAGTTTATTTTTAATTTTATATAAATTAATAAAATTAATAAAGTATATTAATTTATAATTATGTGTTTTGCTACTTATGAAAATTTGTAATTCTGTTGAAATGTACGATTTAAGTTTAACATACTGAACACAACCCAGTATATAGCTCTAAGGCTTATCATTTTATTTCTAGGCCATCATTAAAAATATCTTTGTTTCCCCTAACCCGACCCTAAAATTTCAAGTTGGGTAGGTAGGTAGGTAAATTTTTTTTTCTGACAGCAGTTTTGAAAATACGTTCTGAAAAATTGAATACTAGTAATATCTTTAAAAATAAGAAAGAACAAAAGAAACCGATTTTTAAACCGAATATCATACAAATGAAATTTAAAAGCAACATGTATGATAAATTAATTCACAAATATTATTCATTTGAACTTGTGAAATATCTCAGGCCAGCGTATATTATTAAAATCGAAAAGACAAGATTCGCAAATACTCAACCATTGGCCATCCGAGTAAATTTTCCAAACCTACTATCATCTTCGAGTGCTTACACAGACAAAATGTCAAGGGCCTCACGTTGCGCAGTAATTCAAGTGTTTCGTTTGTAGTCTTGACGTAATTCAGGAGCTTATTGTAAGTCACAGGTCCCAATGTGGGAAGTGGAGACTGGTCAGTCGAATGAGACCGTAAAAAAAGTAGGACCATGCAGTGTCGCAGTATACATGTAGATGTTGGCAAGATAAAAGATCTCTTACTGATGCTTTATAATCAATGGCCATAAGTGTCGAGAAAAAGTCTCAATTAGGAGCCCTCCACCAGGCAGATGTTGAAATGTTGTCGACCTAACAATTTAAAAAAGGTATTTTAAAGCAAAAATACAACCTATTTTCAAGGGGCTAACTAAAGAAAAATACACTGGACGTCTCAGAAAGAACCATTAGCCAATTTTAAAGATTTCAACACTATTTGAAAAAGAATGTACCTGTATAAACAATATTTAATTCAACCAAACCATATCTAAAATGATTAAAGTTTCATATATCTAATCTTATAGTCACGAAGTTTACCCCATAAATAAAAGGAAGGAAGAAACGACATCTGAATTATATTTATCAAGATGAAATAATTATACAGACATATTTACAAATCCTATGATCCGATATAGTGAAAAATAGAATCATACATGAAGTGTTTATTAGATCGAATAAAATGCGGTGAAATTTATTGATATGCATACAGTGGGCCTCTCATCTGGTCCTGAGGTAGGTTTTGCCATGCTTACTACGTACATGTACGTTGATTTTAGATATTTGTAAATACCATCTTAACACTCCTTAGTCATAGTATATTTAATTCACAAAATGTTTCAAGAGTGTAGGATTCCAGTAAGTTATGTATATATATATATACCGCCGTTCTTTTATAACAGGAACTAACCCTCTGTGGCCATGTTGTGGGCGCCAAATGAGAGTAAAACAAAAGCCGCCGTTCTGATAAAAAAAAAACGGATTTTGATGAAATTGTACTTTACAAAGTTGAAAAATAACAAAAAAAATATTTGAATAATCTTATTAAAAAAAAACTTTTCAGTCGGCACGATTTAAGTGGGTCGGTCGCGTTAGTGGAAACAAAGGTATTTTTTTATTTTGGCCCTATCTTTAAACTTTTTTGTAAAAATTCAGAGTGATCATTATTTGTAGTTACCGACCCAAAATAAATTAAAGTATGTTGTAAAATGTGCATCTGGAACGTTGACAGAAGTGCAGAGGAGGGCATGTTTTATACGATAATACGACGTAGGTATTTGATATCTGCACTTGGATTTCTGTGCATCTGTAGCAAAGTCCAATTACAGTAATTTGACAGTATAATTTTTTGGAACAATGATCCCACTTGTATGTCGGAACATTGTATCCACTGATTTGTTGTAAGTTACAAATGGCCCAAGTAAACAATGTATCAACTAATGTATTGGAGAATGATTCCACTGGTCTATTGGAATATATCCACAGATCTGTTGGAAAAATGTATTCACTGACCTACTGGAACAAGATATCCCCTGACCTGTTGGAATATCGTACCCACTGATCTATTGGAACAAGGTATTCACTGATGGTGGAAACATTCTCAGCTGAACAATTGATATTATTCCAACAGATCTGTGGATTTTATTTCAGCATTGGATACAGTTGGATTACATTGCATTGGAGAAAATGTTTCAACAGATCTGTTGGAATGGTGTATCCACTGAAGTTCTGGAATAATGTATCCACTGGTCTGGTGAACAATGTATTAGCTGGACTGTTGGATCAATATATCCAATAAACTGTTGAAAAAAATATCCATTAATCTGTTGGAACGATTTCCACTTTTCTGCTGTAACAATGTACCAACTGGTCTGTTTGAACAATGTATCCAATGATCTGTTGATATAATATTAACTCTCTGTTGGAACAATGTATCCAATGATCTGTTGATATAATATTAACTATCTGTTGGAACAATGTATCCAATGATCTGTTGATATAATATTAACTATCTGTTGGAACAATACCCACCGACCTTTTGAAACAATATATCCAGTAATCTGCTGGAACAATGTCCCCACTCCATTGTTGTAACGATGTATCCAACGACATGTTATATATTTGTTCGAACGATATATCCAAATTTGTTGGAATAATACCCATTGATCTAATGGAGCAATATCCACTTATCTGTTGGGGGAATGTATCCAATGATTTAGTGGAATAATATCCACTGATCTGTTTGAATAATATTTATTAATCTGTTGGAATAATGTCTCAACAGAATTGCTAGAGCAATGTACATACTGTACTATTGATAAATGTATCCAATGACTGAATGGAATAATATTCACTGATATGTTGGAATAATATCCACTGTTCTGTTGAAAAGTTGTTCCTTCTGATCTGTTGGTATTTTGTATCCACTGGAACAATAAACCCACTGTTCTGTTAAATAATATTCACTGTTCTGTTTGAAAAGTGTTTCCAATGACCTGTTGGTATTGTATATCCACTGATCTGTTGGAACAATGTATCCACTGATGATACATTGGAACAATAAAATCCACTCATCTATTGGTTCAATATATTCACTGAACTGTTGAAAAAATATCCACTGATCTCTTTAACCATTTCCACTGTCCTGATGAAATAATTTACCAGATAAACTGTTGGAACAATTTATCCAATGATCTGTTGTTTATAATATCAATTCATCTGTTGGAATAAAACCAACCGACCTGTTGAAACAATATCCCAATATCTGTAGAAACAATATATCCACTGTTGGAACAGTGTTTCTATTTATCTGTTGGAATAATGTATCAATTGATCTGTTGGAACAATGTATCCATTAATTTGTGAGAAGAATATCCGGTATTGATCTAATGGAACAATATCCACTTATCTGTTGGAACAATGTAAGCACTGATTTAGGGGAATAATATCCACTGTTGATATTTTTTTTAATCTGTTGGATTAATGTCTCCACTGTTTTGCTGGAACAATGTCTCCACTGATTTATTGAATATATCCACTGATTTTTTTTTAAATTAAATACACTGATTTTTTAAACAGTACTTATTGATCTGTTGGAGTAATATGATATCCACTGATGTGTTGGAACTATTTCCACTGATCTATTGGAACAATATCCACTGATGTTAGAACAGTGTATCCACTGATCTGTTGGAACAAATTCCACTGATTTGGATCAATATCTATACTGATTCGATTGAACATTATGATCCACTGATTTGTTGGAACGATGTAGAAACTGATGTGTTTGAAGATTTGTAATGAATTGACGTTTTACTAGTGATCATGAATTCTCTCCAAATCTAACCCTATGAAAGAATGCTTGAAACAAAATACGTTAGGGAGTTTTTCTAAATTTATATGATGGTATTTACGACTTTAGAAGAATACCGGCTTTGTAGCCGTGGATGATTGAAATTTGGATGAAAACGCAATGTGACTTCGGATCTCTTTTACACCACTCCTTTCTTTTGATACTGTAACCGAAATTCGTCTGATAATACATTAATTAGATTTCATCCTGTTATGTACGTCACCAACTCCTATACTTACTAAGAAATTCACCTCTGTGTACCGTGTTCATGGCCAAGTTAACCTGGCCTTAGATCTTCCTACCTCTCCTCTGCCAAACTCAGCAACTAGATCTGATAATGTCAAACACTAGTGTATTTTACATGGTTTAAAAAGATGCTGCATATAGAAGAATAAACAATACACTTGTGATGGACAAGGAAAACACAATCTAAAACGAAACATCTGGCTCTGGGGGTCCCATTAACAGTATACGCCTGAACTAACTTTAGCTGAAATATCAAATGTTTGCCAGTTTTCAGACTTTCAAAGCCTTAAAAATTCCCCTGAATTAATTTATAATTTCACATTGCATTTAGTTTATTTATTCCCGTTGTCTATAATTAAAAAATGCCTCATAAACATATATTCGGCTGACTGTACAGTGATAGTATCTTCTATAACTTAGAAGTGAATTAACCCCTTAAAATGACATTTAAGCAGCCATCTGTATGGTCAACTGTATACGTATTCAGGAGCCTTAACCGTCAACTTACCTCAAATCAACATATACTTTAAAACACGTCACCTGCAGCTTGTCTACGCTTTGGTATCCCGATTTTGGAAGAGTGACTATATTAACAGTGCAACAGCAACATTTTCTGACACAGCGGTGTAGTCTAAACATCATATGTAAACGAAGGGTCATTTCAATGTGGAACGCTAATTAAACAGAAAGTAAATGCACTGCGATATGTGGGAGATTATAGTAATATCTGAAGGCGGACATTTAAACGCCCAAATTCGATCGTTTGATGCCAGAGACAGGGGGGTCGTGTCCTTGGTTGTATTTCCTGCGTGGAGAAAACTCCGATAACTTCCACCGGACTCGGTACAGAACGAAGGTACAAATGCCGGTGTGTGTTCACTAAACCATACCACATTGCGTTTGACAAGCCGCCGTGTTAGAGGGTTTCCTTAGATGAAGGATCTGAGTTCAGTATGTCGGGCAGAGAAAAGGATTATCATACACTGAGAAAAGAACTTCTCAGGACCAACTCTCTGTTTGTGGACGCCGACTTCCCCCCAGACAACAGCTCTCTGACCTTTGACAGGACCCCTCCCGCAGGACTCAGGACTGTCATATGGAAGCGCCCGACAGTAAGTTTACTAAAATTCCTCCACGTAATCTTCAAGAACTCTTAACTTTTTTTTGTATTTTAATCCGTTCTGGTATTTAATTACATAAACATATTCTAACCTAAGAATTATAAATGGTGAAATCAGGAAACATGCCTCGACATTGGTTTGGAGTGCGTAATTTGTAAGAACGCGAGGCTAAAAGTATTTTCGTGTTTAGAGTCAATAACAGTTCACTTTGATTTACCTGTTTAACGCACAACAGCTGTTTCAATACTTAAAAACCCTGCATGGGAGTTTGTAATTATCTACCTCTCTATATCTACTACAACATTGTAAACATTCACCTTAGTTTCTCTGTTATTGTAGTCGTACAATCAACGAACAACCATTCATTCGCTAATGCCCTTGTTTATTGACATAAGAAGATTTGAAATCTCTAAATTAATGCATTTCAAAGTAAATCGTGTTTTAAGTTAAAAAATTGGCGAGAATTTCATTTCACGCATCATGTAATTGTGTATATAGGAAATCATCTTCCGTGAATTACATCGAATTAATATATACATGACAACCATGTACAGTTCATGATTTGTAGATTTTCCTCAACTGCTCATTTTTTTGTAGGACTTGTCCCGAAACCCCAGATTTATAGTAGAGAATGCCACAAGATTCGACCTTGATCAAGGATACTTAGGTAATACTCAGAGAGGGAAGCTAATTAAATATGAAATATTAAAGGTGGACTAGCTTTGAAGCTATTCAATCGAACCATGAAACGCAATCCTTACAATGCAGAATTTCCATAATTCAGTCAATATACATATTTTAACTGGCTCGGAGCTGGCAATCCACAAGTATAATGTATATATATGTGGTAATAATACACAAAACCGGTATCTTATGTTTGTACATGGAATAATAAAAAACCTCATTTGTAATGTAAACACCTCTGTTATTCTGATGGTGATTAGGACAGCTGGTCCCTGCATCGCTGCGCACACCTGTTTCTGAAGGCTGTTTGACCACCGTCCGAGTGCCTCTTTCTGTTCATTTTTACAGGCAACTGTTGGTTCATCGCTGGAGCTGCTCTGGTAGCCACCAAAAAGAAACTACTTGAAAGGGTGGTGCCTCTAGACCAAGAGTTTGACAGAACATATGCAGGTCAACACATTATGTTTTTCTTGTACGCCTAACAATTAACTATAACACTTTTAATTTCCGTTAACTTTATATGTCAACTGAGCTGCTGTCAGTTATAAATTTGATACGTTCCTATTGAATGTTACAGACGTCTCAATGTCCGCATTAGAAGTCTCCCTCATTGAGGTGACATCCTACATTATGTGGATGTCACAGCTATTGATTCTTAAGTTCATTATGTAATACGAGAACAGGACAATATATTCAATTTTACCACGTCCTAAAGATTGCTATACTAAGTATTTTCCTCATGAAATAAAAATTCAAAGGAAGAACCTACTTGTAAAAAATAATCTTTACTTGACTCTGGTGTTAAGTCGCATGTTATTATATTAATTAATTTACATGTATGTAACTGGATCGCTAATGAACCTGCTGCCCAGCTTTCATGCGATTTGAAGGCTTTGAAATGCAATAATATATGTTTTTGAAGACACGTTGGCAAAGTTGGGGTCTGAAATAACAATCTATTCCATCACCTTTGTTTTCAGAATTATTCATGTGGAAGTCTCAGTAAAATATAATGATCTATTGAGGTCTCTTAAGTCTCCCTAATAATAGGAGGCACTCGTATTTCCTTCACCTTTGACATATTTATGTTTTTTAAGTCACAAATAGTTGTTCAGGGTTTGTAAAATATGGATTTAGATGATGATGAATGAACGATGATCAAAAGCCATTAAGTGGGTGTAAGTTAAAAGTGACATATTCTTATTTTTATATAAGTTTATTTTGTGGGTTTTAATAATTCTTTTATATTTATTATATTTTCTTGAATCGTATCCTATAAGGTACAAAAGCGAGGCATCGAAAAATACAATTATTCTTTTTGTTTAATTCATGCATAATTCACGGAAGTAGGTCCTGTATATTTAGAAAAAAAAGGCATTTCAAATTTAAAAAAGAGATGGTCAAATTTAAAAACATTCTTTCCTTAACAGAATTGAAACACTGAGAAAATTTAGTTTAGTGAAACCCTGAGTTGTTATATGAAACGAGTTACTTACTGCCCTGTAGATAAATTATACTTATTACTTATAGATGAATTAACTGTTGACCAGATTAATTCGTTGTTACTCAGTATAATTATTTGTTGCGAAGTATTACCATTAATGGCAATGTGCTTATTATCAAAAGATAACTTGGAAGTTCGATGTACATGTATATACATTTATCCAAGTTTAAGGCAATTCTGATTTATCTATTTATAACCTAACAATTGCTCAAATTAGCAATGGGTATATGCCTATTACTTGTCAGATGTATGAAATACTCTAAGTACAGTTCAAAAATATTTTTTAAATTTTTAATACAGGTAATAATTCATTCTTTCTTTAATGATTACACTTACATAAGTTTTCCTTTTTTTGTTGTGACCTCCCTTTTTTTCCTGAAAATAGTTTCTGATGTGATTTTACTACATAAATTTTCATTTGGAAGCTGCTTAGCCCCCCCCCCCCCCATTTGGAACCCTCTTTGAAAAAAGTTGCTATGGGCCTGTCTATAATTGTAAAGATATTTGCTAGAATTGTTATTTGAATATCTCCGATGCAGTTTAAAGAAAATATATATTTTAGCAGCAGTTTTTGTGAACAGTTTAGTAAGCGGTACGTGACATTTAAAAGTAATCGACATCTTACAAAAAGCAACTAATAACTGAAATTAGTTTGCAATAAGTTTTTGTCAGATCGCAATTGTCATATTTTCAAATAGCTTTTGTCAGATAGAGGTTACCATCTAGTAGAGAAATTGCTAAGCGGGTTAGTACATATATGCTAGAGGTTTCTATTGACAAGATTTTTTTAATGTAGGTATTTTCCATTTTAATTTTTGGTGGTACGGGAAGTGGGTGGAGGTGGTGATTGATGACTACCTGCCCACGGACGGCTACCGCCTGATATACGCCAGGAACAGGGAGGAACCGAACGAATTCTGGGCAGCATTGTTAGAAAAGGCGTACGCAAAGTAAGAATTATTGCTATCAGACATGCCTTATAATTTATTCACATTTATAACAGTAATATCTGGAACCGTTCCATATTTTACAACAGATTAAGGGGTTGTTACGAAGGCGTAGATGGAGGGAAACTTCAGGACAGTGTGGTCGACCTCACCGGAGGAATCTCGGAAACTGTGGACATTAAGGACAAGTCTCAGATCCCAGTGGATATCTATGAGATTTTGTGGCGATCCTGGAAGATGAACAGTTTTCTTGGCTGTAGTATATCGGTTGGTTTAGTACTTTAAATGAAAGAATGTTGGTATATTTTGAGGGTTATTCAGCCATATTCAATTACATATCAAAGATGAAGTAATTTGTTATGGGAAGCATAAATTTAAGTCACTCTGTCATAAAACCTTGTTAGATTATATAATGTAAAAAATTGGTATAAAAGTCAACAAAGTTATACTGATGGTAAATTAAGCACATATATAAAACTCAAACAAAATTGGGGTTATGAGAATTATTCATCAGTAGTTAAAAATTTTCATCACAGAAAATCTCTATGTAGATTAAGAATTTCTTGTCAAAGATTGTAAATTGAAGTGGGAAGATTTACCAACATCCCTCGAGAAGATCAGTTATGTAATAGATGCAATTCTAACAGTGAAGATGATGAAACTCCAATTTTTGATAAGATGTAAAAATATGATCATCAAAGAAAAGAAATTTTTCAGTCAATTAATTAAAAGTAAATTTCCAAATTTATCGGCGTTAGATGATGAACAAAAACTTTTTTGGTCACCCAATACTGAAGACAAAGAAATGGGCAAATTCATAAATGATAACATGTTGTAGTAGCCATACACTTTTATATGTAGTATTCCTTTTAACTGAAATAGTACAATATTATTGTTGAAATGAGCAATGTCATTTACAAATTGTTATTCTATTTGGCATATCTTTTCCTTATTATTGTAATAATTTCATGCTTGTCTGTTATGGACTCTAAATTAGGAAATAAATGTTCTATTCTGTTCATTATTTCCGAAGTATCTGATTACCACTATTCAATTGAACACAGTCCACAAAGACATGAATAAATAAATTTTTAAGATAAACATAAAAAAGTTTGATACAAATTTCTTTTTTAGCTACCTCCAAATGTAAGTTCATCATTTAGGGAAGTACGGCGGCCAAACGGATTGTACATGGGCCACGCATACAGCATCACCGCCCTAGCTGTGGTAAACAAAAAATCTTTTGCATCGAAGATTTAAGAAAGACAAGAAGATTAACTTTATTACTTTTTGTAAACGTGCACATGTAAACCATTACTTTTTTCAGATCCCCTACAAGGGGTCGAGCGTTCGTCTTTGTAGACTTCGGAATCCATGGGGACGGAGCGAGTGGAATAGTGATTGGTCAGACGAGTAAGTATCGTCTGCTTCCAACGTTTCTTGTAACTAGTCATCAACTTTCCTCAAATATACGGTAAATGAATCTTCTCATTCATTTGCAGGTCTTATCAAATCCGAAACTTGTCATCGGAAGCGAAACAAAGACTTGGGATCGTTATACAGGATGACGGTGAATTCTGGTAATGATACCTCTGTGTATCTCATCATTTTTATCAATTAATAGAGTCTATTTTTTAACTGATTTTTATGCGTGATTTTATATGAGTACGTTTATAGAATTAAAAAGTAATTTAATCTTTTCTGGATATTATTTCAACTTTTCTAAACATTTTTCCCACAGGATACCGATTGACGATGTGTTGGTTAATTTCGAGGAAATACAACTCATTCACCTTCAGCCAGACGCCACAACACAGGGGGTGGCTGTAAACGAGGTGAGGGCATGGGATTAGAATCACCTCCTATCTGTATAAGCATATAAAACACGATTTTGAAAAAAACACTGCTTGTTAATATAATAATTGAAAAAAACAAAACAAAACAAAACAACATGTCTGTGAGATGGACTATACAGTATGTTCTTATAGCTGACTTTTTTTGAAACTCTTTTAGTGACTTTCATTAATTATGATCTACATATAGCAAATAAAAATATGTTTGTGGCTTTTGTAAAGCCACAAACACATTTTTTAGCGAAAAAAGGAAGCATCAGAAAAATACTTAATTTTCAATTTAATATAAAAAAACGACTGAGAAAGAGCGTCAGGTAATGTTTAGAAAAAAAAATACTGGGTGGTGATATCAACAGATCGTCTTTAAACTCAGTTAAACATACTTTGACATTCGATAGCATTGTAGAGCACATTGTTAAAAGTTTATTTTGTAGAGATAGAGGAATTTCGTTCAATGAAAATCAACATGCAGGCCTACGTTATCTGCGATCTAGATTGTGAATTACAGGTTTTAAAAGATGGTACAAAAAGTTAATCGTCTATGACGACATCCTAGCGTTTACCGCTGTGATCTCGGAACAAATTACCATTTAATTTCCAGACAGATTGACACATCAACAGAAATTTGAGGTTGATAACAATTGGAATGACAAACTAGACAAATAAAAGAAAAACTGTCGGTGTATAGATATGTCACATACGTCTAGTTAAGGGAATATTAAAGTTTTGTTGGAAAAAAGTAACTGTAATTGAAAAAGTCTAACATGTATTATATGCTTTCAGGGTAAACGTCAGTGGAACGTGACGGTTTACCATGACCAGTGGATTAAGGGCGTCACGGCTGGGGGATGTGGAAATGCGCCATACCAAGGTTACAGCAGAATTTCATGTTCATCAATTTATGTCGTATTGCTGTTCAATTATATTGGAGTAGATACGACATGTAGATAGTAAACATTAAATTAAATTTAAAGGAAATATAATCTCAGATACCGTCTAAAAGGACATAAATTTGTTGTAAATTTAGACTTGTACTGGAAGAACCCCCAGTTTTCCGTGACTTTACGAGATGTTGATGACACAGACAACAAGCCAACATGTACTGTCATCATCAGCTTAATAGAAAAGGAGCAAAACAACAAGTCCAAAATAGCCATCGGCTTCGACGTTTACAAGGTGAGGATCCCAATAGAACAAAATAAAAAGAATTGAATGAAAAACTACACATTAACGTTGGCCATTCGTAAGTTTTATTTTTCTCTGTTCCCTCCACAATTAAACAATAATTCACACAAGGATAAACAAATCAACTTAGGCCATGGTAAATAATATCTGTTTTATGTCCCTTGATTCTTTGAAAAGGTACCCTCCAGTCCGAATAAAAAAACACATTCCAAAAAAATGGTGCTTTCACAAAGTATCCTTAATACTCAAGAAAAATAGAAATTTTGTTGTGTATTAATGAAAAATACGAAAACTGTAATCCAGAAAATTCAGAGTAGAAATGCGAGAAAGCAAAACCAACTCACCGGTATTGTCAGTCCGTGCTCAGTGATTTGTGCAGACTATACAAATTGAACACACCCAGTAAAACGTAAACACTAACAATTACAGAGCTCGTGCCCTGTTGTTTGACGTGATGTTATGAAGAATGTCGTTGTTTTTGAATTCTCAGAATATTCATGTAAGTTCAAAATCATTAAATTGAAGTTATTTTTTGAATAAAAATAGACATTTAAAATTGTAAACATTGCAACTGTGTTCAGTCCCCTTTAAGTTTCTTCAAAAGAGAAAAACCAAAGATCGCCGGAATCTAATATCTACGAAAGCCTATTAGGTTCAAACTACGGTAAAAAAAAAATTTAAAAGGCGTTATAACGCCTTTTCAAAAGGCGTTGATACGCGAAAGAAGGCGTAATAACGCCTTTTGAAAAGGCATTATAACGCGGAAAAAGGCGTAATAACGCAAATAAAGGCATAATTATGCCTTTCTAAAGGGCGTTATAACGCGAAAAAAGGCGTAATCACGCCTTTCCAAAAGGCGTTATTACGCCTTTCCAAAAGGCGTTATTACGCCTCACATTTTTCAATACATGACTTACATACACCCTTGGGGCTGATTATTATTAGATTTCCAGGAAAAAAAGATTTTTTAATGTGTAAAATATTTTCAGTGTTAAACCAACTTAGTCCTTCTCTGATGCCAGACACCTCTACCAAGATGCATGGATTTCAGAAATTTGGTTGAAGGCTGATTGCTCATTATACCTATGCAAATAGTTTGCCTGTTTTTTTTCAAGAGGAGAGAAAAATATTTCAAATTTGACATGAATTTTTAATACATGGCTAGCAAAGCCCAAAGCTGGCTCTGCCTATATCCTGGATTTTCAAAAGTAGAGTGTTGACTTCGCTTAATACGCATGCAAACAGCTGTCTGCGAGATGTGCGGGGATATAGAAAATGCTATAATTTATAAAATTAAAACTATAATCTAAATATTGCATAAATAAAGATGGCTTTGGTTCAATCTTTCATATATATATTTTAAAATAACGCCTTTCCCTTTTTGGATATAACTCCTTTTCAAACAGGCCGGTAGTACGAATGCGAGTTGGGGGGGGGGGGGGGACCCCACCTCACTTTTTGGGAGAATAGTCTTGCTATAGTTTAAGTATAAAAAATCATTTATTGATTGCTTGGTCCCTTTTGGAAAGGCGTGATAACGCCTTTTGGAAAGGCACGCCTTTATTTGCGTTATTACGCCTTTTTTCGCGTTATAACGCCTTTAAATTATTTTTTTTTACCGTAGTTTGATCCTAATAGGCTTTCGTAGATATCAAATTGAACCTTGCATGTTACTTGTCATATATTGAAATAAGTAGATTTTTTTCTAACATTTACTCATAAAATAAAAACGCTGAAGGAGGGGGGTGGTGAATGTAAATGGAGGAAAGGAAATATATGAGACTCTATCTATAGCAAGTGGAAATGAACATAGAATGAGGCCGATAGTGCTGATTGAACTGTACGTTAACTAGTAATATTCAAAACGTACTAGACATAAAAATATCTAAATGAAGAAACTAAAATGATTTTTTAAAAATATCCCATTTATAAAAGGTCCAACCCTTGGGTTGCCTGTTATTATAAAACCCTATCTACCTATTTTTTCTCAAAAAATATGAAACAAAAACTGCATGTATGTATAGTCCAATAAGCATTATTTAGAGGATTTGATTCCATTATTGCATTTTTCTTTTAAAAAGATAATGTAAAATCAAGGAACTGTACACAAAATATACACTATATAGCAAAAGTCAACACATTCTCAACAAAAAAAAACCCCCAAATATATTATTGGAAAATATCAATTTCTTTAACTATTGAATTTATGTTTTTATTTTTTGTTTAATTTTTTGATTGTTTCCTTGTTGTTTCTTTCTTTATTGAATTTAAGTTTTGCTTTGTTTCCGTTTTTTCCCCCTGATTTGGAATGTGCTTGTTATATTCCTAATATAAATAATCGAACAGTTAATAAGGGTGTCCTAGCATTATAAGTTGTTCTGAATAGATTGCTAGTATTTTGGAAGTTGCTATTATTGAACTGTAATTGAACTCTACTTAATATGTTGGTAGTGTAATACTGCACTTTTTATTGTAAAAACACACAATTATTATTCATTTAGAATTTAATTTAGCTAAGTTGTTTTTAAGATGTTTCTCTATTACTTTGCAGTTGAAGTATCCTCAGAGTCAGCCATTAGATGGGGAGACAGCCCCCAGAAACGCCCTCATTCTAAAGAAAAGATCAGGGGTCTATCAATATAACCGGGAGATCACCCGGAGGTTTGACCTGACCCCAGGGACATATGTCGTCATTCCAAGTACGTTTAGGCCTCACGAGGAGGCGGAGTTTATGCTCAGGATTTACACAGAGAAAATAATTAGTAGTCTGTAAGTATACTAAGAGTACATTACCTTGTCAGAGAAAAAAAAAATCTGAAAATAAAATGTACATTTAGATTGAAGTGAAAAGTATGTATTTATGAGAAAAATTGAGGCTATACAGAAAACCTCTGCCAAGACACTTTAGACAGGAAAACTTGTTGTAGGAACTATTTTTCTAGCAAAGCTTTTTTATTTGATAATGTCACATGATGACTACCTGGGAACTTTTAACATTCGCGAGTGTCTGTCGTGAAATTCGTTAATATTTCTACACGCGAATAAGAGCTGGAATGGCATTGCATACAAAATTCCGGATTTATGCTGTGATAAAATTTGTGATTCAGATGAATAAATTTCCTCGTAGATTTTATTCATTACGAATTCCTTCCTGTAGAATCTTGTTAATTGATTACAGAATGCGCTCGCTAATTAACTAATAAATATTTCTTGCCTATATTGCAGTGTGTTAGATGAACGCAACGGCGAAGTTAAGGTATGTTAGTTATTACGCGATCGAGGTTTGATTACATTACTAGTATTTAAGTGTTTTAAGTTTTATTTTGAAATACAAATCATGCTAGTTTTCTCACAAAAAAAACTGATAATAAACTTAGTAATCTCTTTCAAATAAATCGGAGGTTGGTTATACATTTATTCATTCGATACTAGACGAGGCTTTCTTCACAAATTCAATTAAATTGCATTATTTTGCATTTATTGTAATTGAAATTGCCACTTGTTTCGAGGAAAAAAACAACTTTAAAAAACCCAGAGGATGACTAAACAGCATTAAATCTTAATGTTTGTAATTGAATACCTTACGCAATACCTATAAGAAATTCCATTCTGATTTTAAAGCCAGAAGCCAAACCTCCGCCAGTAAGGGACGCCTTTCGTGAGTTATTTCTAAAACACGCTGGTGAGGATGGAAAACTGAAAGCTAAGGAGCTGAAGGAATTTATTTTAGAACTATCAAGATCAGGTAGATCAATCAACAAAATCGCACTTTTAGTTTTTTTCCCTTTGTTCCGAATGAGTTTTATCTAGAAATTGTTAGAGAGAAAAGAGTTGTTTTTTTTTTTATTTTACAGAAATAAATGAGCCTTTAAAATTCAGCACAGAAACCTGCAGAAGCCTTATCACAATGATGGATGTATCTTTTTTAAACTTAAAAAGCAGAATGCGTCCTGCATGCTTAGTAATTAACACCAGATGTGAAAGCATCGTGAAAATTTGAGTAAATTGTTTACGTGTTGTTGACTTTGTGTAAGATGTAGAAGCATGCCATATTGTGTTGTTATGTTAGCTTAACTGAACAAAGCGGAATAAATCTGGCGCAATGAGCTATGAGGATTCAGTCAAGATGTGGAAAGAAGTTAAAGGCTATAGAGTATGTATGTTAGTAAAGTTACCTATATGTAAGATAAAGACTATAGAATATAGAGTACGTATGTTAGTTTATTAATGGCGAAGTAAGATAAAAGCTATAGAGTACGTAAGTTAGCTAGTTACAGGAACGTAAGATAAAGGCTGTAGAGTATGTATGTTAGCTAGTTACAGGGAAGTAAGATAAAGGTTTTAGAGTACGCATGTTAACTAGTTACAGGGACGTAAGATAAAGGCTATAGAGTATGTATGTTAGCTAGTTACAGAGACGTAAGATAAAGGCTATAGAGTACGTAAGTTAGCTAGTTACAAGAACGTAAGATATAGGCTATAGAGTACGTATGATAGCTAATTACAGGGACGTAAGATAAAGACTAAAGTGTACATATGTTATCTAGTTACAGGGATGTAAGCAAAGGCGGATCCAGCGCCACCCCACCCCACCCCCTCCCATTGTAATTTTTTTTGAAGTTTTGTTTGTATAACAAGCATTTACCTTCAGTTTAGTACAAAAATTGATAAAATGATACTATTGCCCCCCTCCTCCCCCGTTATGAAATTCCTGGATCCGCCACTGGTAAGATAAAGGCTATAGAGTACGTAAGTTAGCTGTAGTTACAGGGACGTAAGAAAAAGACTTGGTTACAGGGACATAAGATGAAGGCTATGGAGTACGTATATTAGCTAGTTACAGGGACATAAGATGAAGGCTATAGAGGATGTTTCATAGCTAGATACACAAGTACGTATACTTTAGTACAAAGACACTTTTACATAACTACATGTATTAATTAAGTGAAATATACTAGTTTACACGGAACTTACTACATTACAAATATTTATATATCTATGTAAATGCGAATGTTAGTATTTAGTAAGCAAGGTTGTACATATATACTAGTATTTGTACTGACCCCCTTCCCCCACCTTTTCTCCCTTATAAAAAAAAAAGTTTGGTAGAATTATATACATTTCGCATGTCTTTGTTGCGTGAATGTCTGGTCACAGTTTACTGTTTAGAACTGAACCAAACCTAACCACTGTCTAGCGAACTAGTCTTAATTATTTCCAAGTTATTGAATGCTAACATATGGTATCCCTTTTCGTGAATGACTGAACAAATCAGTGTTGTATACACAACAGGTGTGCCATATATACATGTAAATACTTACACAGAGCGTGTAGACTTTAGAATATAGTAATAGATTGACTGATTTTAATCAAAATTGTCTTCCCGTTTAACACTTGACTTCAGTTTTTAAAAAGTCATCCAGAACGGGGAGAATTTCGAAAGCTGACACTTATAACGCCTGGAGAACGATTTTAAGCGGGAAGGTACTATGAAATGCAGTCTGTTGTTTTTCAATTTCATTAATTGCTGCTCATGGAGAGATTTAAGAGAAAACCCCAGATATTATCTATGTCGAAATTCAATAATTTGGTATGTACAGTTGCATAAATGTGATCGCCCGTAATATAAATATACTTCCATATTCTGAAATGCCAGTTATAACCCCTTATATTTTACTAAAACTGATCAAATTTATTTGATCATTGATGTGAGTGTAAAGACGAATTTATTTGATTATTATTTAAAACTATTGACCTCTTCCATTTCTTTAGTCACAGTCTGAATTCTGTCTTTTACACATGTACTATGAATTCTCTGTCTTTTATACATATATTATGCTGCGGAGACCATTATATATCCATTTACTAGAATATTTGTTTCAAAAGTTGACGCATTCAGTAATACACATGTATTACAATTGTTGCAGTCCGTTTTCTGTATACATGTATTTATTAAATATCTTACTTTGCTTATATAAGTCCGTTTTTCATAAATCCCTATCTCTTGATAAATATCAGCTTTGTTTAAGGAACTTTTTTAACAAACCTGTGCACTCCCTCGTGTGAGCCCAATTTCAATAGATATATTAGTTATATACATGAAATATGGACGAACAGTAATCGCTCAAAAGTCCATTGAAACAATACAGCAGAGCAAACACGGACCTCTAAAATCATCAGAGGTGGGATCAGGTTCCATGGAGGAATAAGCACCCCCTGTCGACCGGTCACACCCGCCGTGTGCTCCTTTGTGATGATCGGGCAAACGGCAAAATCCATAGACAATTCAGTGTATAAATAATGGTCTAACAATTAGTATGAAAAATTTCAGCATTCAACTTAATGATAGATTGTATTTGCTGACAAGGTCATTATATCGACCATACAACTTGCGAAATGTTGTCTTCAAGCGAGACTTTGTTTTACCAATTCTAAATAGTCGTCTTAATTGGGAGGAATAAAAGAACCGCAGAAATATATATAATTTTATATTGCATCAGTAATGGCCAATTCCTATAATGTACTACGAGATTAATTCCATTCACTCTGTCACCTTTTTCTGGTTTTGCTGAATCTACCCATTATTATATTTACAGGTCATATCCTACAAGAGCGTATTTCCTTTATCATCTTGTCTATAAACATGTCCACTTTGTTTTTCAATAAGAATTTGCTTGCACTCTGTTTTATACAAGTTTGTTTTATTCTGTTGTGATTGCAGGCTGTTTTCCAACAGTTTGACATAGATGGATCGGGGACGGTGGATACGTATGAACTAGACAAACTATTTAGCACATTAGGTAACAAATATGAAAACTACTCTTATTTTCAAAATCAATACTAATTATTTTAAACCATCAGACAACATCAATCTTTTCCTCCTACTAAAATGTCCCTCATCTGACAGATAAGTTTCTTGGCTTCACGTGTTAAGCTCCCTCTCTAGGTTTCCCTGTGAATAGAATGGTACAAACAGCAATAGTCAGACGGTACGCCGACAGAAACAACAAGATCCGCCTCACAGACTTCATCATAGTCATCTGTAAATTAACCCTCATGTATCGTAAGTATCAAATCTCATTTTTTCCCTTTTTTAAAAAAAAAAATTGATAGCATTTCTATAGAATTGCGCTAGAACATTTCAAGGCTAATATACCGGGTATATTTTAACAATTTGAATTTTAAGATATCATAAGAGCTAGTTTAGTGTTAAATTTATAGTAGCTTATCTATTAGCATTATTATAAAGGACGAAACAAGTACAAAATGAAGTAAAACGATTTTTTTTTCTTCAGAAATATACAAGGATCAGCAAATTAAAACAGGCAGCCCTGATTCTGCTTCTTTCACTATGAACGAGGTACGTAGTATAATAACTCGAACACGGTGCAGAAAAGTGGGTCACATTCATCTTGTACTGTATATAAGTTCTACCCTACTGTCTTTGCAGTTCCTTTATTATACAATGTACTGCTGAGCCTTGTTCAACATGGCGGATATGACAGACGTGCCAACCTGTGTTCACATTATTTTCCATTTCCCTGGAAAGAACTACATTAAATTATACATGTATCTACTTGTAGTCCCTTAGGAGAAAGTCTAATACGTGATGCAATATTTCAGTACTACCTGAGAGGCAAACTTTTTTGTTATATATTTTATACATATTTGCATTGTGTTTTAATAAAGAGTTTAATTTGTAATTTACTTCATTTTTTATCATAAAAAAGGTACACTTGGGGTCTGTTCTTCTTCAAATCAAGATGTTCTTATAAAACGTCAGAACTGTTTTACTGCAAATAAACACAGGTACTTGTCGACATGACAACCCCCCCCCCCCCCCGGGGGGGGTCAAAAAATATTTTTATGTCTTTTTTTTCATAAATTATTTTTCTAGTACACATTTACAATGTATTCCATAAGAAAAATCCAAAAAATAACGCAGAATTAACGTCTTACTAAAAAAATCATACCCTCGGTATTATAAGACAGAGTCTTGTAGCATTTTTTTACGTTTGACGATGAATACTCGGATTATTATGGAATGCCTGGCCAATAGCACGATTAAAGACAAAAATATCTACCGTAACAAGATATCATGACACATTTTGGTGACATGTATTAGGTAAATGATATTTCGGGCCTGATATCCAAGAGGGGTCCAGTGTAAACAAATGTTACCTTCTCTATTTTATAATACCGAGGGTATGATTTTTTAGTAAAACGTTAATTCTGCGTTTTTTTTTTTTTTTTTTTTTTTTTTTTGGATTTTTCTTATGGAATATATTGTAAATGTGTACTAATAAAGTTTGATATAGCATATAATACTAAATGGTCGACATATTTCCATTAGAATGAGCGATTTTCATAGATTTTTTCGATTCATGGTAACATGAAATTTATATTTCATAAAAAGACTCAAGCATGACAATCTTATTGAAATCTTCAAGAGAAATAATCATCACTATTCGTAGTTGTCCATTCTATATAAATTCTCAAAATTGCTAGAAATATCCAAATTCATCTGTATTTTTTTCAGATTTTAGTCATGTGACCCAAGCTATTAGTTTGTAATTCAGGCCTAACCTGGAAGCCACTAGTCAATGCTAGAATGTCTCCCAGACTGGTTATCCCTACAACATGAAGTAATATGATACTTCTGTAGGCAAATACCGATCACGGAAGCCTAGTGGTAGGGCGCTCGCTTCGTGATCGGGAGGCCCGGGTTCGATTCTCGTTCGCCGCGCCGCGTTAAACCTAGGACTTAAACATAGGTAGTGACTGTTCCTTCGCCAAGCGCCCGACACTAGAAGGGTTTTTTTGGATGAGACCTTAAAAACCGAGATCCTGTGTCACGGGAGGCGTTGGCACGATAAAGAACCCTCACTGCTAATGGCCCTAAGTGCCGAGTATAGGTCTAAATTTGAAGCCCTTCACTGGCATACGATGACGTCTCTATATGAATGAAAAATTCTCGAATGGGACGTTAAACAGCATACAATCAATCAATCTGTAGGCATATGGTGTGTATTAGACTTGTACCATGGTTTTATATAAAAATTGCTGTATGGATGTAGCAGTATGTACATGTACATGTCAATCTTAAAATGTGGAGATGTTGGGGTCGTGATGTTGTGTTAATTTTTGTTAGTTTATTTGAGTGGTCCTTTTTGTTTCACTTAGCTGAGTAAAAGGACTATATGTTTTTGTGTTAAATCTCATGACTGGTAGACATTCATACTAATACATGCACATACAATTGTATCATTGTAGGTTCTAGTAAATGCTCTACAAAACCTCTTTCTTTACTCCAATCTAATTAAAATTAGATCTTTGATCCGCTCCAACTAGATCGCTACTGTGTAGCGATCTAGTTGGAGCGGATCAAAGATCTAATTTTAATTAGATTGTCTTTACTCCTTACGAAAATAATAATAGCACTTCAGGAGTACTGTACAACACAGAGAATTTTTTCCGGGGGGAGAGGGAGGATGTCCACATCAACAGTAACAAACGTTAAACTCGGATTTCTTTTTTTATTTTTGACAAGCACGAAAAAAACAAAACAAAATGAAACAAATAAAAAAGTAATAATTATGATAATAGTAATAACTTAACAACTTGCCCAAACCTGAAAATCCTATTTCTATTTCGATGGGGGGTGGGGTGTGGGGTGGAGGAGACGACGGTTTCCAAAGTCAATTTTCCTCTGAAAGATGACTCTTCGGGGTCCATGTTTCATCGGAGGGTCCAAGGTGAATTTTTTTCCCCGTTACTTTTACATAGAAATTAGATTACTGTGAAAATTCAAAGTAGGGGCGGGGTATGGAAGCCAGCAAAAGATACATTTATAACCAAAAAATTATAGAGGTAAAACATTTATTGACTGTGTTCTCGGGCAAAATGCGTTTTGTTGACCCCTCGAACCAAACTGTTTGCCTTCGGCCTAACGGCCTCAGGCAAAGAAACAGTTTGGTTCTTGGAACCAAAAAACGCATGTTGCCCTCGAACCCAGTCAATGAATGTATAATGTTGTCTTTAGTATGTTCGTTAATTCGTGAAATAAAAACTATGCTTAATGTTTGCAATTTTCTGTGTTCTAGGTTGAAATACGAGAACAGTAATTTTTGACGAATGCCGCTTGCTAAAACGTATTTATTTCTTAAGATACAATCATAATTTTTACACATATAGTCAGGAGTTTAGATATCATTTTGTCTACCAAATACATAATAAACTTGATTTTCTAGAATAGTGAGAGTTAAAGACTGACCGCACAAATGCACTTTTCCTCTTCTTTTTTTTTTTATCCTGATCGACGTAAAGAGCACTCAGAAGTCTCCAAGAATATATTTGTTGGTTCAACATCTTTCGATATTGTGACGCCACCTCTTGCCGGTGGAGGACTGCAAAAGACCTGTACTCGGCACATATATCAGCACCTACTGCTACACGGGACCTTGGTATATACATATCCGCGTCACACAATGTATTCGAACCCGCGACGTAAGGGTCAACTCCTTATTCTGCGAATCTTAGAGCAAACGCTCTAACCCATGCGGGCGACCCCAAGAATATGGAAAGAAAGCTACCGCGCCTGCTCAACCAAATAACTATCCTATTAATCATTTTAATTAAGCATCTAAAGTCACACAAAAGAAAAGAAGTATAGATTCATTTTTTTAAAGAAGTCTTCCACCTCGTGATATTGCAGTGATCGAGACTGGAGGCAGAGACCCGAGACAGATTTTTTTTTCCAGGTCGGTCGCTAAGGGGGGTTAAAAATTGAATGAAAAAATAAACAAACATGAAATTCGCTTCAGGCAGGTATAGCACACATACAATAACATAAGTTTTCCCCCGGGAATATGAATGTCTGTGAATATTACATACTGATATTTATATGCTCATGAACACAACATATGACGACATAAAAATTAGAATCGGAAGTGAATTAATCTCAGTAAACAAGTAAACAAAGCACCTGACCGGATGCTTTGTTTTTGGACATTTGCATATATATATGAGAAAAATAGTCTCTGTGAACACAACACCAGTTGACCATCACCAACCATTAACATTTTTTAACAATGGATAAAAAGAAAGGCAAAAAAGACGCAGTGTGAGTTTCTGTCTCCCTTCATCGAATACGCAGTCAAATTATATATTTTTTAAAGAAGAACACCTATCGTGAGATTCACTTGATAGTTGCTCTACGATTATGGAGAACTTTTTTTTTAATCGGTCAATAGTAACTGATATTAATTTTAAATATATTTAGTTTTCTAAATGCTGTAAATAATTCATTATATATTACAAAGAAGTTTTCTTCCCGCGTAATTATCCGTCTACCCAAACCGTCCCCTCGCGAAAATTATATTCTTGCATATATATTAATTTTGTATTTTAAAAAAAATCATACACAACAAAAACCAATATTCGAGGAATCTTAGTCTTCTTTATTAATACCAAATTACTTTCCTTGGTGGCGGGAAAAATTGGTAATCTACAATATATTGAACGAATCGAGCGCAAAACTTTTTGGACTGTCTTTCCTCACATGTTAATGATTTCAAAAAAAAAATACAGCCTCCGTAGGTTATTAGGATGTATTATTGTAAAATAATTCACGAAAATATAATTCACAAGGACTTATCTCGCTCTCAATTTTACTATAAATAAAACTTCAATTCTCTGTTATATCATATAATATCCATGTAATATTATATATATATATATATATATATATATATATATATATATATATATATATATATATATATATATATATATATATATATATATATATATATATATATATAATTTTCATTTTCGACAGCCACAGCCAAAGTAGCGGTGGTTCAAACCACAGGTAAGATATTTGTTTCTCTTTATTTTCTCTTATACATTGTAAATGCAAACAATTGCTTTTTGTCAATAAAAATCAAATGAAATTTAATGGAATGATTTATTTCGGCGTTTTTTTTCCAACGTTTACCTTAAAGAAAGACAGCATATTAGAAACTTTTTATATCCCTTGTTTGTATTGAGCCAAGGATGCAGCCTTAAGGCTAAAGACTCTCAATTATTATTATTATTATTATTATTATTATTATTATTATTTTGCTTGAGCAGAGATTGTTTAGATTTAATGCCTTTAATTAATAATATGTATATGTTTTGAATGCTGAAAATCACAAAGGAGAAATAAATTCGCAAACATAAATATATCTTACCACTTTGAATTATGTCCTAACAATTACAGTGGTGGCAGCCATCAAGGCGGTGGGTCTCACGGCAGTAGCTCTTCGCACGGGTGAGCTGTTACTTAATAATACATTCACTTTAGAAACGTACACATAAAAGTACTTAAAATACCTTTAAAAATTCCTTCTTTCCGAAGCACAAGAGGAATATTTTAAAGGTCTTTAATTAATTTTTTTTATCAATTATTCAATTAAAGAATTGGTATTTGAAGAATACATTATGATATTTTATTATAACTTTAAACTGGTATCTTTAAAAAACAGAGGTCATGACCCTGTGCCACCATCTCCTTCTTCTAGGTAAGTTAAATAATATGAGTGAATTGATAACATACAAGCAGACAGTTTTACGAAAATTAAAAGAATGTACGAAGTACTAGTATTCTGTCACATTTTGCAAAGTTCTATGGTTATTGTGTACTTCTTCTTCTTTTTTTTTTTTTAAATATTTCATTGCATTAAATGTATTTTTGATGAAGAGAATGAACATGTAATTATTAATTTTTGCATGAAAATTTAAAATTTCTTGTATATAAAATTGATACATTTACAGCCACGGAGGCGGAGGAGGCCATCACGGTCATATTACACCACCGCCATCACCTAAATAGTAAAATGTAAGTCGAAAGATATGACACAGCTATCCCTACACAGTTACAAGCAACTTTTAATATCAAATACAAACCTATAAAATATAACCAATCAACCTATCTCATAAATAAACTGTCAAAACATTTCACATCATCGTCCCATAATCATATCATGTAAATTTTGAAAGTTACAGGAATTTTCAATTTAATAAATAAATAAAAAATTGTTCACGATATTGATGTTAATGCTAATCTTCGTTGAATATTTGATCCGAAAACTCAGAATTTTTTGAATTTTAATGAAATGTTTTCAAGTTATAGACATTCAAAAATTTGACAAAACTTTTTTTTTTACAGTTATTGTTTGTATTTCGGTGTGATTGTTCTGCTTTTATTTATTGTCAAATCAATTTTATATCTCACTATTCATTTTTTTTTTCAGTGTTTGGATTTGATGTATTCAACTTTAAAGAAGTTATAATATCCTGTACTACCAAGTCTTTGCAACTTATGTTAATCTTTTACAATGTAAATTAAAATTCAATGCTCCATATAAATTCTGTAAATGCTCCGAAAAAATATTATGAATGTATGTCATGTGATTCTAGTCTCAACATTATGCCTGAAATAAACGACACTTTTAAGTCTGATTTTATGCCGTTGTTGAAATGCAGGACTATCATATCCACGTCAGAAACATTGACCTTTGGTAAGTTTTTGCAATTAACACACTTTACAAATGGAAATCAGAGGAAAAAGTCATCAGAATAGGAGGTCACAATGGCACTACGTACATGTAATAAATATTTTGTGAAAGTCTCATTTAGTTTTATTCAGAATGGCAGTGTCGCTGTTTCGCTATGGGAGTCCCAAAATTTCTCTTCGATCAAAACGTAAAATAGGGGGTGCATAATGGCATTACGACATAAAGATTCTGTGAAAGTTTCATGGAATACAGTGATATAAGAAGAGTTGTGGGTACGAGATGGCTACCCCGTAAGTGTTAAGAAAGTACAGAAGGAAGGACGTACAAGTACAGACGGAAGGACGGACATCCATCACTACATTCCCCTATTTTCCAAGCGGAGGGTATGTTAATGAACATTAACTTGTTTAACCCGAATTTACTCATAATTAAATGGTTACCGTTCTCCTTCATGATACACAAATAATTTCATCATAATTCATTGAAATGAAATATAAAGATAGCGAACAGTTAAAAGCTCAAAAGTCCATACCGAACAATGCAATTTGGAAACAGAGCAATCATCAGAGGTGAGATCGGGTTCCATGGAGGAGTAAGCATCCCCTGTCGACCGGTCATACCCGCCGTGTGCTTCGTCAACAAGCCTATCTTGCAGAGAATAGAGGCTAATATACATATTATATACTAATAATATAATAGCTTATATCTGATAACCAAGTGAAGGAAGATCTGAACAATAAAGAGTTCTACTGTGCAACAGTATATTCGATAACAATTTCTAAAACGAGGTAAGTTATTTACAAACAAGTTGATGAAACAAGAATATCAGCAGTCTCGTTTAAAGTCATCATTTCGTAAGTTCTATGGTCGATACAATGATACAATGACCTTGTCAGCAAATACAATCTATCATTAAGTCAAATGCTGACTGACGTTTTTCATAGTATACTAATTTTTGGACCATTATTTACACACTGAATTCAATTGTCCGTTATTTTATTTATATATATATATATATATATATATATATATATATATATATATATATATATATATATATATATATATATATATATATATATATATACTTAAATAAATGAAAACAGAATGCTACAGTCCAAATTAAATAAAATCTTTACTGTTAGCGCTTTCAGCATTTATTTAAGTATTTTTTACTGTACCAAGAATTTAACTTATCAACGTATATATATATATATATATATATATATATATATATATATATATATATATATATATATATATATATATATATATATCATTATACATGTAATTGTATGGTAGTTTTAATACTTCGAGTGATCTGCCCTTAAAATAAGATAGAGTAAATGGAAATCTACATTTAATGACAAAGATTGTAATGGATTAAAGTATTCTCAACATTATATTAGACCAAGATAAAGTATTTAAATACATTATTTATCCCAGTGTAAGTAAACAACAGCGATTTCTGTTCACTTATACTTCGCCGCTTTTTAACTTTTTTTCTGGGGAAACATGGTACCCTACGATGAAAATGAAGAAGCTAAACTCGAAATAATCATCTTTACTAGATGAAATCCCGCGCAAGCGCGGGGAATTGAATTTATACTACTACCGACAGAAAATATATTGTAGTTTCTACTAACAGCCTACAGGCTTATAACAGGAAGAAATACTTTTTTTCAAAATCCTGCATAAAGTAGATGTACGTTTCCACCCCCCACCCCCCCCCCATTTGTGAAAATTTGAAAAAAATAACAATTTCATTAATTGGCGTTTATTGTGAAACCTGTTACACTATGTTATGGATATTGTACTTCAGATGCTCTTTTTTCATTTCCCTCAAGGATAGAAGCAGCAAATATGCACATTTTACTGATAAATTGATTTGGGGGGGGGGGTTAAAATTCACTGGTACTTTGGTCTTGCTTTATAAATATGTATGTACCTTATCGATAGGTAAAAAATGTACTTTACTTTTTTTTTTACGTACATGTATCAATAAGGTACATACTTATTGATAAACCAAGACTCAAGTACCTGTGTAAAAAATAGCTTTTTTAAACGTCCTATGAATAGGCCGAGTATTTGATACAAAGGACTGTATTCAGAAAAATAACTGAAATGTAATTTAAGCACAAAATTTTACAGCTTTGATTGTATTTGAACAATACCTTATTCATTAATTTTCTCTTTTCATGTAAGCAAGTTTATTACGAAGTACAAATTGTACTTCGGGTTCGTTGCCACGATGCTCTCTGTGAGGATTTTACCGATAAATTTATTAGGAAAACCTACTACATATATACAATAGTCCTTCAATATATAGATATATTCAAAACTTAGAGTGTTATCAATGATTTACCATTATTTCAATGACCATTCACACAAAAGCTTTTTTTTATGTTAATGTAGCATAATAGCCTCGTTTTTTTTAACATCGGGCTCGATGCTATATGATGTTCTAGAAGCTTCTGTCAATATTAAGATCGATGAATGACGAAAATAATTTGCACATTTCCCTTTTTAATCGGGTATCACAACTTATTTCTTTTATATCATTTAAATCAAGTTTTGATTGAATAATTCAGTGATGACGTTTTATGAAATAAATAATCGATTGCTTGTTGCTAGTGTCATTAAAAATTGCCAGTAACTTTGATCCGCCAACCGGAAACGCCACCGTACTCATGTTTTTGCTATTTCATGGTTGTTTATAGAAAATGAGGGTAGACTTTTAATTTAATGTACGATACTAACTCTGCGAGTGAAATCTAAATATAGTTTACGGATATCATCTTGTATATCTAGTGTATTCTTAGAGGAGTAAGTAAGAACTCTGGTGCACCCGTGTCGGAGTTTATTTGCAAAATTTATTAATTTATAAGTATAGATATGATATAATTTTCTTAATGTCTAGAAAGCATTTTCATTAGTGGTTAGAGCTTCCTTAATAGAGTTGTTTCTCTTGGTGTTTGCTATACATAAAATTCATATTGAAAAGATTAAAAAAAAAAAAATAGTGAAAAATGGTGTCTTTAAAGAAACAATAACCAGCGTTTGAAACACCATGAAAAGGACAAAAATGGTTCATCAGAATCAGAAGTGAGTAAGAAATTTCTCTAGGTTAACAATAAATGACAAAGTCCATCCTTTGAAAATATAGACACATGTATTGCATAGAAAAAAAGTGTAAAAATAATGGCCTTTGATGTGAAAATTTCGTCATTCTATTACACTGTCACGATGAAATGTTCATATGTTTTAGCGTGTAATTTACAGAGAAGAAAAGAAAAAAAACTTGATTTGATGTAACACAGCCTCTATCAAATACCAGTGCGATATTTAAAGAACATACATTTGTTTGTTGTCCTGTTTTATTTCTGTAAGTTAAACAATGGAAATTTTCTTGTTCATAGACTTTTTCCTTTTAAATTGGATATTAAGACACGTCACAGAAGACACTTAATATATTAAATGTACTTGTAATCAACCTTAATTACTTGAAAGTTTGATAAAGATTTCACCATACGGTGATTAACTGAGATTTAATCAATTTATGTTATTTGATGGATTAACATTTATAGTACCACGGCCAACTTCTGACATTGAAAAAAACCTAGGTAGTATACAATTCTCACAGATGTGAAATATTTGGTTATATTGTTAATAGTGAATACCAATTTAAAAAGGACCAAGAATAACATATAAGTAATGAAAAATACATTGTGAATTGCCTTTTGATACCGAAAAAAAAAGAATATCGAGATAGCATACACGTGAACGAGATATAATAGTTTGCTCAGGTTCTTAGTGGTAATTATTCTATTAATTCTAAAATGGTAATGAAAAATACATATATAATAAAAAGATATATATATATATATACCCGGTACATATATGAAAAGTTTTGTTAGGATTGCAGTATACCGTAATAACTGCGTTTTTTTTTATTTATTAATCGGTGCATATTACTATCTAAATAAAATCAACAGCATTTTAGTCTATCGATCAGAAAGAAACATTTATTTATTATATTAAATTATATGAAAGGGATATTTACCATGAAGTAGGAAATAAAATGTCATCACACAAAATTATTATTTTAATACCGAAAGAAAATTTGTAAAAAATCATAATGCTGTCAAAATGTTATGGAACAGACGATATTTTGCTATGTTTTTCATTTTTAATCTTTACTAAAATCAGTCAAAGCCTATAAAGAAAGAGATCATTAAGATAAAAGTTAGAAATTTTGCATAATTTACCGATTAAAAAGATCAATACAAAGTAAAATGTTTTCTCTTCAAATTTTTGAAGAGTAATTGCCCTGTTTCTCACAGAAGTCAATTGGTCTCAAGTTTTTGCTCTGGTAGAACAGTAGAAATATCTCATTGTAGCAGGGAAAAATGTTGGAGAAGGATAGTAGCAAAGAGGTGTAGTAAAATACTTAATGACTGCTCCAAGATGCCTGCTACCTTGTCCAGAATCCTTAGCCCTACAACTAATATTAAAGGTAGAAATAGAAAAAAAATGTCTAGTTCATTCGGATAGCTTTTGTATGTACATGTATGAACTAAAATCAAAGTACTGGCGTAGATAGTCAGGTGACGATCTATAGCTATAAGTGGACATGTTGTAACAGTCCACTGAAAGCGTGTGCCACACTGTTACTATACACATCTCAAACGGGGATTTCACGTCATCAAACATGACAAAAGTCTGATACTAACTGCGGAAGAACGTGTGAAAACAGGAAAGTATATTTTGAAGAGAAACAGACACTTCTCCGGAGAAAGGGGACACATCAGAGCCGGATTGGCGTCAGAGGAAGAATACTGGAAGGAAACAAGAACATGTTTCAGCAGGTCGAGGGATGTCAAACATCTTTGAAGCCTTCTAATTTTACATCCATACATCCATTCAGAATCACTTATGATAATTTTACAAACTTATTTGATGTATCTTTATCAAATTTAAATTATATATATATATATATATATATATATATATATATATATATATATATATATATATATATATATATATATATATATAATCCTGATTTCTGGGTTAGGGGACCAATGCCATGAAATCTGGCTTAAGTAGACAAAATTTATCTTTTTCCCCTATGCTTTGAAATAAAAACCAAATGCATTTTTGTTGGTACTTGGGCTTATTAATTACCATTTTAACGCTAAATTTTACAGAAAACTTGTAGGTAAAAATATACAAAAAAATTGGTCTCCCTAATATTTTGTAACCCTTTCACGTGAGTTAAGGTGACCAGTGTATATTTTCGTAAGTACTAAATCTGGCTTAGGTGGACATTTTTTTTTTCTTACAGTTGTAAGGTTATAGTGAACTAAAATTTAACAGAGAATAGTTAAATGATTCAATTTAAGAATAATATACCGTGGCAGCACAAAATACTTGAAATCTTGCAAGGCACGATAAACAGGAACGCCAGTTACAATATGTACAGCTTCTTGCTGAAGTTTATCAGGCCTTTCAGGGCAGCTGCGGAGATGCTGTTCCATGCTTCTAATGCATATTCCAAAAGTGGTATCGGTCTTACATGTGTAAACGTAATACTAGAATACATTTAAGCTAAGAAGTCACGATACGTAAACCTTTTAATTTACGAAAAACTGCAATTTCTTTGGAAGCCTTTTGTATAATACTGTCAGTGTGGTTTTTCCACTCCCCAGGGTTTGAGAATGTAAGTCTAAGATGATAGTGACCAAGAGAAGGATCGATTTGCTGATTATTCAACACTAAGTGCAATTATATATTTTATCTTCATTGCTGAAAAATATTAATAATTTTAGCTTGGTAATTGGGATTAAATTTCACAAGTCGTTTTTAGCCATTCTTCATTTATAAGTCGTGATTTCTCAGCCTTTCTAAGTTCTGCACGTTTTGAAAGGTGTTTGACACGAACATGCATCATATGACAATATCCTAGAGGTACCCAATAGACCACCTGGTAGGTCTTGTATATCAAGTAAGAAAAGTTGAAGTCCAAGAATAGAGCCCTGGGGAACTCCAGCCTCCGTCCTTCTCACTAAATATACTGAAAATTTATTTTCGATCTGTTGCGATTGATTGAAAAGATAATTAGTCAACAAGGTACCAGGGTAAGAACTTCACCCGCAAATCTATGCTGTCTCTTGATCTTTTAAATAAACCGTATTGAATGTCTTGCTGTTATCACAAAATGCAAAACAAGTTAATTCGAATTCTTTATTGTTTAACACAAACCATTTATTATGATAAATTTCTTTTAACTGCGTGACTGTTTAATGATTTCTTAAAAACCCACATAGGCGCGTAGCTGCCTATACGCAAATATGCAAGTGGATACACATAATTGTAAAAAATAAACAAATAAATATAATAGATGAATAAATAAATAAAATCTATGGGAGAGAGAGAGAGAGTTATTCGAAGAAAAAATCTCAGTACCATCCAACAAATATTCGGATTTCTAATTATTTTGTGTCATACTGCTGAAGAGCGCTTTGAATTTTATATAATCATTACTATATAATAAAATTTGAAGTCCTTTATTAAATCATTGCCAAATTTAAATAAAGCATTCATGAACTTGTATTCGTTCTTTGATACATTGATAATTTTTGATATTTTTTAAAGATCTTTGAAAAATAAAATTTCAGACACATCCTTGAATGTCATGATCTACTACATGTAGTATATGATTTAAAATACGATATTTTTTGTTAATAATTAACATTAAGTATACAAGTTGTTGAACGATAGAAAAGAGTATGATACCAAATATCGATTAGATATTTAGCCTAAACTACATGTACACTAAGTTTCCGTAGAAGTATTAACTTTGCGTTAAAACAATAAATATTATGTCTTCTATTTCTTAACAAAAGATAAATGACATAATTTTTATTTTGCAAGAAAATGAATGATATACATGTATTTGGTAAAACTCAGAAACTTCTGGGCCCTCACCAGCAGGCATGTAGTATGGGAGGGGGGGGAGGGGGGGGGGGAGGGTTCCCTGCCTATTCTTTTCCAAACCTAACTTTTGACTATTGAAAATGTTCACTGAAAGGGTGGTTGCCCCCATCCACTTTTTGTTGTAGCATAGTTAAACCATGCTAATTTGATAATATTTTTAATATAGTTTTTTGTGAAAACTGGAAATTAACCCCCACCCCACCCCCGTCGTCCTCTTCGTATACTTCACTTTTATTTGGCTACGCACCTGCCATAATGTAGTTTGTATAACAATTTACAAAGTATTTGAACATTATATTCTTTCAAAGATTTTTCCTATGCAGCATAATAAGGATACCGGTATGTAATTAACTTGATGAATTTGTTTTAAAGACAGAAATTACATGAGTATGTTTCCAAACACCAGGGAATTGTCCGATACGCAAAAATGTTTCAAATAAAATTTTTAGCAAAACTGCAATTTTATTTCTAGTTTTTAAAAACAAAATATGGCTGAATATGTCGAGAAAAGGCTTTTAGGGATCTAAAATTTTAATGTCAATAGTTTGATACACACAAATAACTTTTTAAAAATCGTGGAGCGATGACCTGGAGATAGCAAATGTATAGAAAAACGTGTGTAAATAAAATTTTGTAACAAATTCAAGGTAAATTTTAGTAAAACAACACACAATATCTGGAAAAAAAATTCCCTTTCCTATATCCAAAGAACCCAATTCAACAGTACGTGCTGAATCTAATTCAAAAGCGCTATTGGTCTTTATAATTTTGAAATGTATAATATATAATAATGGGTATTTTTAGAGGTACCAATTATTTAACAGTTGCAAATAGTAGTTTCACATGCGCTAGTTTACTTATGGGCCCCCCATAAGTAAACTAAGTTAAAAATGGCCTAGCGGTTCCTGAGAAGTCGAATGTGAAAAGTTTACAGACAAGTGGATAGTCAGATGGGCAGACACTGGACAACAGGTGATCATAAAAGCTCACTTGAGCTTTCAGCTCATGTGAGATAAAAATCATTAAAGCTCACTTAAACTCATAAATTTTTTTAAAAAGAAAAATGCCACTGTCATCACAAAATTTGGGGCACAAATTTTGATTTTACTCTACAACTTTGCAATTTTTAATGTCAACTTCAGATCATATGGTCAGCTGTATAATGTACATCTATATAATTACAAAATTCTCTTGGTCCTTTCCAACATACATCTATCTATATTAGTTGATAAACCATTTGAAATTTGCATTCACATGTTGATTAAAATAGACTATTACATGTCTCTAGCAGGCCCGTAGAATGCGGGGGGTGGGGGTGGGGGTTATAGTATTTTGCTATAGTAAGTTTCCCTTTAGATGCTGAATGCCCCCCCCCCCCTCCACTTTTTGATGTTGTAAGGTCCAGCACTGGCAAATTCCAGGATTTGGACAGTAAATCACCTTTTCTTTTTTGCTTGTCAGATAATTTCGGGAAGTCCCCCCCCCCCCCCACTTTTGGTCAGTTTGGTTTTTTTTTTCTTTTGAAACTGTTGCTATGAGCCTGCTCTAGATAACTCACGAAAACAAAGAGTCAAATAATAGTTTTTAACCTTTATTCATTTGATCTAAAATTGACAGGTTAACGAAATAATAATATAGTACATGTACCAAAACTGAAAAAAATAATTCTTGTCTTTTGCCACCACAGTATTTTTAAGGTCATATGCAATGTACATGCACTTTACAGTGAACCTTCCAACTGATAATTTTCAGAGAAAATATAATTGAAAATCATGATACCATTAGGTGTTCTTTGACAAAAAAATCAGCATACATTACATGTATCAGGAGTTTTGAAAAAATATCAAATGATGAAAACCCTTGCTTTTTTTAAAAGAAAAATCCCCCCCCCCCCCCAAAAAAAAATGTTTTATGTGGTATTTTCTTCAAAATTTGATTCAGATAAGGTGTGCAAGCATTACCAGGTATCATAAAATTGCACAAAGATCTTTCAAATACTGGATTTCTTAAATTATAGAGAGAATAAGAAAATATAGTTCAAACTATACTGCGCATATCCTTAAGCCATATCATGTTAAAGACATGAAAGTCAAACACAAACTTCAGCAAACAGGAAGTCTGTGAGCCAATGCTCACTAGTAATACCCCCGCTCTGATGTGAATATACACTCTCATGAATCCCACAATATGGCATGCCTTGTCAAAGAGAGTGTCAAAATTTCAAGCATCTTTGATGAGTAGTTGCTGAGAAAACTGCGACAAAAAATTGTTACAGACAGACACACAAGGGTAAATGAGTATACCCCCCTACTTCAGAGTGGGGGTATAATTATAACAACTGTCGCTTACTACTGCAAATGATCAATAAAAGATCTCTCATTACAAATTTTACCTGTTATTAATCTACAAAAATTTTCTTGATTAATATCTTTTAAAAAATAATTTTTATATAATTTCACATCTACATCCCTACTGATAAAAAAGCTTCCAGACATTGAAAGTTGCTATTCAAATTCATAATAAAGTTGTTGAATAAAATCCACATATTCCTGGTACTTGACAACAGATAGCTTGAAATGGACAAAGTCTTTTCACATCCTCTGTTTCTCAAATGCTTTTCCAAATTAAATAAATAACTTTTACTTTATAATATTTACAGAGTACTGTGACTGAATGTCTTGAATTTAAACACTCTTTTTGAAGTGTATCTCTCAAAGGTTGGCAGCCTTGATCTGTAAAAAAAAAAAGAAAAGAAAAATCTCTAGTAATCTCTAAAACTTAGAACAATCATAATTGAAAAATTTACTTTGCTATAAAATAATTACAAAATAACTTATGCACATGTATAAAAAAACAAATCTCCCTAAATGACACATTTCTTAACCAACATAAAATCTTAAATGAATGGAATCTTTGATAATGATGTTCAACACACTCAGTTGTCAAAGCTGAATTAAGCATCTAAGTTAAAAAAAAAAATCAAGGCTTAAATAGTACATGCAGGATCATATGATCCTGTCCACAAGTTTCGATGAACTAAAGTAGATGTTAACATTCAGTTGAAGTTACCCCAACATATGTACGTATTTTTTTAAATCAAGAACACAGTCAATGTCAGCTATTTAACATAGAGAAATAAAATTGTTTATCTAGATGCACCCCCTTTCTTCTCTTATGTAGATTTTCCTTATATACATGTATATGCATACAAGTTATTAATCCTAAATCACTTTTTGACCCGAGAACAGCTGCAAGATAATTTTCAATAGGTTGCTTCCCCTTATGTGCATGTGCTCCTTTTCATGAAGTTTTCTTTAGTTAAATTTCTCAAGATTTTTCAGATTAATTTTTTGGTTAACAAATAGTACTGTGTCATACAAAACTCACAACTCCTCTCATATTTTACCTTATCTTCCTTTTGTTAACAAAATCCACTTTTCCAACATCTCTCTCTGCAGTGAGTCTATCATTAAGTCATTAACTTGTCTTGTCTCCAATACAAAAGTTTTCCTACACAACATGTATATAAAAAAAATAACAACCTTCATACATGTAAGTTGATATGAAAATATTAAATGTACATACATTGTAATTTATTGAAAAAAAAAATTCTAACCTGGACAACTTTTAGCTTGGTTGGCATTGTTATCATCTCTGTTGGCATAATGTAATCTGAACTTTCTAATTTACCCTTCTATCAGGTTGCTATAGTTGCTCGACACATACCAATTTTTTATCCATTTCCTGAAAAAAATGAAATTCTAATTTACTATGTGTATTAAAATGTTATTCCTTTTAAAAAGAAACTTACACTAGTGATTCAGGGGACCTAGGTTCAAATCCTGGTTTGGTCCATCCCATATTTATTTGGTGCCACTGATCACCCCTCGACTTGCAGGTAAAAGGCTTGCCAGGGGTAAAAAAAACTTGAGTTGTGTCTTCAAGGGCAAATACAATTTAAGGAGGGAGGAATTTGGCGATCAGACAGGCTTGATCCCCATCGCCAGATCACTCAGTTAATAAACATGCTAAAGCACCTGATTAGTGATACAGAGGGCTGGGTTCAAATCCTGTTCTTGCTTATGCAGCATTTTCCTGTTACACACCTAATGTCAATGGCAGAGAAATTTAAGAACTTTCCTGTCATCAATAGACAAATATTTTGGTGACTAATTGTCTGAGTTCAGCTATATGGTATATGTTAAATTAAACTTTTTACCTCAAAGGCTAAGAACATACAAATTACAGTTTTCTTAGAGACAGTATACTAGGCAATCTGGATACATTTCCTTTGTCTGACATGGAAAAAAACTCCCATATTCATGACAGGTTTTCTTAATTTTTCACTGAAAATAACAGCTTAAAATATGATTTTTTTAAATCTTGTTTACCTAAAAGTTATGCCCCAATACACCTTATTTGACCAAGTTATAGTCATTAAAGGAATCTATTTCTCAAATTAAAGAAACTGTAGGCTCCTTTCATTTACTAATTCTTGACCTTAAGAAAAAACTGCAACAAATATGTTTCAAAAATTGACAGAAAAAGCGATGTCGGCCATCCGTATGGAACAGCGTCCAATCATAAAATTATGTATTATCTAAAATATGGTTGAAACGATGTCAGAGACAAACTAATTATTCATTGACAAACATCTAAAAATTATTAGAATATATTTAGGTCATTGATTTGAAATTGGTATATATGATTTTTCAAAGGAGAGTACAATTTGAAAGACAGTACAAAAAGTGGAAAACTACTGTTACTGTTATTTGATGAAAATAAAATTATGACATGATTATATAATAGTGTTGTAATTTGCATGCACTATGCCTAAATAGTAGTCAGGGTTTGACACATGGTGCACGAGCCGGAGGCGAGTGCACTATGTGTCAAACCCTGACTACTATTTAGGCATAGTGCATGCAAAGTACAACACTATTGTTATTATTATGCTGACTGCTGTATAAAAACGACAACATCTTCTCCATTTCCAATGTTTCATCACTTCTTACATTCATGTTAGTACACCCCTATCATGACGTCACATTGTGCTACATGTACATTATCTTTTTTCTTTAATTTTGAATGATCCATGTACAGATACATGTAGTTTCAGAGAATTTTAGTTGAGTGAAGGGGAAAAAATTGCAAGAAACTATTTTAGAAAATTAATTTGTTTATTTTTTTTTCTTTAAGTGTAAAATATTTGAAACTAAGTTTATTTATATTATAATACAGTGCTTTAGACAATGTCGTCTGTGGCGTAATCGGTAGCGAGTCAGACTGATGATGTCGGGGTCGTGAGTTCGATCCATGGCGTGGGAGCTGTTCGATTTTTTTCAGAAAAAGAAGCCACGCACTAGCTATTTCGGCATAGTATGTTTACGATATATAATTCCTTAGAACACTATGCGAAAATAGTTGGGTATTGATTATATAGAGACAAACTGACAGGAAGCATAATAATGTGTAATAAATAAAACGCAACATCGGACTGGGCTCTGCAGCTATATACAGGAAGTGTGCATACTGATGATACTCTTAAATTATTGTTTATTGAATTTTAAAAATTTACTCCATTATGGTCTATATGTAAATATCACACACACACTAGCAGTGCATGTGGCTAAATCAAGAAAAAATTGTATGTGCACCACAAATACTTGATAATCATAGGTAATAAGAGATAACAGAGCTCACCTCAACAAATGTTGTCTTTAAGTAAGGCAAAGTCCCACACTAAACTAATAATCTAGAAGTCTGCATCCCTACATGTAACATTTATGCAATTTTAGTCTAATAGGGCTTGCAGTTACTTGGGAATGGACTTACCTAAAAAATTTAAACTAGTCACTCATCCAGAAAATGTAAGTCAAATCCACCATCTGAAGCAAGTTTGAGAGTGTTTATCCCATGATGCATCATCATGCAAGTTTGGTCCAGATTGCCCTTATAATTTCTTGGTAATGGACCTGTTAAAAATCTTTAAACCTGGTCACTTGTCTGGAAAATGTAGGTCAGATCCAACATCTGAAGCAAGTCCAGTAATGTGCATCCTTAGATGTATCATCCATGCAAGTTTGGTTAACACCAGGCTTATAGTTACTATGAAATGAAATCTGCTCCAAAAACTTTATCCTGGTCACTCATCCGGAAGGAAAATGTAGGTCATATTCAGCATCTGAAGGAAGTCAAGTATAGTGTGCATCCTAAGATGTATCATTTGTACAAGTTTGTTCAACCTAGGGCTTATAGTTACTTGGAAATGAAACCTGCTTAAAAAACTTTAATCTGGTCACTCATCTGGAAAATGTAGGTCAGATCCAGTAATTGAAGCAAGTCCGGTAGTGTGCATCCTTATATGTATTATCCATGCAAGTCTGGTCAATATAGGGCTCATAGTTACTTGGAAATGCTCCTTTTAGCTGAATTTGCAGCATCTGAAATCTTGACTGGTATAATGAAACATACTAGAAGCATCCTTCATGCATCTCTGATTAATATAGGGCATAGAAGTACAGCTAACCTTCTGTTTTTTGAACACGGATATATCTCAAATACCATGGATATGTCGAAGTTATATTTTGAAGTCCCATCTGCTTATTCCTTAAGTATTTTACCCTGAATATCTTAAATCCTTGGTTATCTCAAAGTATTTTCTTTGTCCCTTTGAGTTCGAGATAACGAGGTTTGACTGTACTTGAAAAGAAATCTGCTCCAAAAACTTTAACCTGGGATGCGGACGCCTGCACTGACGGTATTACATAAGCTCCCCAACTTCGTTGAGGTGAGCTAAAAATTCAAAATCCATATTCTTGACATTATCATGAAACTAACTTAATGTCATACTGGGCTGTGCAGCTTGTATATACAATCTATTCACACCTATAATTTTTGTGAAATAGTGTATATTGTTTAATTTTTATATATTTACTAAATCATGGTCTATATTAAAATTATGTTGTAAACATTTGGCAGAGTGGTCAATATCAAGAAAATTATGGCATTTGTCTAAGAACTTTCTGGACAACCCTCATACAAGTACTCGTTTAACTCAAAAATCTTTATTAAGGTCATGAAATACCCAATTTTCATCTAGAATGTCACAATGATCTGCAAAACTCAAAAGGAAAAAAATTGGTGGTACAATTTGGTGAATGAAAATGTATCAAACAAAAATCTAGCATAAAACCCATTATTAAGGTGACCAGAGATATATATATGATCCTTGAACTTTAAAATCTTTATTAAGGTGACCAGGTATTCAGGTTTGTCCATAAGAACTGAAATAGAAAGGGGACATTTCAAAAGTGGAAGGGTGTCTTGGATTCCTCCTCTAGTGGGGTTTGAGGAAGCAATGCCAGAATGACAGGGGGATTAAGTAATTACAGATGGGGAATTTCCCTGGCCCCCACATCTTGAGCACAACCTTGGATATTCTATATTTAAGCATGTAAAACATTAATCAATTACATTTAAGCAATGATTCCTCACTTTTTCTTAAAACTGATGAATAAACTAATCCTATAAATCAAAAATCTAGCTTACATGCATGAAACTATCATTAAAGCTGACATGAATTCTTAAAAGCACAACATTTGCATCAATGTATGACTTGTTTCATACCAACTAGCCGTTTTCTGCCATATTTCTTTCAGATACCTTGTGTTATTGTAACAATATATACCCCAATGCCTTTGTTACACTTGAGTGAGTTTTTGGTTTGGCTATCGATGCGTGCACATCTCCGACAGTAAAGTATCTGGGAACACATGAATTGATGAAAACATTTCAAAACCACAGCAGATATAAAAACAGTCATAAAGATATTTATAAGTATCGTTTTGAATAATATAAATGCAAGTTTGGAAGAAAAAAACATAGTTGTGCATGTTTTTTAAAAGCATGCCAATATACAGATATATAGCATAATTAACTTGGAATAATTCACAGTAAAAATTGTACAAACAATTTGCAATTATCTATTGTAAGAATGGAACAAACAACCAGCATATTTGATATGCATGTCCATATGCAAATATAATGGTGCATACCGAGAGAACGCGTCGAACGCTGTAAACTTATTCATACCTGGAAAATAGACCACTGTACCCGTTCGAAGATGTGCACATGCCGAGTGATTTACACCTTGTATTTCATTGAAATATGCATCGCAGAAAAATGTAATAAACTCTATAAATACTCAACAGTAAAGATGTTGTCATGTCATCATACAGCCTAGCACTCAAATACACTTAGTCCGTGCTGATCAGATTTTGGTCAGCTAGGGAAAATATCAAAAGTGAGAAGGGGAATTAGTATTTACGCGACTGGATAAAAAATAAAAAAATCATTAAAAAAAAGTCTGATAGCTGTTCATGAAGTGAAACTGAAAATTGTCTAGATCTAATAAATATACAAACATTCTTTGTGTGTTATATTATATTGCATTACAGGCTTCATATATAATTTTTTAATTATGAAACAAGTCCTACATTGATGCAAATGTTGCGCTTTTAAGAATTCATGTCAGCTTTAATGATAGCTTCATGCATGTAAGCCAGATTTTCGTAATTATCTAAAAACGAAACTGAGTAGTTTGGTGTGAGAAAATTATTTAGAACACAACATCAAAGCATCTAACCAAAACACAAATTAACAAATATACACACATGTGGGGAGAAGAGGGGGGAAATACTCCCTTTTTTGAGAGTGTCTTTCAGACACGTAGCATTGTTTTTGAAAGGGGACAGCCGGAAGAAATAATTGACACTTTACTAAAAAATCTTTGACAAGCTAAAAAAATGCTCTGGAAAAATGGGAGGGGGCATCCCCAATCCCCGCGTTCTACAGGCCTGTCTTTAATGGTTAATTTTGTAAGGATTTTTTTTTTAAAGAATGGCTGGTTCTCCCCACTCTCATCCAACGATACTGTATTGAATACTCAAATATTTTTCTTCTGAAAATGATAGTATGAATGGAATCTGTCCTCCCCCTGACTACGGATTTTTTTCAATCCCTTTTTTCCTTTTTCATTTTTCCCCCAAGTATTTCGGCATTTTTCTGAACCCCTCCAAATTTTTAAGTGCCGAAAGTTTTGTTTTTGTTTTGGTTTTTTTGGCTTATCAATCATTTTACTGCCCCCTGCTCCCCATCGCATATACACATTTTGAGAAACAGTGCTACGTGCCTGTTTTATATGTATGTATAGGAAGCCCATCCAGTTTGAAAATTTTCCCTAGGTAGTATAAAATTTGATACCTATACAATTTCTTGTATTTTAAGAGAATCTGTAAGGATTACTTGAAACCCTACCTGCAAGATTGTGGATAAATACTTTTTTGCATTTTCATACAAGTATACACACACACATTCTCTCTCTCTCTCTCCCTCTCGTGTAAGCATACATGAGTGGTTTCAAGAATCTCCTCACTTTACATTTGGGTACACGGTTAGAACTATTTCAATTACCAATGTTACTTTCATATATACTAGGGATGTCAATTTTATTCGAACAGCTTAGTCGAATAGTTGGAGGCTTTAGTCTAATGATAGTCGAATATTCGTTGAAATTTAAATTAATTTTTCATGTCGTTTTCACTATTTGTCTTTTATAGACTAGTTGTACAATATTTAACCTACGCTATCACCATTATACAACGAATTTCTGATTTGTAAACATTTACGTAGTACAATAAATACTATACATCTACATTTATCCAATGCATTTGATTTCAAAATTAATATAATATTTACTGCACATTTTATCTAAATGCAGGATATCAAATGCTTGCATTTGTCCTTTCTTGTCATAATGAGACTACATGTACCCGTTAATTGAAGCCATTTCTACGTGTCGTGTCAGTGACCTTTGACTGGTAAACAATTAAAGCGTGCCTCTAATAAAAACAGAGAGAACTTTTAATTATGAGATTTTGTGCAAATTATCAATACAATCTTAACAAGAGGCCCAGGGGCCACATCGCTCACCTGAGCACTATGGCTAGGAAAAAGCAGAAATCAGTTCAGTCTTGAAAGGTTGAAAAGTTTAAATATAAAAGTGGTTTGGGGGGGGGGGGGGGGAAGAATTGAACAAATTTGAATGTACATTACCTGAGGATGCTTCCAATTAAATATGACCAATCATGGCTTTGCTGTTCTTGAGTAGAAGATTTTTACAGATTTTTCCTATGTATTCCTATGTAAAACTTTGATAACCCATTGTGGCCCCACCCTACCCCCAGGGGTCATGATTTGAACAAACTTGAACCAATATCAGCTGAGGATGCTTCCAAAGAAATATGACCAATCAAAAGTTTGCTGTTCTCGAGAAGAAGATTTTTGAAGATTTTTCCTATATACTCCTATGTAAAACTTTGATCGTCCATTGTGGCCCAACCCTATCCCCGGGGGTCATGATTTGAACACTACCTGAGGATGCTCCATTGTAAATATGACCAGTCATAGCTTTGCTGTTCTTGAGAATAAGATTTTTGAAGATTTTTCCTATATATTCCTACGTAAAACTTTGATCGTCCATTGTGGCCCCACCCTACCCCCAGGGGTCATGATTTGAACAAACTCGAATCTACACCACCTGATTATGCTTCCAAATAAATATGACCAATCAAAAGTTGGCTGTTCTCGAGAAGAAGATTTTTGAATATTTTTCCTATATACTCCTATTTAAAACTTTGATCATCCATTGTGGCCCCACCCAACCCCCGGGGGTCATGATTTGAACAAATTTGAATCTACACCACCTACAGATGCTTCCATATAAATATTACTAATCATAGCTTTGCTGTTTTTGAGAAGAAGATTTTTGAAGATTTTTCCTATATACTTTTATGTTAATTAAAACTTTAATCTTCCATTGTGGCCCCACCCTACCCCGGGGTCATGATTTGAACAAACTTGAACCAATATCACCTGAGGATGCTTCCATATAAATATGACCAATCATAGCTTTGCTGTTCTTGAGAAGATTTTTGAAGATTTTTCCTATATACACCTAATAGATGTTAAACTTTGATCCTCCATTGTGACCCCACCCTACCCCTGGGGGTCATGATTTCATGTCAGCTTTAAGGGGACCAGAGATATATGTATGATCCTTGAAATTTAAAATAATTATTGAGGTGACCAGGTATTCAGGGTTATCCATAAGAAATGAAATAGAAATGGGACATTTTAAAAGTAGAAGGGTGTCTTGGATTCCTCTAGCTATGCTAAAGGGGGCTGAGGGGGGAATGCCAGAATAACAGGGGGATTATGTCATTACAGGTATGAAAATTCTCAGATATTATAAAGTTAAGCAACACATTTCCTTACTACAGGCAACTCCAAATGGCTCAAACTTCGATCTTTCGACGTTCTTGATTGCTTGAAATATTAGCCTTGGGTCTAGTAGCCCTTTTCACAAAAAAACTTAAGTTTTTGCGTAAGATTTTAACTTAAGAATTTCTTACGACAAGAACACATTCGTAGCAGATTGAAGTTAAGATTTTATTTACGACAGACTTCATCCCTAGCAACGACTTCAATATGCTTTATAATCCTTAAATAAGTGGGTGAAAATAAAAATAAAACTTAGTTTTTAACATTTATCAGCATAACAAACATTATTGACAACAAATATCGAATGCAATCGTTTGTGAAGCAAGGAAGTTTAAAATCTATGTCACAATCAAAAGTCTGACGTAAAAGAAGGTCATAAGTGAAACTTACATCGTAAATATTTTGTAGTGTAATTCACTTAAATTTTTGACAATGATTGTGAAAAAAATATAAAATATTATTGTAAGTTGCTTTACAAAGTTCAATTTAATGTGTATTTTGGTTTTTGCGGTTATATTTTTACAATAAAATCATTTTTAAAATACTTAAGAGAGGGTTGGGGCTCTCGTAAAGTTATGACAGATTTTGCACTTACGACTTTCTTAAGAATTTTTGTAAAAACGATTTTTATCATAAGTTTTCACTTAAGATAAAAATATGTTGTAAGATTTTTTGTGAAAAGATCCACAGATTTTTTCCCTATATAACTTAGCAAATTTTCTCTTGATCTCTTAATTCTCAATCTCTCAAAACCCTCAAAGTTAAAATGCAGACCCGCTGTGCATAATCTATTGTATTTTACCATTGATACCTCAAAGTGGATATGTGTACAGCGTTACATAATTAACAACTTTACCTTCACCTTTAGAATATATTTCTTTACAGTGTAACTAAAAAATCTTTAAGTGACCAGATTCTGAAATTCTTTCTACATGCAGTAAAACACGCTTATAGCTAACACACTTATAATGAATTGACTCTTAGAGCAAAGTGATTTTTATTCCCTGTGACTTTAAAATATATTGTAAACTTAATGGATATATAAACGAATTACACTTATAATGAAGCAAAATTTTCCATCCCTGGCACTTTGTTATAAGCATGTTTTACTGTAATTCTTACAAAATTTTGTGATAAAATATCAGGAAAAAGATGACTTTTGGTCACAAAACTCACCTGAATGGAATTGCATGCATAATTTTATTTTAAATTTCTTCAAAACTAAATATTCTAATGGTTTAATTTCATCAAACAAACAGCCCTAGGAATCAACACTTTAAATTACCTCAATTAAACACCAAATCCTCCTTCCATTCTCATAGTTGTACAACACTTCTTCATGTAAGTTCTTTCTTGTTAGCATGTATATGCAACTGTTTTCTTTTACCAAAACTTTTAATTCGATCCACTGATTGGTTTGTTTCATTTTCATTGTTGACATCTGTAGGGAAATAAAAGCTTCATAATTACAGGTATTTTAATCAAACTCAAAAGTACCTCTCTTAACAGATTATTAATCACTCTAAAATCTAAATGTTTTCCTTAACATGTAAATAAGTCATAACAAACACATTTTTAAAATATAAATACACATTTTTTTTTAATCTGTAACTTACTGTAGTAGAAAAGGAATGTATAAAGAAAATAAAAGGTTGGAATCGAACTAAGGACACCTGTTTCACTAATCAAATGTTCTAACCACTGAACTGTCAAGGCTGATTCATATAGTCTAAACTACTATTTTGTTCACTCCCTCAACAGTCTTTCATCTCAAGGACATGTAACAAGTTCACCTATCTGGAATTAATCACAAGCCCCCACCCCCACCCCACCTTTGTTTGTGAATAAGTCATAACAAACACATTTTTAAAATATAAATATACATTTTTTTTTAATCTGTAACCTACTGTAGTAGAAAAGGAATGTATAAAGAAAATAAAAGGTTGGAATCGAACTAAGGACACCTGTTTCACTAGTCAAATGTTCTAACCACTGAACTGTCAAGGCTGATTCATATAGTCTAAACTACTATTTTGTTCACTCCTTCAACAGTCTTTGATCTCAAAGACACGTAACAAGTTCACCTATCTGGAATTAATCACAAGCCCCCACCCCCACCCCCCCATCACACCTTTGTTTGAATTAAAGGAAGCTTTAAACACTGCTCACTGAAGATTTCTACATTTAGTATAGGTATCTCTCAATACCTCAAAGTATGCAGGACTGCAATCATGTGTTGTGGGTTTGTGTTCAGTAAAGTGTGCAGAGTTATGCCTAGGTCACATTTAAGCTGATGGTCAGGCAAATCAAATTTTTGTCGTATCGTCAGCTTAAAAACATGATCAGCCGACAGTAGTATCGAGCGACGTGGAGCAGTCACATTAATTCCTAAGAACACTGGTAATTTTCAAAATTTAGATAATTCTAAGTTGGCCAATAGTCGCCCAATCATCGTTCACTAAGCCACAGTTTGATTTTCACCATCAGCCAACATTTACAAAAACCCAATTCCAATAATGTTGACCCATCGACGACCGACTTTAAGAACTGTCTACCAATGTTCGGATGATGATTGAAGGTTGGTCGACAGACTATTGTACGACTGCTTCAATTGAAGGAATCGACCACCGATGCAGAGAAAATTATAACATGGCCCAACAGACACAAAATTAATAGGCTGACAAAAAAAAGAGGTCAAATTCGGGCAAGACAATGGCAGATGAATAGCTGACTGTTGCCTGAGAAGGTATTTTTGCCTCAAAAACTGTCACCCGTTGGTCTTTCTTGGAAATGTGACTGGGGTTTTTGAAAACTTGTAAACATTAAAACATAGACACTTCGAGGTATTGAGAGTAAATAACAACAGATTATGCATATCAAGACTGCATTTTGACTTGGAGGGATCATGGATTTCTGAATCAAGAGACTGAGAGTTCAAGAGATCAAACGTAAATTTGCTTAGTTATATAAGTAAAAATATCTTTGTAGTCACCTTTTCATCACCTGAAAGATTGGAATTTCCCTGTTAATTAACTACCATTTTGCTTTCTTCTTTGTTTCGTTCAAAATTCATTTAATTTTCCCTTTTTTCTCACCATTTTTGCAATGAGGTCAGTCATATTTGTTAAAGGATTTTGTGTCTAATACAAGGAGTAACATAACCACAATTCAGATCATAATAGAATTTGGCATACATATTACATTTAAGGAGGCTGGGGGGTCAACAAATTCAAGGTTAGAAACTCCTTAAAACTACAACTCGCAAATAATTGCGAGTACCAAGAAAGTGAACTCGCAATTTTATAAGACTACTCGCAATTTTCATATAAAGTTAAATTCATATAAATTAAATACATGTAACTTAAGGAAAAAGTAACTACTGTACAATACACAAAACACAACTACAGTGTGACTTTTACTTAAATTACCGATTTAAATCAAAGGCATTGTGTTCTGTCATATTATACAATTTTGCTACAATTTCAATGCAAAAAAAATCAACTCGCAAGTTTTTGCGAGTTACTTAATTTTTAACTCGCAATTGGGGAATTCTAACTCGCGTTTTGCGAGTTGTATATAGTGAATTTCGAACCCTGAAATTAACCACAAATTAACCACCAGATTTAACTTAATTTTTTCAGGGTTCGACACTAACCTTAGTCCGTTAGTCTCCGACTAATACATTTTCATTCGGACTAATAAAATATGTGGCTAATAAGTCCGAACGGACCAATAAAAATTTCTGAAAAACAATATCAATAAATTACCGATGTCCGATTCTCGACAACTTTTACTGGAAAACCCCGCGTGTATTTTTAGATTTCTAGCTTTTGGCGGGTAGTTACGCAATGCTGGGTCAATTTCGACTGATCGATATGAAGTATCAGGTTTTAGCAATCATGATTTAGTATGACACTTTTAAGAAAGATGTTGGACGTTTTGGATGTAATGTAAAGACAAAAAAAAAAAAAAAAAAAAAAAAAAAAGAGATCGGTAATACGATCGTATACTTGCTGATTGCGAGATTTCAATGAATATTTCACGTAAATACTTTGTTTATTTCAAAAAATAATACGTATATTAATTGTCACGTTAAATTAATGTTAAAAAACATTGATGTTTCTTTTTTTTTCCTCTTTTTTTTTTTTTTTTTTTTTTGACGGATTAATAAAATCGCGTGCGGACTAGTAAAAGTAATGAAGCACTAGTCCGGCTGGACTAAAGCCTTAAAAAGTTAGTGTCGAACCCTGTTTTTAGATATGGTATCTTAAGCTGTGAACTATCATTTGGCAAAGAAAAATTTAAAAAATTTTAGTTTTAAAATTTGATCATTTTCTATATCTTCATATGGAGCTCTTCTTCTAATGGAGATCAATATAGTCTAAAAATGGCCACAACCCCCCAGCCTCTTTAAATCTTCACATTTTGCTGCATGTTTATGACATCATGGTATGAAAATGAAGTCAATATGTTGATGACTTGTGTCAAAACCAGAAGTCTCTGATGAGACTGTAGCTCTGCTGGTTTGTACTTTAACAATTTTTTTTTTAAAATAAATAATTTTTAATTAGACAATTTCAATATTATTGTGTGTGTTAATTAATTTCACATGTTATAATGAATATTGGACCATAATCTGTCGTTGTAAGCTGGCAACAAAGAGAAAAGTATAAATTCGAAATGCAAGTCATGTACACAAAACGAAAGTAGGGTCCTGAATAAGTCCCGTGCATCTCGTTATATCCGGAGTCCACTGTACTGGGTTTCTGGTCTTTGTTATGAACTAAATTTTTGTTTTGTAATACAGAGGAATATGAATAGCAAGTTTAGTTATTACAGATCCAACCATATTTTCATTAATTTTGGGGATAAATGACTATTGGGAAAATTAACACATTCAATTGGGAAGAAAGGTACCTCTTTTGAATTAGGAATGGGGCCCTTGAATGGCCCTAATTATAGACAATTGAGAGCCCTAAGGCATCCAGGTGTGGTTCCCTGACAGCTTGGCGAAACGAATTGAATAACTATCCTACCCCCCCCCCCCCCCCCTTGGGATCCCTAATTCTAAATGTTATATGCAAAGCCAGCTGTTATAATACTGCTAATTTCTTTTCCAAAACTGGTTGTTTTACCATTACTTTCATCACCATGCCTCGAAGAAAAATCCAAAAAATTTCAAGAGTGAGAAAAATAAAAATTCTTTCCGATGGTCATGAACATACACCTGCCTACCAATACATAGCTATAAACATGTGGTAAGCACTTTTTATGGCTGTAATGTATTACCGAACATTTTCTAATGTAGTAGGTTATCATTACAGAAAAAGTTAAAACCTGTAGTTTTTAACACACTGAAATTGGATTCCACGTAAAAATACTAATTACAGTTTGTGTACACAATGTGGCATGATTATCTCGTGCAGAAAGACGATGGGATTAGTTAGTTACGCTTCATTGCAAATGATACCTGTGAAATTGATTTCAAATTAATGACATTGTTACATAATTTAGCTAATAAAAAAGAAATATCACCTCTTTACTTGACTACTGACGACATATTTATTATTTATTTGGCACATTATCAGGTCTGGACGATTTCCAAAAATGGAAGTCAAGAACGATAACTGAAAGTTGCCATAAGTATACATCATATACACGTAAATATTTTTCTGCCCAATCAGAACACAGCATTTTTACACATCCCAAAACATATTTCAAAGGGGTTAAAGTTAAAACTGAATATGTATCCAATATTCCACCATCTGCGCTCACCCAACGGTGATACATGTACTGTTAACATACAGGGGTTTTTCTAGGTCTTAAAATCAAGAGCCTGGGCTTTTCTATTTGGAAATAATAGCAAAATTTGGTTGTAATTAGCAGCAGGGACCTATATATTGTTAGTATATAGGTCCCTGTTAGCAGATTAGAGAAAATATCATATTTAACACTTTTTTTTTCTAAATGAATTCGAGTTTTTCTTCATTTGCAAGGTATTAATTGATTTATTTTACATTCAGTTAATCAGTTTATGGAGCATGCCTTTTAAATTTTTTTTAGCATCATTCCTGTTACATGTATACATGTTACTGAGTTCGACGGACATTATTCTAACCATACTTGTTTGTTTCGATTGTCTTGTGTGCAGGGGTGTGCAATTACCATCGCCCGACGCCCGGGGCTACCAATTTTAGAGATCGGGCTATCATAAATCTATACTGCATTAGCCCGTCGGGCTAGTAAACACTGGTAAATCTAAAACGAAAGTATACATATATTTACAGCGACTGAATTGATGTACGAATTAACCTTGTTGTAAAATCATAATCTTTAATTCGTTTTAACCTATATGTTTTGTGTGTTGCTATCGCCAGTCGTTTCAGTGACATAATAATTATAGCAGGGACCTAGTATATAGGTCCCTGATTATCATAGTCGATAAAAATAGGGAGAAAAAAGCGCAAACCATTATTTGTTTTATTTATTTCAACTTAAATGGTTTTTTTTTTTTAACCTTTTTGTTATACTTATACATGTATTGTTTTCGGTAGTTAATGGGCTAGTGACTGGCAACCTCGGGCTAGTAACTTTGTTACTGCCACTAGCCCGACGGGCTATACCGGCTAGTAACTATTTTTTGTAATTGCACACCCCTGCTGTGTGAGTTCTTACGTCCACTGTTCTTGGCAACTTAGCCCATCTTCCCGTTTCTGACCACTCCATATTGACTTCGGTACAAATTATGAGAGCAATGAATTCCTAATAACTTACCTTTTTTTTTTTTTTGGTTCTCTCCAAATCTTTGCATTTACTTAGGCGCCATATTGAGAACATTAAGAATTTCGAACCCGATCTAAATTCAACGGATTTCTCTAAAATCCATATCTTCTATAGGTAATTTTTAATAAAATTTTAAGCTCCTTCAAATTTTCATTAATCATATAAATCACATTTTTCCCATTATTTTGAGTACAACTGGAAGTACATGTTTCTCATTTATTCTCATTTATTCCTTGTAAATAAAATTTCACATCAAATATTTATCTTTGTTTTACTTTGTGTTGCTGGAATTCAGTTCAACCTGACTATCCCAAGAGCAGACTATTATCCCCTCTTAGGGTAGCAGTACAGTAGAATAGAGGGCCGTAGGAACAGAGAAGTGGTAATGGTGGGGAATGTTGGACACAAGCCCCCCCCCCCCCCCCTCCCCTCAAAAATATTATTTTTGAAACAGAGTAGATCATAATTCATTTGTTTAAAGTAACACTGCTAGACTTTCTTTATTTCATATGTGAAAAATGACTTCAAGGATGCACCAGAACCCACCAAAATGTATATTCATTCATTAATGATTTTAATTTAAGGATTGCACAGGATTGAGTCCTGGAAAAATCTTGTGGGTGGCATATGCCCCCCCCCCCCCCCCCCAAAAGGTATAAGTAACACAGGCACTTGATTCGATAAAAAAAAAATTAACCCATAGTATAATAATATTGCGTTATTACTATACTATGGGTTAAAAAATTTATTACTGAAACAAGTGCCTGTGATAAGTAAGTAGTAATTAAAAATACTAATAAAAGTACTTCATAACACACTAATTGGTACAGTGTGCCCCAAAGAGGCATATAAGTAAGAAAAAGTACAAGTAAACCGAATTTTATTAATACACCAATTAGCAGAGTTATTATACATGTAAGTACATGTATCATACAACAAAAATATGTATGTATACTTATCTTGAAGCTTTTTTGACATTTAAATCTTCTATTTAGAATTTTATTGATTTTTTTTTTAAATTGGGTAGTTGTGGTACACTACCCCCGTTTTATATCCTTTTTCTTTTGCTAATAAATACATTCTATCATTTCATATAAAGACTTCAAAATTATCTTTGGTAGACCCAGGATTTTTTAAAGGGGGGTTCAACAGGCTAATAATGGGGTCTGAGCCAGTGAGGGCCACCTTGTGGCCCCAGTGGGTAAAGGACAAAAGCCCCCTTAAGCTCCCAGGATTTGGGTCCTTTTTAAATCAGTTTTGTGAGTTGTGTTATGTATATTTTATGTATAACAAAAGCAATATCTAGCCAAAAAAAAAATGATTATTTCACCTTTACTAAATTTTGGCACACATGAGGGGGAAGGGATATATAGAAACTGTTTCAAGAACAGTTTTTTATGGTAATAGAAATTTCATATTCATCCAGGATTTTAAATTTAAAATATGAATAATAGATTTACCTCCTAAAATTATGTTTCTGGGGAACATAACAAATTTTATTTTAATGCTTTATAGGCAGTGAAAAGGAATTATACACTTAAAGACCTTGAAGACTCAGATTCATATTTGAGTTGTTATTAATATAATTATGATATATGCTGATAAAACAGATTATGACATAATATTAAAAAATAATATTTATACCTAAAAATTATCAAATGTAGTACCTTAGAAAATTACATGAATTAATAGCCAAATTATTGTTACTACAAAATAACATATCTTTACTTATAATATCTAAAATTATAGACAGAAACTTTTACATCATTGAAAACTGCAGAATAGAGTAAAAACCTCTGCAATACCTTAAATTCTTGAACATGTAATTGTAGAAGTAGTCTTTGACAATATATGACATTGTAAGTCTTGTTCAAATCTTAAACCAAATTTTACTCATTGTTCAAAAACTAAAGAGTGTCATAAAAGGAAGGAAGTGGTTTGTGTTGCATTAATTTTTGTAGAATCGTTTGTTATTGTATCTCAAAACACAAATCTCAGATTCTCGTACACAAGAACCCCCCCCCCCCCCGCGCTTACTATCAGCTTCTTTAAATAATGCGTCAATCATATCCATGTTTCGAACGTCAAACCATGAGCATCCACAAACTTAATAATTAATTAAAATAAATATTTGATGATTTTTAAAAAGATGTATCATTATGAATGAAAAGAAATTAAAAATGTGTATTCAGAATTTCCTCGACGTTCGCTGTAAGTCAATATTGACGCTATGCAAGCGCGTCGTATAAAAAAGGGGAAAATAATATACAAAAGACGTATAAAACATAAAAAAAACAGCTACAAATGATAGTAAGTAACAGATTTATACTTACGAAAAAGGATCCAAAGCACTTCGAGGCGTCTGCCATCGTCTTCTTTTCTGGTTCTCCAGGTCGACCGGAAACCAGGCAACTTATTGCCAGACAAACATGAGTCATTTGTAGACCATGAATTTTCGAAATTTTAAATACTGAACTCACGAATGAATGAAGGGTAAGAAAATATAGGAAATGATTAAACTAAATGGGATATTAATTAAAACTATTCATATATAGCGGATTTTGATTAATATTACACATTTTCTCTGGGCGACTTAATAGATATATATATTCCTATGAAAATATATGCCGGGTTATAAATAATTTAATTATTTCTCGCTATGCGAATAAAAAATGCAGAAATTATAATTGCATTGAAAAAAATAATTACGAAAGCGTCTTATTTCAGGACATCAGTCATCTTACCACAAAGTACACTGCCTTAATGATCAGTTAAAATATTAGGGAGACCGGAAAAAGTCTGCTTAATCCATCGGTGTCCCAGACCGATATATAAATGCTTAAGTGGGTTCCCTAACCAAGAAGTCCGGATTATATATATATATATATATATATTATATAAATAGTGCACGTTTTTGAGGGTAACAGTTGAAATTGACACCCCAAGGAAAACCATTGTCAACCGACGCGTCAGCGGAGGTTGACAATGGTTTTCCGAGGGGTGTCAATTTCAACTGTTACCCTCAAAAACGTGCACTATTTATTTTATTATACTGAATGTCTTATTGATTTCGGATGTCATAAAAAAAAATCGGAGATCGTCGTTAACTTCACGCTTAAAAAGCTTTCAAACTCCCGCTTCTATTTTTCTCAATAGGAAAGCTTCGTAAAAGATTTACCAACCTCTTTATTATTTGTTTGCTACTCAAAAAGTCCTTTGTCACCTAAAGTTTGCACTCGCAAGGATGTTTCGTCTGTCGTTTGTATTTTTCAAGTAAGCTACATCGGACGCAAGCTTTTACTGACCTCCTTTATTCGGCTTCTTTCAAACGCACAACCGACGTTTTGAGAATTCTACGGTGAACCGTACGCGCATGATTTGAACGCATGTGATATTTTCGTAATGTTACCCGTTGTCAAGTGTGTTGCTAACGCTGAGGGTAATATTACGGATTGTTAAATGTGTCTAAACCAATCAGATTTTAGTATTTAACATGAAAGTATAATAAATATCCTTAAATTCCAGTAGTATAATAAAGAGGTCGATCACTATCTCTAATCTTCACTTTTCTCACAAAATACGTCCCAACGATATATTTTAATTACAAACAATGCCTTTATAACGACCGTCGAATTTGCGAAAAGCTGGCTTTATTCGGGGTTGTATAATTTGATGAACGTATTTCACATTTCCATTACTTTTTACATTGTGTAATTAGATGAATGTAATTTATATTTCCCCTACGTTTAACATTACGTAATTGAAATAATGTATTTTATATTCCCCTACGTTTTAACAGGCATTCTCTGTAAGCACCAAAAAATCTTGGAAACGACATGTTTCGAATTTTGATGAAATTTGCACCACAGATGTGTCTTGGTACAAAACTAGCAAATATGGTGTCGGAAGTTCCACACGTGCACTTGGTTGCCATGGAGACGGATCCATTGAATTTGGCCATTTTTGGCCCTTTTTGACCAAATGAAAACATGAGAATTAAGGAAATGTAAACGGATATTTATCGGTATCTACTACACTCAAACTAAAATCATTGGATCAAATGACAACTTGAACTTTTAAGGTACACAAGGCATATAATCATTTATTCTAGAAATATTCCCAATCTAATAAAAAGGTTATGCAAATAGACATGGTTTCTGAAAATTTGAAAAATGGGGAATTTAGCATTTTTGGAGATCTTTAAGGCTAAATAAGAAAAATTGTCAGTGGAAAATTTCCAAATCTTATGTGTGTTTTTATACTTGAGAATTAGTAGTGTCATCTCATGAAAAAATATCGGTGGGCATTTACTCCTATTTTTAGTAACATGTATCTATAAATAGATATATTTTAGAAAAATGTAAAAAATCAAATTTTGGCAAAGTTTTAGATGTCAATGGTGGATAATTAGGAAGTGTATTGTAAATATTAAGATGTTAATGACAGTAGCTAGACACCACTAGCTGGAGTGGACAATGCTTGAGGGGGATTCCCATTTCTATTTATAGTATCAAACACCTAAATATAGACATGTCTCTGAATATTAAGAAAAATGACAGTTTTATGATAATTGGAAGCTTCATAGAAAAAGTCTTAACAAATATTAAGCTTTCTACAATATGCCTTCAAAAAGAACATGTGTTTGTACAATAATTGATACAATATTGAGGATCGAATCTTGTTTCTTTTTATAGCAACAATGGTCTAAAAATAGATTCCTCGAATTATCGAGAAAATGTAGATTCTTGCACTTTTTCAGGCAATGATGGATGGAAAGAATGCAGACTAACTGTTATAAACCTAGTGTGATTGACAAGTACTAGAAACCATTTACAGAAATATACACTATCTGAAGGGGGTTCCCTTTTCTATTTATAGCACAAACACCCATAATAAGAAACATCTCAGCATATGAGGAAAAATGACAATTTTCAACCAGTTGTAAGCTACATTGAAATTTTTTTTTACAAAATATACTGCTGTCTACAATATGTCATGAACAAAAACATTTGGGCAATTAATAATTGACACAATACTGAAGATTGACTTTCTTTTCTTTTTATAGCGACCGTTGTCTAAAAATAGATCAGTGGCGGATTTAAGGGGGGGCGCACCCGGTGCGCGCCCTCCCCCCCCCCCCCCTAAAATTGTCAAAGTTAGCATAAATCATAGTTTCGTCGAGAAAATGTAAAAATGTCCACTCGGTAGACCTCATTTTTACCCTACAAAATCTCTAGAATCCAGGAGCTTCCGGGGGCTTCGCCCCCTGGGCCCCCACCAGGGCTTCGCCCTGGACCCACTGGGGGCCTCAAGGCGGCCCCCAAGATCTCTTATCTACTTTTGGCGCCCCCTCTAACTTCAATTCCTGGATCCGCGCCTGTAGATGCAGTGAGTTATTTGGAAAATAGAGATTCTTGCACTATTTTAGACATTATGGATTGAAAATTTGAATACTCCCTATTATAAACATTATGTGATTGACAAGTACTAGAAACCAATGACTGAAATGCAGAATGTTTTAAGGGGATTCCCATTTCTTTTTTTAGCACCAAAAAAAAAAAAAAAAAAAAAAAAACGTAGATACGTCTTAGTAGGTAAAATGAGGTTAAATAAAAATTTTCCACATACTGGAAGCTTCATTAAAATTTTTACAAACATATTGCTATCTACAATATTTCAACAACAGGAACAGTTGTTTAGACAGCACTTTACATATTAATGAACGTAGGCTCACAATTCTTTTTTAGCAACAGTTTCTAAAAATAGATGCTGTATTATGTAAATTTGCACTATTTGAGATATCATGGATGGAAAATTTCCAGACTAACTGAATAGTGAAAACGAAATGAAATATGGAGATAACGAACAGCATTCAAGCTCAAAATCCATTTAGACAATACAAATTGGGAGCAGAGCAAATACAGACCTCCAAAAACATCAGAGGTGGGATCAGAAGCCATGGAGGAGTGAGCATCTCCTGCTGATCGAAAAACCCCCAGGAAATATCCGTAGACAATTCAGTGTGTAAATAATGGCCTAACAATTAGTATGAAAAACATCAGTCAGCATTTGACTTAATGATAGGTTGTATTTGCTGACAAGGTCATTGTATCGACCATAAAACTTGCGAAATGATGACTTCAAACGAGACTGTTGATATCCTTGTTTCATCAACTTGTTTGTCAATAGCTTGCCTCGTTTTAGAAATTGTTCATAAGTAGAGCATGTTCTTGCATATCGAAGCAAATGGGAGACATAAACCCCATATGCAGGTGATAAGGGTATATTACTACATAAGTAAGGGAAGTTGACGATTGAAAAATTGAAGTCATCACGTTTATCATAAAGCTTTGTTGTTATGTCACCATTAAAGTCTTTTTCTAGTAAATTATCCATAATGTGACTGACAAGTACATGTGCTAGTTACCATTAAGTGACAAGCACAAAAAACAATGAGGACTTCCAGTTCCATTTATAACTGAAATACACAAAATCAGTGAGGATTTCCATTTCTATTTATAGCAACAAAATTATACAAGAGACCAGAGGGTTTCAACAGTCATCTGAGAATAACCCTGTAACGGATCAATGAAATGACAATTAAACAAGAGAGTCGAGGGCCTAGGATCACTCTTCTGAATCTTATATATTTAGATTAAGCCTTGAAATCCCAAACGTAGCTGTGTTACCTACTTTTTGGATAAACTCTGTGAATGCAATGATTGTAAGCCTCTTATATTTTAAAATATTCAGATATTGCCTTAAAAATCCTATTTTTGTCCACACATTTCGATGACCCAAGATGCTTTATCTGACAAAGTTTGACGACTCTAAGCCTCTCAGTATCAGAAATATTTAGATATAGCTGTGAAATTCCAAAATTAAGTCACTTTAACATACCTTTAGGTTAACATAGTCCGTGATCCCAAGATGCATCAAATGAGAACGTTTGATGATTATTAGCCTCTTACTCTCTCAAATATTTAGATATTCCCTTAAAAATCCAAATGACCTAGTTTGGTTTGATACATCCAGAGGACCCAAGATGCATCATGTGACGAAGTTTAATGAATCTAAGCCAATTACTATCTGAAATATTTCAATATCATCATGAAATTCAAAAGGTAGATCACGGTGATCTACCTTTTAGTTGATACATTCCGAGGGCTCAAGATACATCAACTTACAATGTTTGATGATTCTAGGTTTCAAAGTGTACAAAATATTCCTCTAAAATCATCTGAAATTAAATACTGGCAAAATTCAAATGCATCAACTTACAAGGTTTTATGAGTCTAAACCTCTCAGTAGCTAAAATAATGACAATAATTTTTGTGAAGAAAAGGTCATCGTGTCCTATTTTTGAGTCAACTTGACATGAGGTCCTGTGATGCATCAATTGAAAAAAATCTTAACTCCAGTCATTATATAGGGCAATATAATAATGCCCCAGGGTGATGCCTTGAACAATTTTTAATCTACATCATATTTGCATCCTTGTTAGCATATAATTAAAGCTTGGTGATAAACTGCCCAGTGGTTCTTAAGAAGAGGATTTGTTTTAGCACCACTACTTTTACCTAAGCTGATCACCTGATGTCTGTCATCCGTCCGTTTGTCCGTCCGTCTGTAAACTTTTCACATTTTCAACTTCTTCTCAAGAACCACTGAGTGAATTTTAAACACCTTAGTACAAAGCATTCTTGTGTGAAGGGGAGTTTAAAATTAAAATTAAAGGCCAAGCCCCATTACAAGGGTAGAAAATCAAGAAGAAACAAAAATAGTTTGGAGTCATTAAAACATACAAAGTATTCTCAAGAACCAGTAGGCCAGAAAAGCTGAAACTTAAGTGGAAGCTTCCGGAGGTAGTGTACATTCTGAATTGTTCAAATCCTGACCCCAGGGTGTAGGATGGGCCCGCAATAGGGAATCAAAGTTTTACATTGAAATATATATGAAAATTTTTAAAAATCGTAAGAATCACTGGGCCAGAAAAGCTGAAACTTATGTGGAAGCTTCTATAGGTAGTGTAGATTCTAAATTGTTCAAATCATGTCATGACCCCCAAGGGTAAGGTGGGCCACAATAAGTATGACAAGGGGGAAATCTTGTGAAGAACAGGAGGGACAAAGTAATTAAGCTGAGCGTTGTGGCCCATGGGCCTCTTGTTTCCCTAATTATCTCCCCTTGTTTAAGGGGCACATCCCTATGTTTGGTATTAATGAGAGCTCTTAAGCCAAGGACACTCTGTGACAAATTTGACAAAAATTGGCCAAAAGTTATTAAGATATGATCCATATTCCAAAAGGTTGACGCAGACCACAGACACAGCCACAGAATAAGCTCTTTGAGTCTTTGGCTAAAAAGAATTAAAAACTATAGACAAAATAAACTTGTAGATTAATATATTGCTTAAAGACAAGAATTAGGGCAATCAGGAATCGGAAAAATAATTAGTTTTGTAATCAGCAACAACACAGAAAGTAGATGCATATGGTCCATATTGTCTAAAAGAAAATTCCAATGATAATTGATGTCTTCTGCAAAATTTAATTAAAATACAGAAAAATGCACAGGTTCATGATGTCACAATTGGTAATTAGGAGTTCATCTATAAACTAGAAGTCTCTGATGAGACTGAAGCTTTATCGGTTTGTACTTATAAAAGAGGAAGAGGAAAGAAGCATCTTGACTTGAAACATTGGAACAGCATTAGGTAGAATAATGATCCTCTTTTAGTCTCTTTTTGTGGCAAGATTTATTGCAATCAGACTAAATCTGCAGGAGGAGTAGCCTTTAAAGAAAATTACAGAAATTTTTATTTTTAGTAAGCATATCAACATCATTCATCAAAATCAAAAAAGGATAGACAATTTGTATTTATGTGTAGTCTACTCGCATGTTATATGAAAATCAGACCAAAACTGTAGCATTTTGAAATTATTTCACAGACATTTTTATTTTTAGTAAATATGGCAGCACTGTTCATCAAAATCAAAAACCAATTTATAGAATTATATATCTTAGTGTATTTTTTGTATGCCAGGTTATATTGAGATCAAACTAAACAGTAGGAGAAGTAGCGTTTTGAAAGTGTTTTAAAGAAATTTTTATTTTTAGTAACCATGGCAACACCGTTCATTGAAATCAAAAACTGATAAATAAAATTAGGCATCTTAAAGTAGTCTACCTGTTTGCTAAGTTATATTGAAATCAGCTCAAAACTGTAAGTGGAGTAACATTTAAAACATATATTGTTCACAGATAGACGGACAGAGAGATGGACAGACGACGGATACCTTACTATCACATAAGGTCTTCTGGTTTCTGACCAGTTGAGCTAAAAACTGTATGATCTTTATGCATGTGAATTTAAATGGTTGAGAAAGCATTTATTTAGTTTCTGGCCACAATTTCATATTTGAAAAAAAAAAAATAAAAATAGTTGTATTTAAGCTGACTACCTTCGTCTTCGCTCTTTACAATATCTGAAATAGTGCAATTTCTCTATAATTCACAGCATCTCTTTTCAGACAATTATATCTATAAAAAGAATTATCTACCTTCAATAATATACAACGTGTTGTCTAACCACATGTTCTTGATGTTAACAGATTGTAGAGGGCAGTTTATTTGAAAATACATTTTCTATGAGTTTCTGATTGGTGGAAAATTATCTTTACTGTCTGAAATAGTGCAAGAATCTACATCTTTGTGATAATTCAGCGTTTCTATTTTTATAAAATTGTTGCCATAAAAACAAATGAAATTAAAGGTCCTCTTCATGACATATTGTAGACAATTGTATTATTTTGTAAATATCTTTTTAGAAGAAGGTAATTATTGGTGGAACTTTGTTATTTTTCTCATATGCTAAGACAGAAACTTTTTTACGTGTTTGTTGCTATAAATAGTAAAAGAAACCTCATTCAAATAGTGTGCATTTCAGTAAATGGTCACTATTGCTTGTCATTCACATAATGGTTATAACAGTAACTGTTAGGATGCAAAGTTTTCATCCGTTATGTGTGAGATAACGCAAGAATTTACATATTCTGGATAACTCTAAGCATTTTGATATTTTTTGACAATTTTGCTATTATAAAAAATGAGAGTTCACCCCTTAAATAGTATCAACTATTAATTGACTAACTGTTCTTGTTAATGACATATTGTAGAGAGCAGTTTATTTTGTAATTTTTTTTTCTGTGAAGCTTATTTACTAAAGAATTGTTATTTATTTTCATATATTGAGACATGTAAATTTTAATGTGTTTGATTCTATAAATAGAAATGGGAACCCCCTTCAATACAGGGCCTTACAGTAAATGGTTACTAGAACTTGTCAGTTCCTGTTGTTAAAATATTGTAGATAGCAAATTATTTGTGAATATTTTTACGAAGCTTTCAGTATGTGGAAACTTTTTATTTAACCTCATTTTACATACTAAGACGTATCTAAGTTTTTTGTGTGCTAAAAACAGAAATGGGAATCCCCTTGAAACATTTTGCATTTCAGTCATTGGTTTTTAGTATTTGTCAGTCATATAATGTTTATAATAGAGAGTATTCAAATTTTCAATCAATAATGTCTAAAATAGTGCAAGAGTCTTTATTTTCTAAATAACTCACTGCATCTATTTTTAGACAACGGTTTCTATAAAAAGAAAAGAAAGTCCATCTTCAATATTGTGTCAATTATTAATTGCCCAAATGTTCTTGTTCATGACATATTGTAGACAGCAGTTTATTGTGTAAATATTTTTTTCAATGAAGCTTACAACTGGTTGAAAATTGTCATTTTTCCTCATATGCTGAGATGTTTCTATTTATGGGTGTTTGTGCTATAAATAGAAAAGGGAACCCCCTTCAGGTAGTGTATATTTCTGTAAATGGTTTCTAGTACTTGTCAATCACACTAGGTTTATAACAGTTAGTCTGCATTCTTTCCACCCATCATTGCCTGAAAAAGTGCAAGAATCTACATTTTCTCGATAATTCGAGGAATCTATTTTTAGACCATTGTTGCAAGAAACAAGAGTCGATCTTTAATATTGTATCAATTATTGTACAAACACATGTTCTTTTTGAAGGCATATTGTAGAAAGCTTAATATTTGTTAAGACTTTTTCTATGAAGCTTCCAATTATCATAAAACTGTCATTTTTCTTAATATTCAGAGACATATCTATATTTAGGTGCTTGATACTATAAATAGAAATGGGAATCCCCCTCAACCATTGTCCACTTCAGCTAGTGGTGTCTAGCTTCTGTCACTAACATCTTAATATTTACAATATACTTCCTAATTATCCACCATTGACATCTAAAACTTTGCCAAAATTTGATTTTTTACATTTTTCTAAAATATATCTGTTCATAGATACATGTTACTAAAAATAGGAGTAAATGCCCACCGATATTTTTTCATGAGATGACACTACTAATTCTCAAGTATAAAAACACACATAAGATTTGGAAATTTTCCACTGACAATTTTTCTTATTTAGCCTTAAAGTCCTCCAAAAATGCTAAATTCCCCATTTTTCAAATTTTCAGAAACCATGTCTATTTGCATGACCTTTTTATTAGATTGGGAATATTTCTAAAATAAATGATTATATGCCTTATGTACCTTAAAAGTTCAAGTTGTCATTTGATCCAATGATTTTAGTTTGAGTGTAGTAGATACCGATAAATATCCGTTTACATTTCCTTAATTCTCATGTTTTCATTTGGTCAAAAAGGGCCAAAAATGGCCAAATTCAATGGATCCGTCTCCATGGCAACCAAGTGCACGTGTGGAACTTCCGACACCATATTTGCTAGTTTTGTACCAAGACACATCTGTGGTGCAAATTTCATCAAAATCCGAGACATGTCGTTTCCAAGCCCTATAGTAAATTTGTTGGTGCTTACAGAGAATGGTTAAATTGTGAAATTCGAATAATGTATTTTACATTTTTCCTTCCTTTTATATTGAGTAGCGCGAAATGTATGAAATATGAAGATAACGAACACTAATCAAACTCAAAAGTCCATTGAAACAATATAAATTTGGAGCAGAGCAAACACGGGCTTCTAAAAAACATCAGAGGTGGGATCTGGTGCCATGGAGGAGTAAGCATCCCCTGTTGACCGGTCACACCTCACACCCACTATGTGCTCCTTGTGGGCAAATCCGTAGACAATTAAAAAAAAAATAAGGACCTAACAATTTGTACGAAAAACGTTCAGTCAACATTCCTTCTCTTTCTCTCTCCCAAAATTCAAAGTCTTGTAAAATGTTAATGATTGTATAATTTTATTACAGGTTGTGTTTTAATAAAGAATAAAATAAAACGTTGTACACTGTGTAATTCTATTAACGTACCTTGTTTTTTACGTTTCCACTCCATTTTATATTCTGTAATTCTATTCATGTATTTTATATTTTCACTATAATGTGTGTGATTCCATTAATTTATTTTACAATTCCACAATCTCTCCACGTTTATTTTGTTTTTCTGTGTTATACTGCTATCTAAGTAGTACAAGGCAGTATGTGTATTGTTTGATTTTTTGAACCGCCCAGCCACAAACAATCAGCTTTAACAGTTTTATATCAGGATAATATAAACAGTAATTAGAATTTGAAACCATTTTACTTAAATCTCTCATATAATAGAATGTTTTCCTGATAAAAAAAAAAAACAACATAAAAAGGTTATTTTAAACAACTTTACATGTGATGAGATCAAAATTTGCAAATGACCTTTGCTTAAGGGGAAAAAATAACCGTTTTTTATCTTCACATTTCATTTAATAAATTAGCAGTAGTTTTGCTTCGTTTAAGGTTATTCATCTTGGAAAATAAAGTTTGCATGTATTCTAGATAAAAACAAGAGACTTCTTTGTCGAAATTTTATTGCCAAATAATTAAATGATAAAGTCAAAATTACAAACTTCAGTCAAATTTCTTTAATACAATATCATTTGAACATCTACAAACATATATGACATTTGCCTACATCCGACATGGACTAGTTACAAAAAAAAATATGCGGTCAGCAAGCGTGCGTACGATTGGTTGTCTATTCAGAAGATGATGACGTGGCTCTTTTAGATTTGTATAAATAAGCAACCTTTTCTGGTAAAATTTGACAACCTGTCCTGCCCAAAACTATTGAAAGTCTGTCGCACATTTTATGACGCTGCTATTAATGTCATTCCTACTCTTCAAGTTCGAATGCACTTAAAACTAGATTAATGCGACAAACCTTTGTACGGTGTCTGTTTTATTTTCTCGACATTAGTATTTTTCGTTATCCGGAATGTTCTTTATTTCATCAACCATTGTTCACAGAGTGTAAAGTGAGTTTTTTCTGAAGAAAAATTTGAACAATTTATCGTTTGTTCTCTGTAATGTATTAGTACAATATTCTAGTTGCTGTGAAAGATAAATGTAAGAAGATTTTTAGCACTTGTTTTACCCCGTGGTTAAGATAAGGAAAGCTATAAGGCAATGTTCCTACATTTATTGTCATATAAAGAGTATTTTGTCTCACATTAGTCGCCTATCGTAAATTCAGTCTTGATGTTCATTTCTGACTATTTTAACATTTGTCGTTAAAGAATTCGGGCAGAATTTTAAAAGTATTCAGTCACTAATTATTGAATGTATAAATGTCGTTCTTTCAGGGTAAAAATTGTTATGGCGAATGGGTTAAAATAATGAACGTCAAAATTTAAAAACAAAAAGGAAAAATGAACTTTAAAAAAATTGCTGAAATACAAAAAAAAAAAATACTTAAGTTGAAGTCAATGTTCAGTCTCTGTTGCAACTACGACCTCCGAATGAAACCCGAAACAAAACAAGAGCGATCACCGATTTGAAATCAACGAAATTATCTGATATGCCGGTAAGTGGCGCACATTATACATTTATTGACTGGGTTCGAGGGCAACATGTACCTGAGAACACAGACAGTATATTTTTTGTTACATCTTTTCATATCTTATGCTGGCTTCCATGATGCGTGCAAATTTCGTTTATTTCGTTTATTTGCACTGCGGATTTAATTCGGTCAGTTTTGCAACTATCGAACATCCATAGTTGTGACGTAAAATTACATCAAGGTAGACCAACATATCATCGACAGGTCCAACATCTCACCCAGCGGTCAAAGATGGATTTTCTTCGGACTGCTCAGTAAAACATTGGAAATGTTAGAGTTTTAGCATACATTTATATTGGAAACAATTTTTAAGGTATATCAATAACAATTGTTATGCTAAAAAAAGTCTAACATTTCCCATATTTTACTGAGTGGTCATAAAACATCGATGTTTGACCACAGAGTGAGATATTGGACCTGTCGATGAGATATTGGACTGCTTATGTCACGCTGTAGGCGGGGTCAGTTAAATCTTATTTGCATTCGTTGGTGTTCGACAGTGACAGAATTGACCGAGTTATAGTGCAGTAAAGGAAATTTACATCATGGAAGCCAGCACAAGATAAATGTATATCAAAAAATAGAGGTATAACAAAACATTTATTGACTGTGTTCTCGAGCACACCTCGACATCTCGAACCAAGCTGTTTGCCATCGGCCTAACGGCCTCAGGCAAACAGTTTAGTTCTTGGGTCCGACAAAAAGCATGTTGCCCTCGAACCCAGTCAATAAATGTATAAATATCTAAATTTACGTTAGATTCTGTTGAGTGTTGTTTACATTGGAAATGTGAACCCGGTTTTTCATTTTCTTTGTCCGTTCTTATTATATTCACTGAAACTTTCAAACTATCAATAGTCATTGAAAAATGCAATTTTGTACATGTTTACAGGATTACGATATGACCGATTGTTTGTTAGTGGGTATAAAAAAGTATGAAACAGACGTTTAGTGGTACTTTTTGTCAGTTGTTAAGAATTGCTGAACGATGTACATATATCAGCTATAGATTAAATATAATTACAATGCAAAAAATACCCTTTTCTCCATTTGCTCTGTTCATTTGCTCAAACAGTATAGAAACAGCAATTTTTTTTTTTTTTCAATTTTAGCTCTGATATTCTCCAAATGATTTACCTGCATCTAACACAATACAAAGACAGACCCTTGTTCAAAATCTTGGTTTTTTCCAGAACTATTAAACTACAGTAGATATAAATTATATGTTAACATGTTTTTTTCTGACTGTTGTTAGGATTTATTGTTGAATTTGTTCATTGCAAAAAAAAAAAAAAAAAAAAAAAAAAAAAAAAAATGAGAAAGAGCTGGAAATTAAAATAGTAAAACACAATAATACTGGAATTTTTCCGGACTGCATGCAGATATGCGTGTCCATAACATTAAAACCTCGTACCAATCAATAATGAATACTGGTGGTTAACGCTTGTTCGAATGAGCTTAATTATCGCATCATATCTGGCGTAGAGATTCGTTTAGCAGGCTTTAGCTAAATGTTGTCATTCGTCCATTGACAACAAAACCTTTTATTTGATCCTCGTCATTTCAAGGAATGTTGTTGATGTACCAAAAACATGATACAAAGGGCGGAAGAAAGGAAATGTTATAGCTGAGCTCCGGAAAACAACAACTTATCAGAGATGGAAAAGCGTCATCTGGAGGGAATACTGGACGATATTGTCACTTTATAGGAAGCAAAGAAAATGTTTGAGCAAGTCGAGGGATGTCAACAATTTTTTCGCAGTTTTCCACATCCATATCAATTCACTTGTGCTTATATTTGAAACTTGCCTTTTGTGTTCCTGAATAAATTTCATTTATTTGAGATATCTGTCTATGTCATTGTCATGATGAGGAGAATAAATAAGAAGGGGGTCAATGTGTTCACAGTCTAAAGTAACAATTATAAAATTGAAAACAATTATATATATATATATATATATATATATATATATATATATATATATATATATATATATATATATATATATATCAATCTAATTAAAATTAGATGTTCCGAATCCGCTACCGATTCTCAAACATCTAACAACATCCCATTCGGCAGTCTGTTCGGGGTCACGTCAGAGCGACCTTTCGATTACCCAATGAAATCGCCGTCTCCGAAATCTTGGCTTATAGTTCGGATGCGTTTCTTTTTTTTACTGCCAAAGCTAAACGCCCGAGGGGTTTCGTAGTAAACAAAATATGCATGGTAAAGACCGTGCTATATATAAATGTGACGTGCGGGATATATAGACAGTGATAGACGTATACATGTAGTTTGTGCACTTTCGTTTGCATTATTCAGGTAAGAATGCCAGACTGGCGGACTATACGTTCAATTTATACCAAAATTACTTTAATTCAACGTAAGACAGTCTACTGGGCATCAATAATGTAAAATTGTTGCCGTGGAACTAATTTTAGAATCGTAAACAGGAAGTTGAATCTGATTGGCCAAATTTTTTATGTTTATTCATAATCGAAAGGTCGCTCTGACGTGACCACTAATGGGATGTTGTTAGATGTTTGAGAAGCGGTAGCGGATTCGGAACACCTAATTTTAATTAGATTGATATACATACATATATATATATATATATATATATATATATATATATATATATATATATATATATATATATATATATATATATATATATATATAAGTTTGCAAAGACGAAACTCCACCGCAGCTCCACCACATGTTCCGGTCCTAAACACAAACTGACCAATCACCGTCTCAAATCCTTAGCCCCTAGCCCCTGATATACTCTATGCCCTATGCACTAAAATAAAATAACTTTTCTAGAATACTGACTACTAAACAACAGATAACCAAACTACCTAATATAAAACAAATATACAGACATAAAGTAACAAACTCCTATAAAATGGTAACAAGAAAACATTGATGTAACCATCAATTGTCGCCCGGGAAATAAATAAAGTAAACAATGGAAATGAATCTTGATCATCAAACCGCTTCGATATGTGTGACAAAGGCATGCATCTAAATGATGGATACGATAGTCGAGAATATTTTGAAAACTTATAGTCGGATGAAAATCGAACAAAAACGATACCCTTTTAAACTTTATCAATTCCTCAAGTAAATGTTGACTGCATAAAATATAAATTGAAACCAGACACATGCATCACCTATTTTCAAAAATGTCTTTCACTTTAAGAATATAAAACACGAACTGTGTAAAGTACGTTTTTACGTTTTTATGCGATAAGTAAAATTCGATGTTCTAAAAAAAGGGATCTGTCGTTTTTTCGATAATAAATGATAAGCAACTTTATATATTAAATATGAAAAACATATATATTTTTACAGATTCACTTTATGGAAGTAAATATATTGTGTTTCTCGTAATTTATAAAGGGAAAGAACATTCTGATAAACAATGTTTTTAATGTTTAGAAAACCTTTGATTCTGAATAACTTCTCCCACCTCAATCCCCATATACCAACACTTAAACTTATATGTATAGAGCAGCCCGGTCCTCCGGGCTGCAATAAAAACTAGCTTATCGGCTGGAAAAAACATAAATGACCACACACAGAACTTAACCGTTCCCCGGCTACCGGTTCCAGACTAATTTCTGAAATTCCTATTTCTGAAACCCTGTTAAAAAGATGCTTGAGTTTCTGATTGGCAATATCTATGAGGCTTTTAGAGACCAGGTCTTCCAACAATCTGTTGGAATTTACATGGGTACCAATTGCGCCCCGTTATTAGCAGAACATATGAAGCAGAATTTATTCAAAATCTTATACATGAGGAGAAGAAAACACTTGTTGTGGCTTTCAACTCGACATTTAGATATGTCGACTACGCATTGTCAATTAACAATAGTTATTTCCATTCATATGTCGACACGATATATCGTCAACTTCCCTTACCTATGCCGTAGATCGCCCGCGTGGCGCAGTGGATAGAGCGTCTGCTCTAGAGTCGCGAGGTAAGGAGTTGGTCCTTACGTCGCGGGTTCGAATCCCACTGTGGGACGTGGAGACCGGTCCTTCGGATGAGACCGTATAAACCGAGGTCTCGTGTCGCAGTAGGTGTTGGCACGAAAAAGAACCCTCACTGCTCAATGGCCGTAAGTGCCGAGCATAGGACAAAATTTGCAGCTCTCCACCGGCAAGTAGTGGCGTCTCCATATGAGTGAAAAATTCTCGAGAGGGACGTTAAACAACATACAAACAAACAAACAAAAACCTATGCAGTAGGGATGTCAACTTTATTCGGACAACTTAGTCGAATAGTCGGAGGCTTTAGTCGAACGATAGTCGAATATTCGTTGAAATTTAAATCAATTTTTCATGTCATTTTCACTATTTGTTTTTTATAGACTAGTTCAGTAGTTGTATAGTATTTAACCTACGCTATCACCATTATACAACGAATTTCTGAATCGTAAACATTTACGTAGTACAATACGTAGTACATCTACATTTATCCAATGTATTTGATTTCAAAATTAATATATTTACTGCACATTTTATCTAAATGCAGGATATCAAACACTCACATTTGTCCTTTCTTCAAAGCGTGCCTCTTATAAAAACAGAGAGAGCTTGCGATAAATTTTAATTATGAGATTTTGTGCAAATTATCAATACAATCTTAAAATGACTGCATGATATTAATATCAGAAAGAAACACCATTTAATTACGCTCATAACCGTCCCCAAATTTACATGTATTTACAATTTAGTAACAGTTGTTTAATTATTCTTTATAAATAGTTGCATTACGTCAGATCTTATGGTATTGCAGGTTGAAACTTTATAATTTGAATGTACAAAATCAAACAATTCTTGAACGTCCTCTCCGTTTACTACAATAAGTGGCAGACAATCCTTGATAATCATGTTTTTAATAGCAACACTTTTCTTTCCGGCTCTGCTTTTTTGGCAATTTTGCGGAGAACTTACTAAAGAAAAGTTTCACTTGAAGACTGTGTTTACTACATGTATGTTTGACGAATTCGGCATATGATACATCATATTTGATGTTCCACTGCAGAAAACTAGTTCAGTTTCACATAACCTTGATAACGTACTTTTTCATCCTGACATCTTTTAAAGTATACCAAAACTGTAGATTTTGGAGGCATGTTTGCCGAACATAAATTGGCATACAAATAATTTCCTTTGAACAGTTAAACCATACCCTGAGTTTTACTTACGAGAACATTGATCTGTTAAGATCAACGATAGTCGAGTACTCGAATATTCGTTGACATCCCTACTATGCAGCAATATAACCTTATCACCTGCATATGGGGTTTATATCTCTCAGTTGATTTGATACGCAAGAGCATGCTCTACGTATGAACAATTTCTTAAACAAGGTAATTTATTGACAAACAAGTTAATGAAACAAGAATATCAACAGTCTCGTTTAAAGTCATCATTTCGTAAGTTCTATGGTCGATACAATGATCTTGTCAGCAAATACAATCTATCATAAAGTCAAATGCTGACTGACGTTTTACATACTAATTGTTATACCATTATTTACACATCGAATTGTCGACGGACTATTTTTCCGTTATTTCCCGAGCATGACAAGGAGCACAGGGCGGGTGTGACCGGTCAGCAGGAGATGCTCATTCCTCCATGGCACCTGATCCCACCTCTGATGTTTTAGAGGTCCGTGTTTGCTCTGCTCCTGATTTGTATTGTTTGAATGGACTTTTGAGCTTGAATACTGTTCGTTATCTCCATATATTTCATTCACCATAGATGAGAACGTCCATGGTAACCAAAACTGTGGACGTGTCACAAGCCTCTTTCGCTGCCACGAGTCTCTTTCGTTTTGACCAAACCAGTTTATATACGCACACTCAAAACTATAAATACCTAACGCAAACTCAAACAAAAAACTTAAAAACCGAACATAATATTAACTAAACAAAAGTCATCTTCATCACATAGATGTTCATGAATCTGTTAAGTAGGTGTGGATCTAAGTGGATGACCAGTTAAGCAGTTGTGGATCTATACAGATTGTCAGTAAAATACATGTGATTCTAGGCAGATGAGAAGTTATGGTTAAATCTACATGGATGATCAAGTAGGCGTTCATGAATACGAATGAGTGAAATAACTGTTGACCATTGAAATAGATATGAATCCATAAAGAGGAACAGTGAAGAAGAAGTTGATATAAATGATTACCAGTGACAGAGTTTCGGATCGGTTGGGCTGTGAAGGAATCCGCTGTGAAGTAGGTGTGGAACTACATGGATTACAAATGAAGTAGATATTATTCTAGACGTATGACAGTAAAGTAGGTGTGAAATGAGAAGAAAGACCCGTCAATTATGTGTAGATTCACAGTATTAAATATATGAATCTACACATATGAGAAATGAAGTTGGTCAGAATCTAAACAGATGAGCAGCAATGAAGATGTGGATCAAAACGAATAACCATTGAAGTAGATGTTGATCTTTGCGGATGACCAGTGAAGTAGATGTGGATCTAGACAGTTGACAAGGGAAGTATGTGTCTACGGATGACCAGTGAAGTAGTTGTGGATTTACACTACTGAATATTGAGGCAGTTGAGAAACTGGTTGGATGATCAATAAAACAGGTGTGAATCTACACCCTTGTGCAGTGAATTAGATGTGGATCTTCAAGAAGTTGTTAATCTAGAAGAATGATCAGTTAAGTTGGTGTGAATAGATGACCTGTCTGTTCGTTGCATGCAAATCTACCTTGATGACAAGGGAAGTAGGTGTGGATCTATATAGATGACCGGTGAAGTAGGTAGAAATCCAGACAGAGGAGCAGTGAAGTAGTTGTTGATATGGATGAATAGTGATATAGATCTTGATCTATACAGATAGGCAGTGACTTAGTTTTGGATCCACATGGATGACTAGTGAAGTAGGTGTGAATCTACACGGATGAGTAGTGAATAGGTGTGAATCTTGACAAATAACTAGCCAAATAGGTGTAACTCTAGATGGATAACCATTTGAGCCGGTGTAAAGACGAATAATGACCCCCACAGAATAATGACCGGAGGTCATTTTTCGCCATCATATAATGACCCCCGGTCATTATTCAACGGCGAAAAATGACCCCCGGTCATTATTCGACGTCGAAAAAGTGTCATCACCCTGAAAATCTGCATATCCTACGTGACGAAAAATGACCCCCGTAGAATAATGACCCCTTAAAGTTGAAATTTTTAGGGGGCAAAAAAATAATAAATCAAGAGACCTGTTGGCCAAAATGCTCACCTGAGCATGTCAGGCATGGCATCGAAAGGGGGAAATCGGACATTATAAGAGGCAAAAATGACAAGTTACCTGAGAAATATCTTCGATGAACCATTCAAAAAGTTTATTGATGTAAAGGGGATTTCCTTTACTCTACTCTATCAAAAAGTTGGGGGTAGGGCAACCAGACTTGCAATGAACATTTTCAAGCGAAATTTTTTTAAAAAAAAATACGTTCATGAAAATGGAAGGGGGGAGGACACCCCACCCCTGATTCTACGCACCTGAATGTTATGTTTCACCTTGTCAACTCCAGTAGGAGATTTTTTTAATTATACTGTATAAAAAAAGAGGGGGTGTTTTCAACACTGTCAATGAACTTTTTCAAACTATAAATTGCTAAAATTTACTTTCAGAAAAGGGGGCTGTACCTCCCTCTTCTCTTATTCATTGTGCCTGAATATTATGTCCACTAGAGTGGAATTCGGATGCAGGTGAAATAGCTTTTCAGAATTGTTTTCAATCTATTTTTAGTTCAATGTAGGGAAAATACATGTAAATCCTTATGTTCACCTGGAAGGTCAATAAAATGGTCTGTATTTAATGATAAATTGAAAACATTAATGTACTTCGATACACTGTTATAAAATGGTTCCATATTGATGTGAGAAATGTATCACTGTTTTTAAGTGGATTTAAAAAAATATTCCTCTTACATGTATGTATCCTATTCTTACACGATCGTGTTAACAGACTTGAATGTACATTATACTGGGATTCTTCTTTATTCTATATATTTGAAAAGAAATTCCCATAGACCACTGTATATAAATAAAATTGAATGCACATTATACGATTGTATATATTTCAGACATGCAGAAATTTTATGTCCTTCTTATGTTTTCCACGTCTGCTTCATATTTGGACAATCTTCTGATTACAGACGATAAAGACCAACTAACAACTAAATTGTATAACAAACGGGATGACTTCAGCTTTTTTCCATCGTCAACTTTCCTTATTTATGTAGTAATATTCCGCTATCATTTGCATATGATGTTTACATCTACCAACTTATGCGATACCAAGAGCACAATTAATTTTTAAATCGAGGCAGGCTACTGACAGATACATGTAAGTTGATATTACAGGGGTTTCAACAACCTTATTTAAAGTCAGCATTTTGTAAATTCAGTGGTCGTATCAATGACCCTGTCAACAAATATGACCTATAATTGGGTCAATTAATTGGCCTTTGTTTTCATACTAATTTCGACAACGGAATGTCTACCTGATTTATTCATAGGGCTCATGGCGGGTGTGACGGGGCAACAGGGGATGCTTACTCATTCTAGGCACCTGATCCCACCTCTGCAATTTTCGGGGGTCCTTTTTTGCCTTGTTAGCAGAATTGTATTGTTTGTGGATATTTTTAAATCATCACTGTTATCTTCACCTTTTTTTTCATTAGGAAATATATCCAAAGTATGTCGTTCGCACAAGATATTATGTCATTTACGATACATTCTACCTCATTCGCACGACTTTTTTTATGTCATTCAATATATATATATATATATATATATATATATATATATATATATATATATATATATATATATATATATATATATATAAAACATTGTATAACTTTCCCTATTTATTTCCGAAACTCATCATATTCATATTTTTTCCTTCACTTTTTAAAAAAAAGTTAATCGTACTCAAAGCATGCTTAATACTTTGAGAGACATGTTTACCACTGAAAAGCCAGAACATCCCGCTTGTCTGTTAATTAGCTAGAAATGTCTATATTCAGTCAAATATCTAAATGTGAAACATATGGAAGACAGTCATAAAGGGAGATGATGTTAAGTGTTATAGCCAATTGTAGCCAATTTGCGATTTTTAATATGTGCTGAGAACACAATAAGCTTAAAGGATAGAAATATGCATGTAAATGTAATGCTGTTTTATTGCATTTTAATTGCCTGTTCGTCCAGTGTTGGTCAATAAGGGCATAAAGAAGAATTAAACGTTGAGGTTCAAATCTTGGCATCAATCATTTTAAATTTTGTATCACTTTGTTGGAAAAGGGGTCTTTTTTCAACGGGGGTTAATTTTTTATAGGAAGCACATTTAAAAAAAAAAATGACCCCTGGGGCTCTTTTTCTACAAAAAAGGAATTTTTTCTACGGCTGGGGGTCATTTTTTTTTGTCGTTGAAAAATGACCCCCCCCCCCCCGGTTATTCTATGGGGGTCATTCGTCTTTACGTCGGCGTGAATCTGGATGTGTGACCAGTGAAAATGTGTGGATCTAAAAGGATGACCAGTGAGGTACGTGTGAAGAAGGTGTAAATCTACACAGGTGACCGAGGAAGTAGATGTAAATCAATATGAAAGACAAATAAAGTACGCCTGAATTTAGATGGATGACCGGTGAAGTAGGTGTGGATCTACATGAATTACCAGAGAGCTTACGAACGAACACCGGCAAGACAACGGGAAGTTTACCGATAGCAAGTCACCTGATTGACCAAAGTGACCTTAATATGAAAAAAATTCTGAATACAAAAAGCATTATACATACTTGAAATCAGAGAAGAAAGTAAATCCCCAAAAGTAACAATGCTGTGGTAAATATATATTATAAATTCACCACAAAAACTTGCACCATTGGGGGCCCTCCAGTTCCTCAGTTCCAAAATGCTAGCACACCTCAGTGTGTCTGCGCCGCCGCTTACCGAGGAATCTGTCAGGCCCGTGTGTCCGCTTATCTCCTAGGTCTCTGTGAGCCCAGGTTTGTCTTTAGAAAAAGGCAACCGATCGAGGCCCTAATTGTCTACCCCTCAGGTACAGTCCTCGCGTCGAAGTAAGCGGCTGAGAAACGCCCCCAATACCATGTGTGTCTCCCCATGATGGCGAGATATTGTCAGGCTTGAGTTGAATAGCGATCTAATGAAACGAGCCACGTTCGTACTTTAAATAGATAAATATTTCACAATACATTGAAATGTCTATATTAGGAACTTGCAATGTAAGTACTTTAAAAAGACACACATCTGACATTGAACTATTGCGCAGTGTTTTCAATTGCTCGGCTGCATAACTCAATAGGGTATACAATTTGGTCTGCTAAATATCGCATAAATTTATTATTATTATTCATATTATTATTATTATTATTATTAGAGAGAGAGAAAGAAAGAGAACGGTTAGTTACAACAAAAATGAAGAAAAAAAAAGAAATGCTATTTCTCTGAAAAACTCTTTAAATACTGAAATTAGGTCATATACTATATCCATTCATGATTAATATTTATAATTAGACTTATGCAATTCATTACTTTGCTCACAATTCGAGTTTCCAGAACAGAAAGTGTACTGTAGCCATACTAATATAATATCACATTGGTAACAGTCTGTTTTCTTTCTATTTCTTCAGTATATTACTTTCCTTTCATCATGATTTTGTGTCTCCCGTTACAACTTTGTTAATAGCCCATTTTTCAACATTTCTGTGCACTCTTCCCTATCTTAATTTAACCTACCATTTAAAATTGACTTGTTCCTATAAAACGCATTCCATACGTCCATTATTACATTGCTTACTTATATGAGGTGCCGTTTTAAGATAGGTATTTCCTGACTGAAACAAATATTGGCATCAACAATTTGAAATATCAAAAAATGATTTTTCATTGCAACAAATCATCTTTGATATAAAAAAAGTTGACCATGATTTACTGATATAAAATATTGCTGAGACGTTACGCACACACGGTGTTGGTGTTAGATTTGGTAACGTTATAAATGGCGTTTTCTCTATTTTCTCTATTTTTCCATACATTCTCTATTTTTCCATAATGCATTCGTACCACTGCTTCACTTACGGAAGGATTTCTAACAGATCAAAGAGGAAAGACAAGAGACCTATAAAACTAAACAAACTACAACTATTTACTTTAAAAAACTACTTTATTAAAAATACATGTAAAAACTGCAATTGGTGCATGGTTCTTTAATTTTGATTTCTTATATTATCATTTATATGTCTTATATTATCATATCAGCATGACATGTGATCTCAGATACATGTGTATCAAAAACATCCAATCCACTTCTGAGGTTAAAATAGCTGTCAGAAAATCATTTCTTGATACCAAATAAAATAAAACATATTCTAAGTATTAATATCACTGATTTTCTGATATCGGAAAATCCTTTCTAATTTGTCGACATCCAAATTCAAATTTTGCTATCAGAAAATATTTTTCTTGATATCAGGATTTTTTTTTTTGGTAAAAAATCCCACTGACTGACATCGGAAAACCTTTTGTAATGATCCGAATACATTAGAGGATAAATTATCGTCGACAACTCAAGGATGTTTCACATTGATTCTCTCTGTCGGGGGGTGCGGGGGTGTACTCAAAACCGTGCATGAATCTTTAAGAAGCCATCTTAAAATACAGCTACTCTTAAGGACATATGCAAAATTATCAGTAGGTAAGGTACGTTGCGTATGTCCTTAATTTAGAATTACATGTAACTATATAGGATATTGCACTTCATAGGAAATGATAACCAGAAGTCTCTGATGAGACTGTAGCTCTACTGGTCTGTACGTATAACAAAAGAAAAGTAGCACTTGGATTTGAAACTCTGCAACATGCAACAATAAATAGAATTATGTATCTTTAATAATGTAGTCTACTTCTGTGCCAAGTTATTTTGAAATCAAACGAAAACTGTAGGAGGAGTAGCGTTTTGAAAGTATTTCACGGAAATTTCTATTTTTAGTAACCATGACAACACCATTCACCGAAATAAAAAAAACAGAAATACATATTATGTATCGTAGTGTATTCTAACTGTGTGCCAAATTAGATTGAAATCAGACCAAATTTATAGGAGGAGTAACGTTTTATGGAAATTTCTCAAAAATTTCTATTTTAAGTAACCATGGCAACACTGTTCATCGAATTCAAAAACTGATGCATTAAGTTATGTATCTTAGTATAGTCTTCTTGTATGCCTAATTATATTAAAAGCAGACTAAAACTGTAGGAGGAGTAGCGTTTTAAAGGAATTTCACAGAAATTTCTATTTTTAGTAACCATGGCAACACTGTCCATCGAAATCAAAAACCGATGCACTAAATATTGTATCTTAGTGTAGTCTACTTGTGTGCCAAGTTATATTGAAATCAGACCAAAACTGTAGGAGGAGTAGCGTTTTAAAATGAATTTCACAGAAATTTCTATTTTTAGTAACCATGGCAACACCGTCCATTGAATTCAAAAACCCATGCACAAAATTATGTATCTTAGTGTAGTCTACTTGTGTGCCAAGTTATATTGAAATCGGACCAAAACTGTAGGAGGAGTAGCATTTTAAAGGAAGTTCATAGACATTTCTATTTTTAGTAACCATGGCAACACCGTCCATTGAAATCAATCTCCAATGCACTAAATTATGCATCTTAGGGTAGTCTACTTGTGTGCCAAGTTATATTGAAATCGGACCAAAACTGTAGGAGGAGTAGCGTTTTAAACGAATTTCACAGAAATTTCTATTTTTAGTAACCATGGCAACACCGTCCATCGAAATCAAAAACCGATGCACTAAATTATGTATCTTAGTGTAGTCTACTTGTGTGCCTAGTTATACTGAAATCAGACAAAAACTGTAGGAGGAGTAGCGTTTTAAAGGAATTTCATAGACATTTCTATTTTTAGTAACCATGGCAACACCGTCCATTGAAATCAAAATCCGATGCACTAAATTATGCATCTTAGTGTAGTCTACTTGTGTGCCAAGTTATATTGAAATCAGACCAAAACTGTAGGAGGAGTAGCGTTTTAAACGAATTTCACAGAAATTTCTATTTTTAGTAACCATGGCAACACCGTCCATTGAAATCAAAAACCCATGCACTAAATTATGTATCTTACTGTAGTCTACTTGTGTGCCTAGTTATACTGAAATCAGACAAAAACTGTAGGAGGAGTAGCGTTTTAAAGGAATTTCACAGAAATTTCTATTTTTAGTAACCATGGCAACACCGTTCATCGAAATCAAAAACCGATGCACTAAATTATGTATCTTAGTGTAGTCTACTTGTGTGCCAAGTTATATTGAAATCGGACCAAAACTGTAGGAGGAGTAGCGTTTTAAAGGAATTTCACAGAAATTTCTATTGTTAGTAACCATGGCAACACCGTCCATCGAAATCAAAAACCGATGCACTAAATTATGTATCTTAGTGTAGTCTACTTGTGTGCCAAGTTATATTGAAATCGGACCAAAACTGTAGGAGGAGTAGCGTTTTGAAAAATTGTTTACAGACAGACGGACAGACAGACAGACAGACAGACAGACGGACGGACGACGGACACCTTACTATCGCATAAGCTCTTCTGGTCTCTGACCAGTAGAGCTAAAAATAGGGAGATATATAAGTGATATAGGTAAAATCACCGATTTATTTATCATCTATTCGAAAAAGTGATATCTCCTATTCGCATAAGAGCTATTACCTATTAGAATAGGTGATATCGCCTATTTGAAATAAATAGGTGATATATAGAATGATCAATCACCTATTCGAATAGGTGATATCACTAAATGGCAATAAATACCAAAATGGTGCCTCAAGTAAAAGGCCATCAAAATTTTAGGCTATAATTCAACAAGCCCATGAGCAGATCTAGTGGAGGTTCTGGGCCCCCACCCCCCGATTTTGCAGAGTTATTAAATGTACATATTTAAGTAACTAAAAAAAAAAGACCTTGAACACCCACTCCACCCCCTAGGTTTTCACGTTTGGGAAAGACTTTTTTTTGTCAACAATTTCTAGGTTGATTTTTTGTCCAACTGGGTTAACCCCCCCCCACTCCCCCCGGATAAAATTCCTGGATATGCTCCTAAAGCTAGCTGTTGAATGTGCAATGTGTGATCACAAATGCACCAATTTAAAAAAAACAAAAAGTATATATATATTCCTCTGAATATGACTTTAATACTGATTCACCGCAAATACAAAATTAAAGAAATAAATTATTTCTTTGGTTTTCTACGAATATGTCTTAATTTTTCTTATGACTAGCATATTAAAATTACCATGTATTAAAGAGAATATATTATACAAAGTGAATACAATGGTAAGACTATTGCCCTGCTTTTACTGCATACACAAAGTACTGCATGTTAGAAAAATCTGAATGAGTGATACTTTCATAAAAAAGAAAATAATAAAATTCATTTTAAATTATTGAATGAAGACATAATAGCAGTTACTCTAAGGATATGAACAACAAAAAAGAAATTGTGGCTCCAATTTCAAGACAATTTAAAAATACACGTCACACCATTGGGATTAAGCTTTATAGGTATGCTGAAGGAAGACTTCAAAAACAAGAGGCCCATAGGCCACAACGCTCACCTGAGTTACTTTTGCCCTGCTGTTCTTCACAAGACCTCCCCTTTGTAATATTTATTGCAGCCCCGCCCTA
>NW_026889802.1:2837500-3078202 GCF_033153115.1 Saccostrea echinata
TTGTGTGTGTTTTTTTTTTTTCATATTCAAAGGCAAATTTTGCAAAGCTGTTCAAAGTGGTGAAATGGCATTATTTTTTAATTATTATTAAGGAATCAAATTTTTGCATTTTTCAAAATTTGAAGGAAAAAATTCACACATGTTCAAATGTACAATCTAAATGAATAGACGTTACACTCCTTAATGTAATTATTTAAGCAGGATTTATAATCTGTTGCAATCATAATTGTTTATTCATAACACTGATTAACTATAAATCAATAATTATAACAAGTCACACATGACCTACATTTTGCACCAAATATTGAATAAGAGCACAATATACAGTGTAAATATAGGTCTATAAAAATTCTCTCACCAAATTGACAGTCCTCTGTTAACTTTCTACCAAAGAACGGCACAGAAGGGAACAGTCTTAAAGCCTCCTGTAATGGATAATAAAAGAGATAATGCTTCTGACAATGGATATGTCTACAATTACTGTCTACCTTTACTTTATCAGTACTGCTCAGTCTACCATTACTTTATCAGTACTGCTCAGTCTACCATAGCTTTATCAGTACTGCTCAGTCTACCATAGCTTTATCAGTACTGCTCAGTCTACCATTACTTTATCAGTACTGCTCAGTCTACCATTACTTTATCAGTACTGCTCAGTCTACCACAGCTTTATCAGTACTGCTCAGTCTACCATTACTTTATCAGTACTGCTCAGTCTACCATTACTTTATCAGTACTGATCAGTCTACCATAGCTTTATCAGTACTGCTCAGTCTACCACAGCTTTATCAGTACTGCTCAGTCTACCATTACTTTATCAGTACTAATCAGTCTACCATAGCTTTATCAGTACTGCTCAGTCTACCATTACTTTATCAGTACTGCTCAGTCTACCATTACTTTATCAGTACTGCTCAGTCTACCATTACTTTATCAGTACTAATCAGTCTACCTTTACTTTATCAGTACTGCTCAGTCTACCACAGCTTTATCAGTACTGCTCAGTCTACCATTACTTTATCAGTACTGCTCAGTCTACCATTACTTTATCAGTACTGCTCAGTCTACCATTATGTTATCAGTACTGCACTGTCTACCATAACTTTATCAGTACTGCACTGTCTACCATAACTTTATCAGTACTGCTCAGTCTACCATTACTTTATCAGTACTAATCAGTCTACCATTACTTTATCAGTACTAATCAGTCTACCATTACTTTATCAGTACTGCTCAGTCTACCACAGCTTTATCAGTACTGCTCAGTCTACCATTACTTTATTAGTACTGCTCAGTCTACCATTACTTTATCAGTACTGCTCAGTCTACCATTGCTTTATCAGTACTGCTCAGTCTACCATTATGTTATCAGTACTGCACTGTCTACCATAACTTTATCAGTACTGCTCAGTCTACCATTACTTTATCAGTACTGCTCAGTCTACCATTACTTTATCAGTACTGATCAGTCTACCATAACTTTATCAGTACTGCACAGTCTACCATTACTTTATCAGTACTGCACTGTCTACCTTTACTTTATCGGTACTGCACTGTCTACCATAGCTTTATCGGTACTGCTCAGTCTACCATAGCTTTATCAGTACTGCTCAGTCTACCACAGCTTTATCAGTACTGCTCAGTCTACCATTACTTTATCAGTACTGCTCAGTCTACCATTACTTTATCAGTACTGCTCAGTCTACCATTACTTTATCAGTACTGCTCAGTCTACATTATTTTATCAGTACTGCTCAGTCTACCATAGCTTTATCAGTACTGCTCAGTCTACCATAGCTTTATCATTACTACTCAGTCTACCACAGCTTTATCAGTACTGCTCAGTCTACCATAGCTTTATCAGTACTGATCAGTCTACCATAGCTTTATCAGTACTACTCAGTCTACCACAGCTTTATCAGTACTGCTTAGTCTACCATAGCTTTATCAGTACTACTCAGTCTACCATAGCTTTATCAGTACTGATCAGTCTACCATTACTTTATCAGTACTGCTCAGTCTACCATTACTTTATCAGTACTGATCAGTCTACCATAGCTTTATCAGTACTGCTCAGTCTACCATTACTTTATCAGTACTGATCAGTCTACCATAGCTTTATCAGTACTGATCAGTCTACCATAGCTTTATCAGTACTGCTCAGTCTACCATTACTTTATCAGTACTGATCAGTCTACCATAGCTTTATCAGTACTGCTCAGTCTACCATTACTTTATCAGTACTGCTCAGTCTACCATAGCTTTGTCAGTACTGCTTAGTCTACCACTGTTTTATCAATACTTCTCAGTCCACCATAATTTTTAGGGCTGGGACGATATATCGAGATATCGATAATATCGATTCAATGTGAGGATGATACGCATATCGATACGTATGAAGAAATATCGACATATTTCCCAAAAAATTCTGACTAATGTTTTTCTTTGTTAACTTAACATTTTGGGTTTAATATGTAAAATAAATATGCTTAATATAAATATGAATATGAAATACATAATAATTAAGACCAAAATAATTAAGTTTTACAACAGATATACAACTTCTTTGAATAAATTATCCTTATTTGTGAAGAAATATCTTGTTCATTTCAATATAAAAAAAGAATTTATAACCAATTAAACATATCGTGATACATATCGTATCGTGGCTCAAATATCGGGATACGTATCGATACATAAAAAGTTGTATCGTCCCAGCCCTAATAATTTTATCAGTACTTCTTTGTCTACCATGGCTGTAGCAGTACTACTCAGTTTAAAATTTCCTTATCAGTATGGTCTAACATTGCTTTATTCTACCATTATCAGTGCTGCTCAGTTATTCATCAGTTGTATTGATATAGCACTCCAGACCTATTGCCTTCCAATTGCTCAAGTTAAATCTACCAGATATTTAAACATAAACTATCCTGTTCATATTTTGATCCAATATATACTGTGTTAACTTACAATGTCTTAATCTTCAGTGTGTCTTAAATGCTGTTCTTATTTTGGGTAAACATTATCATGATTATTAATTTTAATGGTGTTTTTGTAAAATAATGATGTCCCAACTGATTCTAAACAAAACTTAGCCACTACATACTGTATGTGGTTATGAATAATTCAGATTCTTGTATTATGATACAAGAATCTATCTTATAATCACATACATTGAAGTTGCTTACGGGTAATAGAGTAAAACTCGTTTAGTATGAACACGGATATTGTGAATTCACGGATATAGCGAAGTAATTTCACAGGTCCTAGTGACTTCGTTATAACCGAGTTTTACTGTAATAATATGGATATCAGGATAAACTTGACTTGTCTGATTTTCATGCATCATCTCTAACTATAACCCATTGTGAACACAATGTGATTTACCCAACATTATTGAATTTATATGAGTTAACACTGTAGTGTGGACTGGTCCTGCATACCTCTATACAACACTCTAGATTTACCTGATTTTAATTGCTTAATTCTATAGTATGTATCTTACCTTGACACAGCACTCCAGATTGACCTGAGTTTACCTGACTTAACTCTGTAGAGCCTTACCTTTATACAGCACTCCAGATTGACCTGAGTTTACCTGACTAAACTCTGTCCCTGATTTAACTCTGTAGTGCCTTACCTTTATACAGCACTCTAGATTGACCTGAGTTTACCTGACTTAACTCTGTACCTGACTTAACTCAGTAGAGCCTTACCTTTATACAGCACTCCAGATTGACCTGAGTTTACCTGACTTAACTTTGTAGAGCCTTACCTTTATACAGCACTCCAGATTGACCTGAGTTTACCTGACTTAACTCTGTCCCTGACTTAATTCTGTAGTGTCTTACCTTTACACAGCATTCCAGATTGACCTGAGTTTACCTGACTTAACTCTGTCCCTGACTTAACTCTGTAGTGCCTTACCTATATACAGCACTCCAGATATACCTGACTTCACTCTCTAGAGCCTTACCTTTATACAGCACTCCAGATTGACCTGAGTTTACCTGACTGAACTCTATAGAGCCTTACCTTTATACAGCATTCCAGATACCTCATCTCCTTTAGATCATTCATTGTAGCTGGCCTGTCACTGTCCCCTACAATAGAATAGAACCTACTCTTATCTTTATGATTTTCAAAATGTTTCTTTTTTTTTTAATTATCATAAACAAACTCATTCAAAATGCACACATTATGATAGTTTAGTATTTATATAGGGAGATGAGAGAGATACTTTGTTTTCTATCTAAAATAAACTCACCAAATACCTGGTCCATTTCCTCATGGACTTTAGCCTGAACCTGGGGATCTGCACCAATTAAATGGACAGCCCAGTTCATGGCTGCCGCTGTTGTATCATGCCCCTGATATTGATAAAAAAACAAATACTGTCAGATGAAATACTTAAGGTCAAGATCTAGTAAATGACTTTAGACCGTCTTTTCGGTGCTAGATCCATTATGACGTCATAATCAATTTAAACTTTCCTTTTCCCGTACTTTACAGCTTCGATAGAATTATGTAGAAAATAAAGTATTTTCATGGCATTCAATTTGAAATCATGTGAAAAGTAATCCCGATACCTATATTCAATTTTACATCATTTTAAAGAAAAGGCTAAGAACATACAAATTACCATTTTCTGAGAGATTGTAGGCAATCTGAATACATTTCCTTCGTCTGATATGGAAAAAAACTCCCATATTCGTGACTGGCTTTCTTAATTTTTCATTGAAAATGACAGTTTACAAGATGGTTTTTGTCTTGTTTTCTTGCAAATTATGCCCAGATACACCTTATTTGACCGAGCTATAGTTATGAAGCATCATAAAAGGAATTTATTTCTCAAGTTTGAGAAATCTGTAGGCTCTTTTCATTTACTAGATCTTGACCTTAAGGTTCTTTTTTTATTAAATAAAAAAAAAAGCTTAACATTATTTTGGAAGATAGTTCTATTAAATATTTGTAAATTGTACCATAGTTTTTTATTCTTAATCATACTTTTAAAATTTATTGTGAATCCGTTGCTATTTAAAAGAATCACATTTTTACAATCTCAACAATTAAGTAAGAGAGAAATTCTAATATTAAATGCATAATACATGTGCATAAGAAATCCATCCTACATACCATTAAAAACATGAAAAACATTTTAATCATTTTATATTATACAATATACTCTGAAGTCTTGTACAAAATACTGTTAGACCAAAACAGACACTCTGATATTTTCAATTTAAAAAGTTCAGATTAATCTGCTTTCAATTGTCATGGTTAGTTTAATTTTTGTCTTTCTCCTCATTCATGTGAAAATATTTACAAAATTACTTCAGAGAATGAAAAGAAAGCTTACATACAGTTTTATTCTTAATTTTATTCTTTAGAAAATGGCTACTTGGGTGATATTTTCTACTGTTTACAACATAAAATATTTGCCAGGAAAGTTATAATGTCAAACCTTGTTATCTCAAACTTGATGAGACTGAGCAAAAACTTTGAGATATGTGAGGATTCAAGATATCAAGGGTAAAATACTTAAAGAATAAGTGGGTTGGGACCTTCAAATCACTTCAACATATCCATGGTATTCAAGATATCGGTGTTTGAGATACCAAAGTTCAACTGTATCTAAAATATACCTCAAACATGAATGTGTCCACTTCCTCTCTGATATCCTCCATGGACAGCTGGGAGCCATCTTCTGTTTTACACAGCAGCATGTCCAGGAAGGCTAACCTCTGACCTTTGCTCCTGTACATGTCTTCCTCCGAGTGCTGACTCAGCATTTCCTCCATACTGTGTCGCGATTCCTCAGTCTGACTCTCCATTTTCTCCTTGATTACCTTCATTCATAACAAAGAAAATGAGCTTTGGTTAAAAAAATACTGCCCTGTTAACTTCAAAAAGCTTTAGAAATACCATAGTGTGTAATAGACAGGTTTCCAATATACAAGGAAACACATTTACCGTAGTATGAAATATAGTGAATTTACAGATATAACAAGTTTTGTATTTAAAACCTCCCCCAGCATATTCGGTAGTCATATTTGAAGAAAACATATATATTGTGAATTTGCTATATATACTATAACAAATTCGTTACACAGTTATAATGAACTATGGATATAGTAAAGTAAATTACCAGGTCTCCAGGAATTTGCTATAACCGAGTTTTACTGTACTGTGGTATTTATATACCAGAAAGTTTCTTTCTATTTTTGACTATTTAATGTCATAAATGTTTTAAAATTGTGTGATTCAAAAAAGGTTTTGGTCATATGTTACCAACATAAATACAGGTAAATGAGTTGAAAGTACAGATTATATATATGTAGTTAAACATATACTGTTAAGTAAATACATGTACATATACACTGTTAATAAAGCCACCTTTTTAGTAAATCCATGGAGAATCTGAAGACATCTATCATGCTCCTTTCCATATCCAATAGTGTTGTAGAGGAAGTCAGGCCAGTACCAGGGTGTCCGCTGTCTCTGTAAGACTAGCTCAGTCATCCTATCACAACAAAGGTCAGAATTATCCTGAGGCTGACTTTAAGCTCAAGCAAGTATATATAAAAATGTGCAAAAGTATATGACTAGCTCCATCACCCTTTCACAAACAAGTGTGGTGGTTATCATAATGATAACTATAATAAGCTCAAGCAAGTACCGGTATATATACACAAGTGTAAAGGTAAAATCAGATTATATATATAATATTAGCAATTAACAAAATGATCATCACAAACAATAAGAGCTGTCCTAATAGCAGTAATGCCCCTTCAGGGCTAAGACAAAAGTAGCTTTAAAAAATAACTCTGCCATCTCAATAAAAACTAGAGGTACTGTGAGCACTGAGCTCACAAAATGATACCTCCCGCCTACCATATGACTATAATGGCAAAGTCCATGTTTTGCTATGGGAGACCCAAAATAAGTGTCAGATCATCAAGTAAAATAGGAGGTGCACAATGGCATTATGTAATAAAGATTCTGTGAAAGTATCATTAAATTTTATTCAGTGGTATAGGAGGAGTTGCGGATAAGAGATGGGTACCCTCTCCATATTATAGAAAGAATGGCAGTGTCCATGTTTTGCTATTGGAAATCTAACCCGAAATATGTGTCTGATCAAAAAGTAAAATAAGAGGTGCACAATGGCACTATGTAACAAAGATTCTGTGAAAGTCTCATTAAATTTCATTTCGTGGTACAAGAGGAGTTGCGGACAAGAGATGGGTACCCCAAAGCAAAACAGATGGACGTACAGACAGATGGACACCCCTCTCACTATACATCCCCCGCTTTTCAAGTAGGGGGTAAAATTAATCTACTGTGAATTTCCATGGCCTGAATCTTGTTGAGATATATTTGTAGAAATTTCTAACACCTATCTTGGTTTTGAGTACAAAAAATATAACCATCAAGTCCAAGCATTAAATTGTACTTCTGAACTCCCTGACCTTGACCTTTGTTCAGGGTCATGACATATCTTACGATCATAATTAACACTGAAGGGAAGTATGATCTTCTATAGTTATTTCATTACCAAGTTATGTTGTTGACAATAAATTTACACTTAATATCTAGTGACCTTGTCCAAATGGATAAGGTGCAGGGTTGTTACACACCCTCTGGTCACAAGCAACCTTTGTGCTTAGTGTAAATGTAATCTACTAATATTTTTTCTCAAAAACAAAGTTATGGCCAAATCATGAATTTTATATTTCTAAAGCCAGTAACCATGACCTTGTCCAAATTACCTAGAATCCTTTGTCTCATATCAGTTTCTAAGGTTTCTCAATATCAAAGTTGGGGCTAGAACAATAATTAAATAATTATGTACCTGTGACCTTGACCTTTTCAAAATGACCTTGGTACAGAGTCAAGACATACTTCTGGTCTTAAGCTACCTTTGCATCAAGTATGAGTCTCTAAAACTTTTTGGTTTTAAAGTTATTTTAGACAAGAATTTCTTTCCTCTAATTCCTGTACAAAAAATCTTATAGTTATATCATTTGAACTTGTGCACCTGGTATTTTCAGATTAATTTGTCAAAATTAAATAAAAAGTTATAAAAATTTTATTATTTCTACAAAGTTTGACAATACAAATTCAATAGTTTGTGAGATAAACTCTGAACAAAATATGTCTACAGATAGACAGGCTGACATGGTTATTCCAATATATCCCCCTATACTTTGTTTGTGGGGGTATAATTTATGTTTAATACTTACTTGTAGACAGACTTGACATAGTCTGACTCGCTGTTACTCTGAGCATCAACAGTTCTTCCCATCGCAGTCTCTGTCAAAGAGAAGCTTTAGTAGTACATTGTATGGAATATTATACAAAAGAATCCATAAGTAAATGGGTTACAGTACTTCAATTTTATAAAACCTTTGCCTTTGAAATTAACTTTTTAATGAAATTTAGATCCAAAAGCATGAATCATACTAAACAAAAGTACAAGTTTGTAGTAATGTGAGTAGAACAAAACTACATGTCCCGAGGAAGAAAGTAAGATTGTCAGATACCACAAATGATATCCAATGCACAGAGGGTGATGTAATTGAAGATGTTGAATTCTCTTCCATCGGCCACCTCAGAGAGCTTCTTTACCATGATGGTGGCTTGATCATGGAACACACCCACAAAGTCATTCAGAATCTTGAAATGGAACGTTGGTGTCAGCATCCTCCGACGAGATTTCCATTTACTCCCAGTGCTAGAACATATCACATGGTGTGAATGTTATAGAAATACAAAATAAAAATGCTCATATTTTCTGGAGCATTGGTGAACAACTATTTAACATACCCATTTTATTTAAGCGCAATTGCAGTTGTATGCTTGGTATTTGACATACGTACTGGGTACTTTTAAATTTTTATCTAAATCCTTGGAAAGTATAACTGTACAAATAACAGCAAGCCAATCAGGTACTGGTGAAGCTTATTGCATATAAGATATATCTCTGATACTGTGACACTATGGGTTCAGAGGCATTTATTTATTTCAAAAAATAAGATCTAACTCTAAGATTTTGACATTTCAACTTGTCAGATGGAATCCTGTTATGCTTATACCACTAAAATGGACCTCACAATGCAATATTGAAAACAGGAATACATAATTGTTCTATTTTTGTCTCTGTCCACATCTTAAGCATTGGTCTTTGAAATTATTAGATACCTGGATATGATATGAAAGTTAATCACATTTTGTTTGCATGGAAATCAGGTCATTGTGTCAGGAAAATATTACAGGTTAAAGCATCATTCAATTTTATTTATTTATTTATGGGGGGGGGGGGGGGGGGACTGTGATTGTTTTATAGACTTATTTTCCCACTGATGTCTTTTTCACTGACCTAGTTAGAAGACCTGTCCCTAGCCATGGATGGAGGAATCTATACTCGTCAGCTTTATCCAAATGTTTACTGCTCTGAAGAATCACCTGAAAATATGCTTTGTATTAAGCCATGTCTTATGTAAGTCCACAGCAATTTTTTAATGCACTAGGAGCCACAACCAAAAGGATCTAAAGAATGTACTATATAGATATTTTAATAAGGAATATAGCTTAAAATAAGTGTATTTGAATATTCAGAATTTAAGTTTGCCCATCCTTCAAGATTGTGTTCCCTGCAATTTGATATGTCACTTAAGAAAGTTTCTGAATTTATTGAATACTGAAGAGCTACCTTTGTTTTATAATAAAAAGATAACATTGTTGTAATTATTATAAAGGCAAAACAGCAAATCTTTTTATCCAAATACATGTAAACAAAATGAATTTCCTGACTGGAAAAAAGATCAAAAACTATATTTCAATAAAGAAAATGATAGGTATACATGCATTTACAGAATTTTTTAAAAAAATAATTTAAAATGTCCTTTCCTCTAAATTAACTTTCAATTTTTATCTTTGAATAGTATTCAAACTTCACTTAAAGATGGGTTAAATGTAAGTACTAGTGCTAGGATTTATGTAAATTCAATTTCTTTCAAAATGTTTTTTGTAAGATGTAATAGGAAATTTTTTTCTTTTCTTTTAACTGTTATATAAATTCAAACAAGTAAAAAAAAATATCACAATTAAAGAATGGAGTTAGCAGAAAATAGTAAAAATTAGCAAGTAAAGTATACATACAGGCACTGTCCTCAACTAGGGATAAAAAGATTTTTTAAAAAAATAGAGGTGATAACAAACCTCAGCATACTCTGGTTTGTAAACTATGATCAATCCTATAAATCCAAGCCAAAGTCGAAATATTCCCCTAGCCTCGTAAAACTTCATATACCCTTCCATCTGATCATAAAACCCTGAAATCAACAATACTTAAAATGTCAGCACTTTAATGTACTTCAACCTTAGCTTTTAATGTGTATGCTTACCCTCTTGCTTCACATTTTTCTAAAACCCTGCTGCTGTCTGCAATGAAATATGACCACAGGTGCCATATTTAACATCATAAGCATCAATGGCCCCATATTTTTCTTAAAGGCAGAGATTTTTTACTGGGTGGTTACTGGTAAATTCCAGGTGAGGGACTCTAGGGGCTTATTATGTACAGATGTGAATGCCTTGAGGGCTAGCAGTCTACCTGTGGTCGTGTGTTCTTAATATTGAATCAAAATCGAAAATTACTTTGAAAAAAGTTATTAAACTAACGTTTGATTTATTATCATGAAGAATATTATAATTATTTCAAAAACTAAAGGTATAAATATTAATTATACATTATCAAGCTAAAAATGTTCAAAGTAATACAGCTTCTTTATACCATGAGTGGTATAAAATATCAAAGGATCAAAAGTTTTAAATCTGAAGTCCACCACAAGTGCCAAATAAGGTGTACAGGGTATACACAGAGACTAGTAAGTAAATGTCAATCAAGTCCTAGTACCCAACGATGGGCCTAAAGGCACTTGATTCACAGGGGTACACAGACCAGGTATTTCTAAAGGAGGTGCTTGAAATCTCTTCCTTTAAATATGTGAAAAAAAATCAATTTTTAATCACACTATCAAATATCATGATTTATAAGAAATCTTTTACAATATTTTGTAAATAAACAGGGCAGTGATGCTATTGATGTGAAATCCCACTCTGTGGTTGTTCCAGTAATAATTAACACACCTCTACATACTCAGGCTTGTACAGAGCAACTGTTAACTTTGTTCCCAACAGCAGTCGAAATATTCCATAATTGGCATAATCAGCAGTGAACTGAGTCAGCTGGTCAAAGAATTCTGTTAAAAAAAACATTATTACATGGTAGGATTGCATCTTTTCCTCATTTTGTGGGCTACACATTTTCTGGAGGGCTGTAAAGGATTATGTCACATACAAGTATATCCTAATCTAAAAATTTCAAATACAAAAAAAAAAATCAGCTTTGATGAACTTGATCTCAAATTCCCAATTTCTGTTATTTTCTTCAACAACATGAAATATGACCTCATTCACTGATTCTTCTTGGTTTCCACTTTATAATGTTCTAAATGTGCTCCTTTAATGGCTCCGAGTAAACATCTACAAAGTTTTATTGTCTGTCTGAAACTGCTTTAGTAAACCTAGGCTTTTACATTGAAGTGTCTTATAACCTATAGTGCTTCAATAAGCTGCATTAGCCTTTTATACAATACACACAAAAATCTTGATTTCTTTTTTTTAAATGCATTTTTTTTCTAACAATTTTTATTTTTCAGTAAAACACTTAGGAAGAAAAAAAATTAAAAAAAAGTAAGTACAAAAGACTATATAAAACATGAAGTGTTTATGAAACACTGATGCCCCTGCATGGCAGCTAAAGGCCAATGTTAAAGAATTTTTTTTTTTCAAAAGTAGGCCAAACTCCAAGTTCAAAAATGTTGGTACAAAAAAAAAGTTATGGGCAAAATTTAAGGTATTACAAAAGTAGGTCTAACTCCAAGGTCAAGGTGTTGAGGTCAAAAATGTTGGTACAAAAAGAAAGGCCTTGTCACTAGAAATACACAAGTACAATAACTACAATTGTTCAGAAGTTATGGGCAAGGTTAAAGTTTTTCAAAAGTAGGTCAAACTCCATGGTTAGGTGTTGAGGTAAAAAAAAATGTTTTTACCCAAAGAAAGGTCTTGTCACAAGAAATATACCCCAGTACATGTGAAATATGAAAGGCCTAGCACCACAATTCAGATGTTATGGGCAAGGTTAAAATTTTTCAAAAGTAGGTTGAACTCATGAGGTAAAAAAAATGTTTTTACACAAAGAAGGTCCTGTCACAGGGAAATCACATAAGACATACAAATGTCAGATGTCAGGCTCAGATCCAAGGAATTTTTTCCAGGGGTGGGGGTAGGGGGTGTTTCCACCCAGTCAAAAAACTTCCAACCCAGAAAATTTCTTGACAAATAAAAAAAAAACAAACTAAAATCCTTTCTCAGTCGTATCAAACCCTGAAAATTTCTTGACAAGCAAAGAAAAAAAAAGATGTAATGTCCATTCCCAAACGTGAAAAAAACTTTTTTGTGGCGATGTTGGTGGGAAGTCAACATTTTCTAGAGGGGTCCAAAGTCACTTTTTATTTCGTTCAGTATATACTTTTAATAACTCTGGAAATTCCAGGGGGGAGGGGTCTGCCCCCCCCCCCCCCCCCCCCCCCCCCCGATGTTATGGGTGTTATGGCCAAGGTAAAAGGTGGTTTAAATTTTTCAAAAAATAGGTTAAGCTCAAAGGTCAAAGTCATAAGGTCAAAAATGTTGGTATTTAATGAAAAGATCTTGTCATAAGGAATACACATGTAAAATAAGATAGCCCTAGCACCTGACCATTTAAAAGTAATACTGTATGGGCAAAATTAGTTTTTGCAAACAAATGGACTGTCCAAAAACTACTGTACAGCAGGAAATTAACCCGTGGAGTTAATATTCGCTATATTTGCAGAAATAAAAATTCCGCAAATTCAACATACAGTGAATAATTCTTCCAAAATTTATAAGGATAAATCTTTTCCGATCGCGATTTTAACCTGCTGTACAGTATATGCTCCCGAATCTTTGATTAAAGGGGCTTGAAATAATGGTGGTAGTGAATATTTGTCAGTATTTTGATTTTAATAAATATTCTACAAAAACATATAACTACACTGAGAGGGTAAAGAAATTCTTGCTAGCTTCTAGCATATTGGTTATTATAATACAGAGATGAATATCCTACCTGTGTGATATTTTGTACTGTATGAATGATTGTTTTTCACAATGTTTACAATTTAAAATGACCCTGGATATATCTAAAAGGTTTAAAATATTAAATTAAATGATAATGACGAGAAAATGAGAGAAAAAAAAATCCATGAGACAAGTCTAATCAAGCTCTTTGGAATAGCCAATAAGCTACTCAGCTTTCCAAACTTGATAGCTAAAAGGATTATGCCAGATGTGTGTAATGTTAGTTAGAATAATCTAACTGTGCCTCGGGACAAGCCCTCACCACAGTTAGAATACGTCCCATATACTTGCAATGTAGCAAATCGGAGTGGATCCACTCTGAAATGATTTTGAAGAATAAAAAAGGAATTGCACTGAAAATAACTACCAAATTAATCATAACAAACCTTTTTGAGATTGTATATGCCTTTTAACCTAAAAAATAATCCATATAAATCCGAAAATTGAACTCATTCTCTCAACGTTTTTTCCTTGCTTCAAATTTAACGACATGTTGACATTCGGAACTCTCTGGATTGTTCATAGAAAATGCACAGAGTTCGAGTTATCGCCCGTGTTTATTTTGCAACATTGCCAATATACGGAACGAATTCTATCGTTAAACCGGGTCCGTAGGACAATATCATTTTAATGATAGAACGTTCTATCTAGTGTAATGTATGTAAGATAATTGACATGGTTGATGAGTAAAACAGGTCCGGCAAAATCTCTTGATTTAGCTGTATAGCTTGAATTAGCAATAAAGCTTTATTAAGCCATTCATAATACAGTTAAAACTTTTTTATCTCGAACACTGATACCTCAAATACCATGTATATGTGGTAGTGATTTGGAAGTCACAATCCCTTATTTTTTAAGTATTTTAACTGATATCTTGAATCCTCCAATATCTCAAATTTTTTTCTCGGTCGTATTGAGTTCGAGATAACGAAGTTTGACTGTTTAGCTATTTCATCACCCTTTTTTCTTAAATGTGTTTTTTCAGTATGCACAAAAAGTTGCAATTTCGCACAGTGATAGTTTAAAACTTGAACTCTTCATATATTAAGTGATACCTCTGCTGGTATGTTTTAGCTGGTGAGCATTTCCAAGAATTGGTAAGGCTACTGGACCTGGAATTATATCAATCTTTTTCCTTGATAACTCTCTTTTAATTACCCATGCTGTAAAAAGTATAATAGCTACAGCCAAAATTATCGCCGCTGCCATTTTGACCAACTATTCCAGTCACATGACAGATCTAAATCCACCTAGCGGAAATTACGGTAAATTGAATCGTGGGTACATCCGATGTAAAATGTAGTACAAAGTTTGATTTATCTTTAATGTTTAGAATTGTATTTACATCAATTTTTTTAACTAAAACTAAATCTATTATTTTTTTTCCTAGTTAATATTTAAAAGCATATATTCATTTTCCACTGAAAATGTAAAGTCTATCAATGACGTCATGCGCTTTAATACTTATTTCCGGCATCGTGATAGTTTGGGCCGTGGTTGAGAGAGAAAAATATCCTTCGACGAAACTCAAGATGTCTTATAGAGACAGAATGTTCGATTCTTCTGGTCGGTCAGACAGAAAAGGGTAAACAGTTTTTTGTCTGTACAGTTTCTAAAGGCGTTAAAGAACAGAGAGAGGCTTTTAAGTATTGACAAAGAGGTCTATAAACGTGGCCATTTTGAATAATTTTTATTTTTGTTGATTCAGGATTTAAAGTATTTGTACTGTTAAAATCTTGAAAAGTATTACTCTGTATTGACATTGATCAAATATATAGGTTTTGAAAGTTTTACAACAAGGTGCTTTTTTTAAAATGTCATGTGAAATGGGCAAATTTGGTTCAACTAACCACAAAGTCTGTTCACCAAGAAACATTCGCTGTTTCAGTTAATTGAATCAAAAAAATAAATATTCCCATATCCTTCTTGGCTCCCCCAATTTAATTTCAGCATTTCTTTAAGAAGATGTTGCTTTTGTTATGTTTTAAACAATGTTTTACAATAATGAGCTTCACAAGTGAAGCAAAGGGCGTGCAAAGCAGGAATGCGGGTGGTTACGTTCCGATTACTTGTTCGACCCGCGTGGTTTCGACACGAATCCATGTTCGACCCGAGTGGTTTCGTTCCAAAGCAATTAATTGCTTCGGAACGAAATTAATTAATTAACACTTTCAACAGTTTAACATTTTATATTTTCGTCTACATTTTTTTTTATATCGACCACGTATATTTGTGTTAATTATCGTATGTAAATTTAATTTGGAGAAACGTACATTGTTTAGACAGTGCATATGTGTTCACGGTACATTTGAAGAAGTATTTGATTATTTTTTATGGAAAACTGTTCAAATATAATTCATTACTAAATCAAATTTATCAACATCCATGCTCTGCGATAGTAGAAAAAAATGTTAGGAAACCTCACTGCATGTTGACTACATATACGAAAACAACTACCTATTGACACGCACATCTCTGAAGCCATACAATATACAGCTACCGAATAGGCCTATCCATTTGTTTACCGCACAGTGTATATCCCTGTACTCAGGTATTGACATGTTGGGATATATATTAGAGTAGGTCGAAACCACTTGGGTCGTAACCACGCGGGTCGAACACGGAATCGGAACGTAACCACCCGACACCCAAAGCAGATTGTGGCAAATTCTGCTCTGGTGCTGTATTAAGTAAAACTAACAACAACACATGGTATACTTCACATCAGTCAATGTTTCTAACCTTTTTTCTGGTGCAACTAGAGCTGAAACGAATGTTTGAATATTGGCAAATGAATAGTAAATGGCGAATATTCGAATGGAAAATAGCAATCAAATATTTGATAACATGATTTATACTTCAATGTTTACTTTGTTGGTTAAATTATTAAGGATGAAAGGATGCAACCTCCTTCACGGTTCAATACATATTGTATAATTTTGTCTCGGTACGGTTATTTTTGATACAATACATTTTGATAGAAGGAATCAAATTCAACCTTGTTTTATGCTTTCTTTTACTAAATCTAGTCACTTAATTTACGAATTTTTATTTGCAAATTTACAAGAAGAAATTGATTAGAATTATTTGACTGTCAAAAATTATTTTACAAACTATCATTCATCAAAAATTTACATTTTCTATACTTATTTATACTGAGTAACGTGTTTTAACTTACGCCAAACCCGACTGAATAACGATCCCGACCGAAAAATGAACCGAACCGAAAATTAGAGATTTTGCACTGTGTATCAAACTGAGAAAAAATACCGCAGTGAATTGATACCGCGGTGAACCGTTTCACTCCTATAAATTATATTGGTACTTTAACAATAAAAACTTATAGTATTAATAAGGATTTAGTGCTACTTTATCCTATCAATGCTCCACGCGAACTTTTGATTACCTCTCTGGATTTTATTAGTGTTAGAAAGTGCCGGAAATATGATTAGAAGTTTAAACAAAGAATGCACATAATTTTCCTCAGTGTAAATCATTTTGAATTTATGCTCAAGATATTTCATTTTCATATTGAGTGTAATTCACGCCTACCAATTTGCATAGCCCTGCCATTTCCATGCGTTTTTTTCTATCACTAAATCTTGTAGTCTTAGGCTTCTATTTGCAACTTGTTGAGAAAAGTTCAGGTGCCCTTGCACAATATTCATTCAATGACACTGTAGTCCTTTACTCTTTTATTTTAATGTCGGTCAATTATTCAACATTCCATATTTTAAATTATCAGATCTGATGGATTTGTATTTTTATCATATTTACATCCTTATGTGCAGATGTAAATTATTAGTATCCTTGTCAGTTTTGTTTTTCAAGAAAGATCGGGGCATACAGAAACCTTTGTTGCATTTGTAATTTTGTATGATCAGTGAAAGACAATTCAGTGTTTAATGATATAGCAGTTTCACTTGGTTGGATTTAAAGAGAAAAAAAATGCAGATGATTGAATATTCTGATTTCACTAAGTACATTTGCGAGAATGGTATAATTGCAACCACCATTTCAGATTTGGAGGTGGTAGTGGCTTGCCTAAAGCCTTTGGTTCATCAAAGTTTGGAGATAGAGGAGGCCCTAGAAGTGGGGGAGGAGGAAGATTTGGAATGGACCGAGGTGGAATGCGAGGAGGTAAAATGGGTAAAGGTCATCAACCAGGAGAAAATCTACGCAAGCCAAGGTGGGACCTGTCAAGATTGCCAAAGTTTGAGAAGAATTTTTATGTGGAACATCCAAATGTATCCAACAGATCACAGGTTAGTATTCCACTATGCAATGATTGTTTTTAACATAACTGTCTATCATATATGATGTGCACTATTTTCTTAAGAGGGATGTACATTATGCAACAAAAACACATCCAACAAAAAGTAACACCCATTTTTATGTGCTGAACTTGTAAAAATTAAGAATTCTTTCATGTCAAAATAGTAGGAATAGAATACTTAGTTGATTTTACAGAAAAGCCAATTTCATTTGTGATGGAAGAAGAGAATTTGCAACATTCCAGTTGTATAATCCTAATTTTTTTATGCATAGAACATTGGTATCAACAATTATTTGAATAATAATCAGCTATAATCCTTGTCCTCAGTAATTTCAATATTTGGTATACTATTCTAAAGTTTAATAAATGAAATAAACACACAGCAGTATTGATAAATTATAAACTTTATTGCAGATGGAAATTGAACAATTTTATAATGAACATGAAGTCACAGTCAAGGGATTAAATATTCCAAAACCAATTTTCACATTTGATGAAGGAGGATTCCCAGGTAATAAATAATTTACAAGGAGTATAGCAGATTTTAATTCAACAGTCATATGTTGTTTTTCAGCAAAGAATCTTCTGGAGGTATTTTCATGATAAATTATTCTTAAAATACAACTGAAGTTTAACCAGTCTTTTCAAGTATTTTTTTAATGTGTATTAATCTGTTTAGAGTATGTGATGTCCTCTATTAGAAGACAGAACTGGTCATGTCCTACACCGATCCAAACTGTCAGTTGGCCTGTTGCACTGTCAGGAAGGGATTGTGTTGGCATTGCCCAGACTGGCTCTGGTAAAACTGCAGGGGTAAGTGTGCAGTCAACCAAGGACAGAGAAGGGCTCAAGGTCACTGCTTGCTGTATCATATGACAAACATGTCTGATAAAATGTGTGTAATTGGATTATTCAAATAATTATTGTGTGAGAAGTGTAAAATCGAATGATTGGGGGGGTGGGGGGTTGGAAGGGGTTTCTTTAATGAAAGTACCACTGAAATTCTGATGTGTTAGTTCAGTATACACAAGCGTGGTCAAGCCATTAATCAAGCATTTATGATATGTTAGGCTTACATGTATATGTAGATTATGTGATGTCCACATTTCGGCGTTTGGGATGGACAAGGCCAACTTGTATCCAGACTGTAAGTTGGCCAGTAGCTATGTCAGGAAGAGATGTGGTGGGGATTGCCCAGACTGGGTCTGGGAAGACAGCAGGGGTAAGTCTCTGACCAGGCACTGGAGTTGGTGTTCACTTCCTGCATGCTTCGTCTAAAGAACAGATCACATAAATAATGTTAGTGTTTTCCCCCCTTTGGTGTAGTAATTTAAAATTCATTGTCATTGCCAAATGTTGAGAATTTTAAGGTTCATGTTAAGTCAAGTGTGAGCTTGGATTCCTGAGCAACAGAATTAATGGATATTAGAAGAACGAGTCAAACACGATTTCACTGTATTGCCAGTTTAATTCAATTCATTCTGATTTAGCAAAAAGATTATAAATGTTATTCATGTGAAAATAGAAAGGTATGGGAAAGGAAAATGTTCATTTATGAAAGGATAACAATATCTTGTTTTTGAAGCTTAGTTATTGAAAAATGGAGATGCACTAGTGTTTACAGTAGCATAAAATCCTAGCTGTTTCTTGATACTGGTGCATAAATACAAGCAGAGAAAATTCAAGTTAGACCTTGTCTCATAGCATGATTTGATAATCTGTAAGAGACTCTTTCTCATTTCAGATACTGACGACTAATTTTTTATTGAATATATGTATCGAGAAACAAATAATAATGAACGAATAAATCACTACATTTAAGCATTATGAGTTAATCTGACAATTCATAATAGGAAACTTTTTGTAACATTGTTTTTTTTTCCTTCCAAAATGCATTGTATTCCTTTCTACTGAGAGCAATGATAAAATTAAATACATATTATGTGCATGATATTAATTGAATCTAGTCACTGAACTCAAATCTGACCTTACATGAGAGGGAAAATTCAACAAATAAAAGATGTTTTATTAGGGCCTCGCAAGGATTTGCGGGTGCCCTATAGGAATCACTCTGTCTGTCCGTCTGTCATTCTTCCGTCCCCGAATTTTCTGTTTTTTTTTCTAATAACTTTTTTTTAGGGTTGACCAATTCAAATTTGGTATGTTGGTTGAATAGGCAATAAGACATATTTTGATGCTAAGTTTGGTTCTCTGTGTCATCTGGTTTGGAGCTGGGGTGGTGGGGTAGATTCCTTATTAACTTTGCATAAAGAGTGAATGGGCAAAGAGAGAAAACTGCTGAGAATGTTCCTATTGTAAACTATGAAAGGCTGCCATGAGTCTCTTGGGATTAATTAACTTGAAGAAAACCCAAAGCATTTATCTTTAGCTGTCACATTGAGATTAATTTAATTAACACCTCTGTCTGCAAATAAAGTTTGTTTTGAAGTGAAGGTCAATTCTGAATGATGTTTACATTCTCTGAAATGTTGATTTAAATAATGTTCATACTTTATTTTGGTAAAATACACAATGAGTTATGATTTTATTGAATTCTAAAAACAAGTAATAAATAAAGATATCTTTATTATTATTATTTTATTTTTTTCTGTTCCTCTTTTCTTTCTTTTTTTCTGCCTTATGTAAATTCAAGAATAGTATTTGTTTTAACAGGTATTTAGATAATAACCTCATTCTATCATTGCTGAAAAAGTTCTTATTGTAAACTTAGAAGAAAAGGTTGAGAGAGCAGTATAATTAATCCCCTGGGATTGATTATCTTGCTGGTTGCAGAAAATTTTATAGGGTTATCTTTCTGTCACTTTAAAATTAATTAACACCTTTGTCTGCAACTGATGTTTGTTTTGAAGTTAAGGTCAAGCCTGGGTGATGTTTGCATTCACTGAAGGCTGGCATTTTAGAAAATACATGCTTCATTCTTCTTTAAATATACATTTAATTGAGTTTTTATAGATATGATGTTTTTACTGCCTTATGTAAATACAAGGACACTATTTACAGGTTGTTGGATATTTAGCAGTTTCTGTTGCTTATTCTTCTTTATATATATCTAAATTTAATTTTGTAATCAAGTAAAATTCTCATCCCCTAAACTGCACCCTTATATTTCTACCCCTTGGCAGGGCCCTTGCTGACTGGTCAGACTTCTAGTTAGAAGATAATATGAATTTTATGTTAGGTGTGATAAAGTATATTTTTTATGAGAAGTATGTTTTTTTATGCATTCCTTTCTGTATTGTAGTTTATACTGCCATCCATTGTCCACATAAATCATCAACCTCACTTGCAACCTCATGATGGGCCAATTGTAAGTACTTAAAATTTGACAACAATACTACATTTGTGCTGAGAAATAAACCTTTTATAAAGGAATTGTACATATTTTCATGTTCTTGTATTATTGCATATTTTCAGGTTCTTGTGTTGGTTCCTACCAGAGAACTTGCTCAACAAGTACAGGAAGTTGCCAATGAATTTGGTCATGCCTCTAGAATTAGGAATGTTTGTGTTTATGGTGGTGCCCCAAAGGGACCACAAATCAGAGATTTGGAGAGAGGTAATTCATTTGTTTGTCACTAAACTAGTTGGGATATAGAGAAGTTAAATAAATAAATAAATTATCACTGAAATGGTATGAATAATTTTTCTGTTGTTTACAGGAGCAGAAATCTGCATTGCCACACCTGGAAGACTGATTGACTTCCTAGAGGCAGGAAAAACAAACCTCAGGAGGTGTACTTACCTTGTAATGGATGAAGCAGACAGAATGCTTGACATGGGGTTTGAGCCTCAGATCAGAAAAATTGTGGAACAAATTAGAGTAAGTGTTGAAAAATTGAATTGGGAGGAGAGAGCACAGAGTGGGAATTTAAACAGGTTATTGAAATTGCATATTTACTTGATAATTGTAGCCTGACAGACAGACATTGATGTGGAGTGCCACCTGGCCCAAAGATGTCAGAAAGTTGGCAGAGGATTTCCTGAAGGATTACATCCAGTTAAACATTGGTGCCCTTCAGCTTAGCGCAAATCACAACATTCTCCAGATCATTGATGTTTGTGATGAAAATGAAAAAGAATTCAAGTAAAATATTTGTTTTTTTAATAAATGAAGATCATTTAACATTGCTAAAGGAGAATAAAATTCTACAGTAGTTTGTATATTTGTATGTCAACAATTTCTTATAATTTGCAGACTTACCAAATTGTTAGAGGAAATCATGCAGGAAAAAGAAAATAAGACCCTCATTTTTACAGAGACGAAGAGAAAAGCTGATGATATTACCAGAAGAATGAGAAGAGAAGGGTTAGTTGTTATTAAAAAAAGCAAAATTAAGCCTCGATTGACATACGAGATAAACTGTTCGGGAATATAGTAGATGCATACTGATGGTATTTCTCTCTCTCTAACAGATGGCCAATGATGTGTATACATGGAGACAAATCTCAGCAAGAAAGAGACTGGGTGTTGAATGGTATTTTCAATTTGTTCTCCCTTTTAAAAATTTATTACAAAACTTAATAATTGGTAGGAAGTAGTGTGTTGAAAAATAAAGACATTATGTACATGCCTGTATGTAGATTTGGAATTTCCAGGTCATACAGATCTGTAAATGCCACTGGAAACACAAGTTGTTTGACAATATATATAGTCAAACCTCTTATCTGAGATTAAACTTCAGATATCAGATGATTGAGATAACGAAGTTGAAAAACATAAAGAAACAAGATGTGTTTGTGCAACACTAACGCCCCCTTATGACAGCTCATTGCCAAGGTTCAAGTTTCTCAAATGAAATTCAAACTCCAAGGTCAAGAGGTCAGAGTGTTAGTACCCAAGGGAAGGTTTTGTAACAGGAAATACATTTGTGAATTATGAAAGCCCTAGGACCAACGTTTCAAAAGTTATGCCCAAGGTTTAAGTTTTCTGAAAATAGGTCAAACTCCAAGGTCAAAGTCAAAAGGTCAAATTGTTGATACCCAAAAGAAGGCCTTGTCACAAGTAATGCACGTGTGAAATATGAAAACTCTAGCACCAGATCTAAAGACATGGTCAAGGTTAAAGGTTTTCAATGGTAGGTCAAACATCAAGGTCATGAGGTCAAAATTTATGGTATCCAAGGGAAGGTAAAAAGTAGATCAAATTCCAAGGTCAATATCAAAAGGTAAAAAAAAAAAGGGTTGGTATCAAAGGAAAGATCTTGTCACAAGGAATATACTACTTTAATATGAAAGCTTTCAACCTATCAAAAGTTTATTATAATTTTACCCAAGTGGGTCAAACTCAACCATCATGTTCAAGAGTTCAAATATGTTGGTACCCAAAGAAAGGTCTTTTCAAAAGGAATACAGGTGAAATATGAAAGCCCTAGCTCCAACCATTCAAAAGTTGTGGGCAAGGTTAAAGTTTTCACAAACAAACAGACAGACCATAAACTATATGCCCCAAATCTTCAATAAGAGGGGCATAAAAATAATTGGAACAAGATGATATTGAATTATACTGACAGCGCAATCACATAAGAAAGCATCTGTTCGGGCTCAGATTGAACAAAAAATAATTTGTTCTTTAAAGGTGCATGGACATGGATTTGAAGTTAATATTTTCTCAAGTTTTCGGTTAATATCATGACTTATATGTTGCTATAGCATTTCAAACAGAAATAAAATAAAAAACTTATTTTATCTGGAAATTATTGAAACCACTAATTTCGGGGCGAGTTTGATTGATACATCCTAGCACTTTCATAAAGCAAACTTTATCCTTAATACTTAAGAAAAGTAAAATTTTTGTTGTGTATTAATGAAATATATTCAAACTATAATACAGAAAATTCAGAGTAGAAATGTAAGAAAGCAAAACCAACTCGCCAGTATTGTCAGTCCGTGCTCAGTGATGTGTGCAGAGTTCAACAAATTGAACACACCTGGTGAAACGTAAACATTAACAGTAACAGAGCTCATGCCCTGTTTACAAAAACAGTTTATGTTTCAAGGGTGTGTTCAATTCGTTAAACTCTGCACACATCACTGAGCAAGGACTGTCAATACTGGTGAGTTGGTCTTGCTTTTATCATAATTCTACTCTTTATTTTCTGGATGGTAGTTTAATATTTTTCATTAATGCACAACAAAATTTCTACTTTTCTTAAGTATTAAGGATAAAGTTTACTTTTTGAAAGTGCATAGATGTGTCAATCAAATGCGTCCCAAAATCCTTAGTTTCAATAATTTCCAGATAAAATAAGTTTTTTATTTTATTTCCTTGTGAAATGCTATAAAAACATATAAGTTATGATATTATACTGAAAATTTGAGAAAATATTAACTTCAAATCTGTGTCCAAGCACCTTTAAAGTAAAAAAGTCATTGCATAGGCCTTTCTGTCAGAACTTAGACGCTATATAAAGTAACCTATTAGTTTTATTGGAATGCTTTAGAGTGTGCCTTTAATCTGCCGTGAATCTGATGGCAGGCACTTTATTCATATTTTCCTTTTTAGGGTTTCGATCAGGACAGACACCAATTCTTGTGGCCACAGATGTTGCCTCCAGAGGATTAGGTTTGTAATTTGTTACATTTTAAAAACAACCACATTGTAACAACACTTGTGTATATGATTTATAAGTAGTACAGTATATAACTTCAGTGAAGATTCATTTGGCTGGTATGGCATGATTAAACAAACTCGTGAATTGGCATGAAGGGAGGTAAATGCTTTATACTAAAATAAAAAAATTAATAAATTATCATGTTAAACAAAACTTATTGCAGAAATAATTTCTTTTTTTCTGTTTCAAACAAAGGTACATGTATGCGCTGATCTCCCTAATTAATAAAACGACTGACTGTCATGTCATTACCCAGCCATCTGGTTGTTGATTGGGACTTTGCTCCGTTATCGTCGACTGCTTGCACTGGATCTGTCCATTATATTGGGAAACCGAGAGTAGATAAAATCTGTGATAAACAGTAGACAAGAACATAAGAACTAGTCTTTTTATTATCGGCACCAGTGTTTAAATATGCACTACTCAAGTGGCTTGACGTATGTAGGCTCTGCTTCTAAAATGCTTATCACAACACAAAACAGGATTCTACAGTGCATGAACAATGGACTTCCCTGACCTCTGCAAAAACCTCTGTTGTAACTCTATCAGAGTTCAATTTTGTATCCCAAAACATTTCCTGCTGGAAGTCCTTCATGCCAGATTGTGAATTCTGTTGATGAAAAAAAGTGTTGTGAAGAGAGGAGAGGTAGACCTGCTTATCAAGATACAAAGGAGTGCATTTCCCATAGCAGTCGAAGCAAAGTACCAGGGCCATCACTTAAATAGAGATGCATGCTCCCTGTACATCAACCAAGACTCCAATTATATGCCACTGTCTCTTAGTAGCTTTGTTCAAGGATATCTGGTAAGTTTTTTGTCTAGGTAAGTACATGTATAGCATATGAGAAAAGAAAGTTGTGAAATGATTAAGTTGGAGTCTTACCCTATGGTGATGTTGAGAATTGTGAGGTTCTCGGGAGTATGCATTTATGGTCACACTTTTAGTAACTACACTTTGTATAATTAATTCCATATGATAATAAAATTTCTTTATTCCAGTGAAAATCAGTTTGGCCTTTTCTTATTAATTTTTCTCTTATTTTTTCCCTTTATTGTTGCACTGTGCATCTAAAATAAATGCTGCAACAATATACAGACGTTGGAGACATCAAATTTGTCATAAACTTTGACTACCCCTCCTCCTCAGAGGACTATGTCCATCGTATTGGGCGTACTGCTAGAGCAGGACAAACAGGAACTGCCTACACATTCTTCACTCCAGATAATGCCAAACAAGCAAATGATCTCATCTCTGTTCTTCAAGAAGCAAAACAAGTGGTCAATCCCAAACTAGTGTCTATAAGCCAGAATGCCAGATTTGGAGGTGAGCTTAATAGAATTGCTTTCAAGACCAAATATAAGATCAACATTTTTCTTCAAAGTAAAATTTTCATACAATGAATGTCAGTTCATGAGAAGTGATCTAATTTTTAATCCTTTTTTTGTACAATGACAGGTCGTAAATCCAGGTTTGATCAGAGAGACAAATTTGGTGGCAGAGACTTTGGCAGGGGTGGTGGACGTGATAGAGGATCAGGCAGGGGTGGAGTTAGTTCCAGGGGAAGTTACGGAGGTCGAGGGGGGAGTAGTGGTAGAGGGGGTTCCAGTCGAGGAGGGAGTTCTTCAGGATTTGCACGGTCAGGTGGAAGTCGATTCTCCAGCTCAGATAGGGGTAGTTCTAGTGGTGCAAGAGGGTATGGGGGAGGGTCCCAAAGTCAAAATAGTGGTTATGGAGGAAGTCAGAGTTATTCCCAAAATGGGTCTTCATCTGGAAGCTATGGACAGCAGAATGGATATGGAAATCAGCAGAGGAGTAACAATAGTAGTGCCAGTGGAAATGACTGGTCTAGCCAGATGGCTTACATGTTTAATAGTTGGAGTGGTCAACAATCATCAGGGCAGCCCCCACTTCCCACAGGAAATCCTCCCCCTCCACCACCTATGTGATGGAAACCCTTATTAAGTTCAGGATTTTTTTTTATGTGTAATTTTTACATTATGGTAGGAATCTGTTTTACTGTGATCATGTTTTCCTCTCATGCCATTTTCTTTTTATTTATATATTTTTTTAAGTTCGGTATTCATACTTGTGTAAGTGACCAATTTTAGTGAGATATTCAAAGAACAATTTCATATAATAGAAATCACCCAAAGTCTTTGGGAATACAGCAAATTTTTGTTCATTATTGTTGTCATGTCAAAATAAAAGGAACTTCAACTCTACATGCCATCTGTTTTGTGACTAAGATTCAATACATGCAAGTCATCAAAGTTTTTCCGAAAATACTATGCACAGAAGATTATGCTTTACTTGGTATGGTTACAAGTATGGAAAAATGCTTTACAATAGCTGCAAAACATCTTAAAGTGAAAACTTGCTTTACATGTATATTTGTCATACTTGCAATTATGGTATACAGTGAATTAGCTGCTAATGGACTTTTGCGAGAAGCACCGACTTTTACAGTTGACGGCTTACTTTGGCATTTAAACCTGCCTTATGTACGGAGGTACGGAATCGGTAATAGACAAGAAAACTTTAATAGTGGTTATAGGTATGGTGTTAGGGGTACTAACATGATTTACAGGCATGCGAATCGACGCAAGAGATGATGAGAGGCAGATTTACATAAATTACCTTATTCGTGAGGGGTAAAATATCCTTTCGATCTCATTTTCTGAAGGAATCGAATAAGGAAGAAAAAACATTCCGGAAGGAAAACTAAGCAAGAGTTGGTCAATGTAGGAAGGGAGGGGGTTGAGGGTAGAGTGGTTGCCGTTCCCTTCCTAAACAATTTAATATGTGCTTTGAAATGGCCCATTATTATCGTTTCATTAACTGTTAAGCTTTATATTTATATCGCAAAAGAGCTTCCGTATATTGTGCTAGTGTAAAAGTAAGTCGTCGATTGTAAAAGTCGGCGCTTTTCACAAAAGTCCAATGTCCTACAATTATGTAGTGAATAAGGTGGCAGAGAATATTTTCATACTATAGACCTGATCAAATCTGATGAAATGCAGATATCCCATGTTTGACATGATATTTATGTAGGGAAAAATGAATAGTTAACAGGATGCATGTCCAATGTAGCAGAAAGCTTGCTGAGAAAAATGATGTGCAACATGTAGGTGACACTGATGCTTTGCATATACGGAGATGCAAGACATGCCGAAAAGGAGATGGGCGAACAAGGCATGCAATATGCCTATAACTTTAAATATATAGAGGATATTCAATGTTTTGTAGATGAATATGGAATTTATTTCACGAGTGGGACAGGATTTTTTGATATTTTCACGAGTGCGAAGCACGAGTGAAAATATCGAAAAATCCTGTCTCACGAGTGAAATAAATTCCATATTCATCTACAAAACATTGAATTTTCTGTTTATTACATTTTCTTTGATTTTTACTCTGCCTCTGTCTTTTCATAACACAGTGTCATAGGCTTGACGTCATAGTTGAGCGGTTGAGACGTCATAGCTTAGCAGTTGTGTGATTGAAAACATTACATAGCATGGATTTTAGCAACATATTTGGGAGGAAATTTGCAGTTTTAGCTCTATCAAGATGCTTAGTTACTATCTCTATCTTATGACAGGCCAGACTTTATTTTTTACTTACTTTGATATCCTTTCACACTGTGAGAGAATATCATTTTGATATCCTTTCACACTGTGAGAGAATATCACTTTTATTCAATAAATAAATCACAGTATTTCATTGTTGAAAATGTAATAAATATGTCATATTCAGTGAGTGAGTGAGTAAAATTCTTATCATTGAAGTGTTTGAAATTATGACAAAATTTATCTGCTGAAAAATTCATTCTATGGTAACAAAAAAATGTGATACTCTTGGAGTTCGAACACAAGTAATAAAATTCCAGTTTTTTCCTTGGAGACCAACACGATAACCACAGTGCTGCATCGCTCATAATAAACATCGACATATAAATCATGTTTGTAATATGACCCTAGACTAAATGGACTAAAATATTTCTTGGAAAGATAACGAATGTTGTGTCATAAAAGTGAAATTTTAAGGTATGGTGGGTCTTGGGGCCATGTTTTGTTTAACCAAAGAATATGTACTAGTATTTTTAGCTCTTCTGAGATAAAGGCTCAAAGAGCTAATGCTATGGCCATTTGTGCAGTGTGCATAAATTTTTTAGAATATGGGCCATAACTCAAGAACCCCTTGGTCAACTTTTTCTCAAATTCGTCACAGAGTATCCTTGGCCAAAGGGCTTATACTAAAACTAGGGATGTGTGCCTTAAACAAGGGGAGATAATTAGGGAAATAAAAACAAAAGTAGTGGTTGCTAAAAAAATCTTCTCAAGAACCACTGGGCAGAACATCACCAAACTTATATACAAGGATGAGGATATGTTGCAGATTAAAATTTGCACGGGGAATCGCCCTGGGGCAAAGGGCGTGGTCTCAAGGTCACTTCAGTGTTGACCAAAATTTATGTTTTGTTTAATCTTTGATTTTTTGCCCATTATAAGGCCTAGGATCATCAAATCTTGTCAGTTGATGCATCTTCGGACCCCATATCGTTGACTCAAAAGTAGGTCATAGTGACCTACTTTTTGAATTTTGCAGGTTTTCATTTTAATTTTAATGCATAACTTGGATACTTTGAAGCCTATGATCATCAAAACTTGTCAGTTTATGCATCATGGGACCTTAAAGTGTGTAAATCAAAAAGTAGGTCAATGTACCTGTGACCTACTTTCTGAATTTTATGGCTTATCATTTTCTAAGCATTAAAGGTCATTATTTCATATACTTAGAGGTTTAGAATCATCAAACCTTGTAAGTTGATGCACCTAGGGATCTTAAGGAAGCTCTAAACACTGCACACTAAAGAGTTCTACTTGAAGGGTAGTTTTATGCAGTTAGAGTGATCTGCCTTTAGAAGAAAGATAGAAAAAATGGTTGTTTACAATTAATTATACAATTTGTAGTAAATTAAAATATTCTTAGCTTATATTAAACCAAAAAGTAGTAATTGAATTCATCATTTCCATTAATATTCCCAATCTAAGTAAACAACAGTGATTTCTGTTCACGAATAGTCCATTGTCTTTGAACATTTTTCCTGCGGAAATAAGGCAGGTACCCTATGTTGAAAATGAACTGAATAGTCCCAATATGCACACCTTTATATGATATATTTTTCTCCAAGTCCAAAAAGTACTTTTTGTTGTGTTTAGAGCTTCCTTAAAACAGATTTATCAAAAAGTAGGATACAGTGACCTACTTTTGGAATTTTACAGGTATTCATTTTCAAATTGTTTTAGGAGCATATTTTGGACACTGGGAAGCCTATGATCATCAAACTTAGTCTGTTGATGCATCTTGAGTCCTTGGAGTGTGTCAACCAAAAAGTAAGTCACCTTGACCTACTTTCTGCAATTTTATGGCTTAATTTAAATATTTCATATACTTGTTGGCTTAGAATCATCAGTCTTTGTCAGTAGATGCATCTTGAGTCCTCAGAATGTACTGAGCAAAAAGTAGGTCACTGTGACATACTTTTGCAATTCATGACTTAATCTAACTATTGCAGATACTAATTGGCTTGTAATTATCAAACTTTGTCAGTTGATGCATCTTGGGTACCCGGAGTGTCAACCAAAGAGTGGGTCACATTGACACATTTTTTTTATGGCTTAATTTTTTTTATTTTATGGCTTAACTTAAATATTTCTTGTACTAATTGGCTTAGAATCATCAAACATTGTCAGTTGATGCATCTTGGGTCCTCAAAGTGTCAACCAAAAGTAGGTCACTGTGACCTACTTTTGGAAATTGATGGCTTTTCAGTTACTAATGTACTTTTGCGAGAAGCGCTGACTTTTACAGTTGACGGCTCACTTTGACATTTAAACCTGCATTATGTATGGAATGATAGACAAGAAAATATTAATAGTTGTTGTAGGTATGGTGTTAGGGGTGCTAACATGATTTACCGGTATACAGTCAACACAAGAGATGATGGGAGGCAGAATAACATAACTTAAAATACTGTACGTGTACATAAATTGGCGTATTCAAAATTTAGCGCAATCGGTGGGTTTGGAGTTGTTGGCGTAATCATGAATTAGCGCTACACATGTCCTGGCCGTGTATTGTATTTATAAATGATTTCTTAGCGGTATTCATAAATTAGCGCATCGTTGTCTGCGTCAAAGCCGCTAAAATATGAAGCCCGCTTATTAAAGTACACATACAGTATATTATTCGTGAGGGATATATCTCCTTTCAATTTCATTTGCTGAAGAAATTAAATAAGGGAGAGAAAAAACATTCCGAAAGGAAAACTTGGCAGGAGTTGGTCAAGGTCGAAAGGGAGGGGGTTGAGGATAGGGTAGTTTCAATTCCCTTCCTAGACAACATAATATGTGCTTTGAAAAAAAAAAAAACATTATTACGTTTAAAGCGACAGTACGGCTGCAAAACGTGTGCTTTTTCATTCAAATTTACCCAGTATATCAGTAAGAAATAAGGTATAAAGTTGAAGTCAGCAGTTTGAGAAACAGAAATATTCTCTCCTCATACAAAATTAACGTAATTAGAATCTGCCGGAAAATCAAGGGTCGTACGAACTGGAGCAGTCTAGATCTGTTTATTTGTACCACGTGAATTCTAAAACGGCACGTGCTTACACTGTAGGTTTACAAATTATAATGAAATATGAGGTAAAAGCAATTTTCAAAGGCAAATCATCATAACTTTCTGATAAAATAATCTTAAATAATAATCGTAAAGATTTTAGTCTGCTTTCAGGCGAATTTAACAGAATTAAAGGTACAAATGTTGACGTTTTGTGTATTGGGGTCCGAGAAAGGAAAACACCACCAAATCATAGGTAATCGCAGCAAATGTCAAACAAAACATTTTTCTGCCCAGTTACAAAAATTAGCACTTCAAATGGAACAATGTTGAGTTTACACTATTTTTTTTTCTTTGAAAGCGATGGAAAAATGAGAAATTATAACAAGTGTCAACAAACCGTCGAGTAGAACCTTCGCGAGCCCTGCTGGAGCACCTGGATGTCGCCGAGTTCCCGTTTCTTCCTTATCCAACGATTACATTAATCCCCAAACTAAATTTTAGTCTGGAAAGTTGCTTTTTCAAGCTCTATTTTCAGCTTCTTTTTCTTTTTGGTCGACTTTGTCAATGTAGCAGGCCTCCCGGGCTTCCCTCTCTTACCATGCTGTTTTGTTTATGAAAACTACGCATGCGTGCATAGCATGGAATGTGGCACCCCGAACACTTTGCGATGTATATATTTATGTCCCATTAATAACTATTAATTTTAATGAAATAATCAAAATTATTTAATTGTGAAAGTTGTAATTTTCTGAAAGTTTATACATTTATGAGTAGTAAAAAATTCCAAATCTTGTAGGAATATTTTATCAAGTCAGTTTTTTGATGAGATGCGCCGTACTGTCACTTTAAATCAATTGATCAGCTAAATATTTATATCGCAAAAGAGCTTCCGCATATTTTCCCAGTGTAAAAGTAAGTCGTCGACTGTAAAACTGAGCGCTTATCATCGAAAAAGTAGGTCACTGTGACCTACTTTTGGAATTTCATGGCTTAATTTGAATATTTCAGACAAATTGGCTTGGAATTATCAAACTTTGTCAGTTGATGCATATTTGGTACCTGGAGTGTGTCAATCAGAAAGTAGGTCACCATGACCTACTTTTGGAATTTGATGGCTTTTTCAGATACTACTTGGCTTAGAATCATCAAACTTTGTCAGTTGATGATCTTGAGTCTTCAGAGTGTATCATCCAAAAAGTTGTCAGTTGTTGCCATGCTGACCTACTTTTGGAATTTCAAGGCTTTTCCTTATATATAGGTTACCAAGAGGCTTAAAACAGATGAGATTATAGGTTGTACAATTTTCAGAAGAGCGATTCTAGGCCCCTGGGCCTCTTGTCATGCATACTTGAATATAATCTTTCAAAAAAAAAATGGATGGAAGACCCACTCGTATTGAAAAAAATGTGTTTTATAATGAACATTTCATCATTTTTGCTCTTGTTGGTGTACGTATGATATCTTAGACGAATAATTTCAATCATTGAGAGATTTTTGAAAGAAGATGGGTGAACATGACGAGCGAAAAGCCTATAGTGTGGCAAACATGAAGGTTAAAAATTAAATTGTAATTATATAAAAAATTTCCTTGATATTTCATCTAACTGTCACAGCCGTTATTAATTTGTTACTCCTTTTTAATAATAAACAAGGCAAACAGCTGTTGGGTTCGATTTATATATTTTTAAATTTCATGGTAAGACTAAAAAGGTGACCTGTAACAATAACAGTAATGAAAATAAATGAATACTCTCTCATACCTATACACTCACACATTAAATTATTTTAATATATTTTAGCTTTTCTGTTCTAATTATCTTTAAGTGGATAATTACTTTATAATATATTTAATTTATCTAGAGCAACGGTGGTAAAATTTCTCACCGAATAGACAGTTAATTTGTCCACATTATAAAATGGAAGACTTTGTGGAGTAGGAGAGGAATTCTTCCTTACTCCTTGCTGTCCTAGGGTGGAGTGAATTTATTAGGGTATTTGGCGCCAAGCATGCGCACCTGATTCCAAACTAGTAAAACCACTCACACACTTCTCACTCTAAAATATCAACCAGTCATATAACACCCATTCTGACACAAACACCTTTGACCTTTCACACTCCTAAATCCACCAATGAGCATTCAACCCCATGAATATGAATGAGATATTTTATGAATGAACACATAGTAAATTCCAGAGGACTGTAATTTACTATGCTTTATAGATGAAAAATGATGATGAAGATAATGAAATGATGATTAGTGATTAGGTCACTAAATATTCAATCATACATATTTATCAGAATAATAATTTATTCACCCCGTGACATAACATTAAAATATACTTTATGAAAAATCTCTACAATTTTCAAAAATCTCACAAAGATTGAAATTATTTGATTATGAAATATTATACACACACTAAAGAGGGCAAAAGTAGTCATTTTCTCACACTATAACACAATTTTTGTTATGAGTGGGTCTTCGCTACATTTTTTTGAAAGTTAATCCTCAAAGTTTTTATGAAAATATACATATTTTGGTTTCCAAAAGCATGGAGCAAAGACCCACTATACCTTAAAAATATACTTCTATGACATAACATTCGCATCTTTTCGAGAAATACTTGAAGTCCATAAAGTCAATGGTCATATCACAAACATGATTTAAATGCCACTATTCATCAGGAATTGTGTAGTCTAGTGGTTAGCGTGTGCTAGTCTCGAAAGAAAAGTTTTATTTATTATAATTTCATAAATTTCAAAATTGAGAACTTTAGTGTAAATACTAAATTCACAAATTGAAATGATTTTTATATATCTGAAGCCCCCCCCCCCCCCCCCCGGTTCCTACGGCCATGAATATTGAATGAAATATCAAAAAAATTGTCATAATTGAGATTTAATTTTTCACTTTCAAATTTATCGCACAGTAGGGATTTTGCTCGATTTGTTCGCCCATCTTCTTGCTGGAAAACAGCAGGGCTCGGAAGAAGGTTTGTATCTCTGAAGGAAGGTGAATGGCCCCAGAACAATTGGCTGAATTTTCATTGGGGCATGCATAGATATACAGAATGTTGGGTGTTTTGTCCCCTTGCTAAGGACTGGGATGGGTTGTGTGAGTATGGGTGAAGCTAACATATTGGAAACAAGCTAAAATCATGGAGGGGTATTTTTTGTACACGTGCATTCTAATATATAGATTAAATGCTATATGTTCATATATTTTTGAGCTATGGATTTTATGAAGTGGAATTAATTAGTCAAAAAAAAATGTCCCAAATTATCAGTTTTCGTAGACCTTATGTATATGTCTACTTTGGCACATGTTAGGTATCCAAAAAACAAAAAAAACAAAAACAAGATGTGTTTGTGAAACACTGATGCCCCCGTATGGCAACTTATAGCGAAGGTTAAACTTTCTCAAATGCAATGTCAAATATATTGGTACCCAAAGTAAGGTCTTGTCCCGAGGAATACACATGTATACCTGTAAAATGTGAAAGTCCTAGCAGCAACCATTGAAAAGATATGGAAAAGGTTAAAGTTTTTTAAAAGTAAGTCAAACATCAAAGTCAAAATTAATGGTGGCCAAGGAAAGACCTTCTCACAAGAAATACACATGTGAAATAGAAAGCCCTAGCACCAACCGTTCAAAAGATATGGCCAAGGGTAAAGTTTTTCAAAAGAAGGTCAAACTCCAAGGTAAGGTCAAGGAGACAAAGTTATTGTTATCCAAAGAAAGGTCTTTTCAAAAGAATTACATATGTGAAGTATGGTAGTCCTAGCACCAACTGCTCAAAAGTAATGACCAAGGTTAAAGTTTTGCAAAAGCAGGTCAAACTCCAAGGTCAAGGTTGTTGGTATCCAAAGGAAGGTCTTGTCACAAGGAATACACATGTGAAGTATGAAAGCCCTAGAAGCAACTGTTCAAAAGTTATGGCCAAGGTTAACGTTGGGTACAATGTTGTAAAACTGGGTCAAACTCCAAGATTAAGGTAAAAAACGATGGTACTCAAAGAATATGATGATTTATCATACCTTCCTTCGACTTGAGTAGGAGCTAGCGAAACTTTCTGGTTCCTTTTAATACACACAATTTTATCCCTATTTTATAAAAACAGCATTATAGGGTTGGGGGTGGGTTGGATTGCTTGCGAACCCCACCCTTTTTCCAAAGAAAAAAATATACAGATCTACTATTACCAATCGCAATCATCTTGTTGGCTTACTTGCACCTTAAATCAAGTAGTTTTCAAACTGTATAAAAATCATGATTGTTTGTTTGAAAAAAGTACGAAACCATTCCGAAGTATTTAGTTTTTAAAAATCCACTTCAAAACGCTTAAAGTTTGTCTTCCAACTTGAGCATGCTTCGAGTACGATCAATTCTTAAACCGAGGCAGGCTACTGACAGATAAGTTAATGTTTCAGTGATTTCAAAAACCTCGTTTAAATTTAGCATTTCCTAAATTCTACAGTCATTAGCAAATACATATATAACTTATCATTGGGTCGTATTTTGACTGACATGCTTCATACCAATATTGGTAGGCCTTTCTTTTCCTGCTAAATTTGACTACGAAATTTTCTATCTGCCTGATCAATATGTAGGGCTCACGATGGGTATGACCAGTCGACAGGGGATGCTTACTCCTCTTAGGCACCTGATCCCACCTCGGGATTTACCGGGGTCCGTATTTTATGCCCTAATCGCAGATTTGTATAGTTTGCAGGGTTTTTTTTTTGAGATCGATTACTGTTTTTTATCACTTTTTTACTCTTTGTGAAGATACTGAAAGTCAAGCTTCCTTATATAGACTGAGGTAAAACTTGTCTTATCCGGACACCACTGGTTCCACAAAAGTTTGCCAGATTAGACAAGATATCAGATTACATATTTGAAACAACTAATGTACTGAAAATCACTAAAGTTTTCATCATTATAAGCTAGATTTCAGAATACACACAATCAAGATTAAACAAATTTTACTGTAGCACAATATGGCTCATTAAGGAAAATCATATTTGCAAATTGATGCTTCATCATACTTCTATAGCATTTTTTTATTCAATGCTAAACCAGGTGAGTAATTTAAATGGTCATGTGTAAAATAAACAGCGCAAAGTACTTGTATATATGAAAACTTTTTAATAAAAATATCCACCATAACTATGAATGATTTACAGTTACAGAGTTACATTTAGGTTTCCAAGACCTAGGCTTAAGGACCCTCTATACACCAATGAAAAATTTTTTTTGGACGCTGAAGAAATTTTTAAAGATGTATATATGGAGCTTATCCATTTAATTTTCAACATAGGATACCCGCCATGTACCCCAAAGAAAAATATTCAAAGACAATAAAGTGTTTGTGAACTGAAATCACTGTTGCTTACTTAAAGGGGTATGGACACAGATTTGAAGTTAATATTTTCTCAATTTTTCTGTAAAATATCATAACTTATATGTTGCTATAGCATTTCACATGAAAAAATAATAAAAAGCATGTTCAGAAACATCTTTTATCTGGAAATTATTGAAACTACAGATTTTGGGATGCGTTTGACTGACACATCCTTGCACTTTCACAAAGTGAACTTTATCATGCTTAAGAAAAGAAATTTTGTTGTGTATTAATAAAAAATATTATAACTATAATCCAGAAAATTCAGAGTAGAAATGTGAAAAAACAAAACCAACTCACCAGTATAGTCAGTCCGTGCTCAGTGATGTGTGCAGAGTTTAACAATTGAACACACCCGGTGAAACGTAAACATTAACAAAAACAGATGTTGATGTGATGTTCAGAAAAATGTCGTTGTCATTGTATTCGATTAATTCATCTAGGCCAAATGAAATGTTTAGAATGCCTTGAATTGATTAAATTTGAGTAATAAACTTTAGATTCCATTTTATATCAATTTAAATCTAAGGGCAAATCACTATAACTTCAAAAATATCATGGAATTAGAACTCTTAAGTGTGCAGTATATAGAGGGTTCTTAAGCCATATTTCAAAATGCACTTATATTTGAAATATCTATATTCTAAAAGCACCTAAAAATTAACAATTAACCCAGTAAGTAGTGCCTATACTCACTAGGTAAGAGCTGCTACAGACATACATGTAACTGATTATAAGAGATAAATTTTAATACATAAAATTACATATTAATTATGTAATGATCTGCTCCGACGGCATAAAAATCAAAAATACTCAAAATTGGGATTTCTTTTTAAAACCACAAACATCTTTTTAATACAGTAAAACATGCTTGTAGCAAAGTGCAAGGGACCAATGCTTTTCATTCATTAAAAATGTATTAATTCATTATATCCGTTCAGTTCACAACATGTTTTAAAACTATGGGGAATGAAAATCATTTCGCTGTAAGCATAAATTCATTATAAACATGTTTGCTATAACCATGTTTTACTGTATTAAATGTCACAATAAAACTAAAAATTGCCTCTAAACTTTGAAATGAACATTTTTCTTTATCAAAAAAGAAACAAACATACATATATACAGTTAGACCTCAATAGCTAGAATAAGACAAAATGTGAAACAACTTTTTAAGTTAGGGGTGCAATGATACACTAACCTCACGATACGATACGTATCACGGTATTCAGTTCACGATATGATACGTATCACGATACATTACAAGGCTAAAAAGTCTTTCAAGTTTGTCACCATATTTTTTCTTTAACTTGACAGGGTTATATAAAATGTTCATATTTTTTTGATAATAATTAAAATAAAATTTTGTTAACTTGAATTGGATTATTGGGTACATCTTTGAGTTTTGACAATATTCTAAACCAGTGATGAACATTTATGGGGAACTACGGGGACCTTTCCTAATAATCTTCCTTTTAAATTGGAATGAAAAAGGAAGTCATTCATTCTTTTATTCCTTTTATTTACGTAGAAAACCAGTTGTCATATTTTTAGTCAACAAGACTAATATCGTGTACCGTGAAATATCATGTATTACCAAAGAGTACGTTTAGATCTAAAGAGTTTATCATTTGTCTTAACATCTATAACATATAACCACATTAAATCCTTCTCAGTGTTAAATCTGAGGTCTGTAAGATGCTGGAGATGAGTTTAACTTCCGTTAATTAATGCGTTATCGGCGACCTCACGTTTTGCGCGGAAGCCATTTTGAAATTGTAAAAAAGGAAACAAAACGGATGATTCGGATAATTCTGGACCGATTGAACCGAACCGCGGTATCAGTTTAGCATATCGTGAATTGAACCGTGGAAAAATATACCGCGATATACCGACAAACGGTTTATCGTTGCACCCTTATTTTAAGTTGAGAAAAACTAGTTGAGACTTAAAATCATGACAGTAGTCAGGACTGCTGTACATTAGTTTCAGATAATTCTGGTATTCTATATACTGGAGTCTGAGATATTGAGGTTCAACTGTATGTAGTACAATTGTATATAGTACAACTATATAAGTACAACTGTATAAAGTACAACGGTATGTAGTGCAACATGCTTAAAAACATTGTTGATTTATTTGTTTTTAATGATTAATACAGTTTATGGCACTGTTATTTTCATTGCACCTTGCTTGAATACTGAACATTAATATGAATAAAATTATTCCCACAAAAATTTTACACCTGTACAAAACAAAGAAACAAGAAAATTGACCACAATGCTCACCTAATTCTAAGAAATCTTAAACACTAAGGCTCAGGTGAGGAAGAAAAAGGCAAAGTCACAATAAGAATGTTCATTCTGGAGACACCAAATAAATATGATTGATATGTTTCAAAGTAAAAATCATTTCATATGAAATGCAAGAAAAAAATTATAATACATGTAAATCTGTACAAAAACAAATATCTCCAACATAAACATTAAAATAGGATGAAATTAAAGACACTTTCTTTTGTAACCATGACAACATCTTTCAGCAACATTAAAAATTGAAGTACAGCTTAACAGGACTTTTTTGTTTTACACATTCATCAGGATTTATTTAAATCTAACAAAACCTTAGTGGAATTCGAAATAATAGGTTTAACTATTCTACCTAAATCATTTTTTTAAAAAAATTAATTAGGCCATTCCAAGTTCTTTTTTAATATTTAACTTCCACATGTGCCTTACTTTTTGACACCCCAGATCAGAAAAGACACACACAAAAAATAGTCCAGAAATTTCATTTTGGTTAAAATTTTTTCAATTCCAATTTCTTTCTATGTCTGTCGCTACTCTGTCAAATTATACTTATCATTTAATATCTTGATTTTGCACAGGGATATAAATTTCTGTGAGAAAGCTAGATTATATCAAATCTTCTGGGTGACGTTGTTTTTATGACTATAAAGTATGTGTTTTATTTTGTGGCTTGTGTGTTTCCTATAAATAGGTAAGAAGGTTTTTTTAATGAAAGGTTGACACTAAACAGAGGAAAAAAATTGGAATGGCCTGATGAGGATTATTTGTATCTTCAAGTTCTCTTCATGTGTATAATGATTTACTGAAATTTTCTTAAAACAGTAAGGGGTAGCATTTGAAAAAAATGTTAAGAGAAAAATAGGTGCACAAAGAAACACTTTCCCAACACAAAAGATTTTATGGTTTCCACCAATAGTCTGCCCATGATTTTCTTTTCAGCAAGGTTTTTCAGAAATATACATTTTTTTAAAGCAACATGATACGCAATTCTTTATATACACGTATATTAAAAAAATAATAATAAGGTAAGTGGAAAAAGATAGGAAATGAAGAAATTGAGTTATAAATGTAACATAAGGGGAATAAGAGATAGATAATGTGTTCCTTACAAATATTTCTAAGTGTCACTGAATAGGTAAAAAAAGAAACGAAGTCAAACCCAATACAGGTGCATACAAACAAATCACACAGATAACATTTTGTTAATGGTTAAAAAAAATCACAATAAAAAAATCCCCAGCCGTGAGACTATAGGTTGTAATTAATCATCGACTAATCGCACAACATCTACTCTTTTTTCCTGGTCTTCTCTGTTCTTTTTTTTCTTACTCTGCAAAATCATTACAGCATACTATAAATTATTTGGAAAAAAAGGGTGACAAGAGGCCCATGGGCCTTAACATCCACCACAGAATCATGAGTCCTCAGATAATGATCTCTTCAAGCCAAACGGGAACTGTTCTGGACTTAATGTGACAAAATTTAATGTTTGGAAACAACTCTATAATCATTATTCACATTTATACAGTTTGTCTCCATGAAGTTCAGGAGTTCTTGGATTTTAAACTACCTGAGGGTGCTTCCTTATCAGTATAACAAATGGCTTTGTTATTCTTGAGCAGCAGATTTTTTCCTGTTAATATTCCTTTGCAAAAATTTGATCCCCCCTTTTGGCCCCTCCCTATCCCCAAGGGTCATCATTTGGACAAACTTGAATCTACACTACCTTAGGATGCTTCCATATCAATTAGACTACACATGGCTTTTCTGTTCTTGAGAAGAAGATTTTTTCCTATATATTCCTATGTAAAATTTTAATCACCAGTTGTGGCCCCATTCCTCCCCCCAGTGGTCATGATTTGAACAAACTTGAATCTACACTACCTGAGTATGCTTCCATATCAAAATAACTAATCATGGCTTTGCTATTCTTGAGAAAAAAAAATTTTAAAAGTTTTTTCCTATATATATTCTCAAGTAAAACTTTGATCCCCCATAATGACCCCACCCTACCTCCGGGGGTCATGATTTGAATAAACTTGAATCTACACTCTCTGAGGATGCTTCCCTATCAAAATGACTAAACATGGCTTTGCTGTTCTTGAGAAGAAGATTTTTTAAGCTTTTTCCTATATATTCTTATGTAAAACTTTGATCCCTCATTGTGGCCTCACCCTGCCCCAAGGGGTCACGATTTTAACAAATTTGAATCTACACTACCTGATGATGCTTCCATATCAATATGACTGATCACAGCTTTGTTGTTCTTGAGAAGAAGACTTTTAAAAATTTTTTCTATGTATTCCTATGTAAAATTTTGACCCCCTATTGTGGCCCCACCCTACCCCCGGGGGTCATGATTTGAACAAATTTGAATCTACACTATGTAATGAAGGTTTAACATAAAAAGTTTCAACTTTTCTGGCCTAATGGTTCTTGAGAAGATTTTTGAAAGATGACATTAAATTTTTAGTAATTCTTAATTATCTCCCCTTGAAAGAGAGTGTGGCCCTTTATTTGAACCAACTTGAATCATCTTCACTCAAGGATGTTTTGTGGCAAGTTTGGTCAAAATTGACCTGGTGGTTCTTGAGAAGTCGAAAATGTGAAAAGTTTACAGATGGACACACAGATGGACGCCAGACAAAATGTGATCAGAAAAGCTCACTTGAGCTATCAGATCAGGTGAGCCAATAAAACAAAATAATCTGAAAGTTGAAGATATGTTGCCAAAAAGCAAGAGAATAGGATGATCAGGGATAAAGGCTTTGAAGAGTCTAGTGCTCAGTAAGGGATTATAAAGTAGATCTATTTATTTGCCTGCAGTACTTCTTAGTGTTACATGTGATACATTCTCATTTGTCACTATCGCCTTGCAGAAAAGCAAAACAAAATTTATTGAGGACATTTAGTATACCCCCATCATTCCCTGACAGAATGGCCTCTCTTGGTATTTGAAAAATATTTAATGCAGAAAGAAGGTATTTTGTTTCAATTTTATTTACCTATTATTCACAATCTACTTGACCATTAAAAACTATGAATGTACATGTACTTTTTGTATTATACAATAAAAAATTCTTTTGTAATTCCTTTATTCCATTGACTTATCAATTACCTGTACATTATTTACAGTGATTAATTATCATAGGTGAATAGCAAGGAAAAATAACTTCTTTCAATAGAAAACAAATTTTCCTACAGAATATATAAAGCCTTGCACAGCACCAGAACAATTGCCTTTTTTTTTTTTTTGGAACAATTGGTCCAGAATTTCACTCATCTGATAAAAATTCCCCTTTTAGTTACAGAGATTTTAGTGATTAAACATACATGTAACATTTAAAATATATTTATTTATAAAAGTTCTAGAAATGACCCTCGCAGATTTTTGCTACATCCATCTGAAAATTTCCAGAGGGGCATGCCCCCAGACTCCCATTGTATATTCAAACCTCCAGAGCTAGGCATACTATAAAACCTGCCCTGGCCCCTATGGCCTGACCTGGCCTCTAAGTTTGCCTGACCTCTATTTTGGCCTCTAATTTGGTTTCAAACCAAATTTTGGCCTGGCCTCAAATTTAGCCTCTGTAAAAATTTTTGGCCTTTATTTTGGCCTCACCCAAGAATGATTTCTTTTTCAGAATTTGATTGATTTCATTGATTTTTATAAAAAGGAAAGGTCAAGGTCAAAAAATGTTGATGCAGTTGCATAGCTCTCATCAATATCTGACAAAGGACAGACAGAAGGATGGATGATGGACATGACAAACACTATATGCCCCAGCCATATTCATGGCGGGGAATAAAAATTTGATTTTTGTGTCTTTAACATTTTGAAAATTTGTTCCTTCCTCATTTTTATGTCAGTTTATTAATCAGTTTAATCTATGAAAACAAATATCATTCATGTAATAATTCTGAGATTTTAAAATAAGCATTTGACCTCTGACCTTATTATCTCCAGCTGGTTGATGAGGAAGTTTCACAAACCCAAGGTCATCCTCTGGAGGTGTAAGGATCACTGCTGGTGCGGTGTCTTTACGATTAGCAAAGCCTATCACTGAATAAATCAAATATAAAGGTACAAGTATGTATCATACAAGTATATTCTTTACTCTGAAATTATTTGGATTTTATTTAATATTTTCATTACTTTTTGCAAGTTTAAATTGATTTTGACTCACACTCCTTTAAAGTAAATGCATGTACATAAGCAAGAAAAATTCCTAATTTGGTTGTTTGATAACAAAATGAGATGGAATGTGTTTTAATATTGTGTATATTTTAGACATTAAAGAAATGAGAGATGTTATTAAGTATAAATTAACTTCAAGAGTGGATTTACATGTAGAGTTAAATTGAAACACCAGAAGTTAGTAATGGGGTAATAGACCTGGATACAAGAAATTTCATGTTTACCACATTGGAATCTGAAATAAATATATACATGAGATATAATTTCATGCAGAATTAAATAGAGGTATACATATATGCATTGCTTACATAAACCTGTACAATTAAATGAGCTGAAGTTTTGAGTGACATGTGACAAAATGTTTCTCACTGGATTACTATTAAGTTCCAGTACATGTGTCAACACCTATTAGTTATGTTTACATTTTAACAAAACTTAAGGTACAGGCATGATTAAGAGCTACATGTATGTTAAACATGCTTTAAATATAAGAAAAAAGTCTACTTATTCATAATTGCTGTGATGTTCACTGGTTTTATAAACATATTGCATTATAACTTTTGCTCAGATCAAGGCATTTCACAATCTGATTAAAATCAGATCTTTGTTATGCTCCGAAATTCTGATGGTCGCTTTGTACAGCGACCATCAGAATTTCGGAGCGTAACAAAGATCTGATTTTAATCAGATTGGGCATTTCAATACTTCAGTTCATTTAATTGTGAGAGGTCCTGTATTTTTTTTTAATGACAAAGCATAATGTTTAAATATGATGGATTTTCATGCATAAGATAATCATGGCCACTAATTTCATGCAATTGATAGCAATAATACCAGCAAGCATCCTCTATCATGCAAACATAATGTCCCCTAAAACACAATGTATGGAAATCTTTGCAGTTTTAATTTTACTTTTTATTCATGGTACTCATGTCAACCAGAAGTCTCTGATGAGACTGTAGCTCTACTGGGATTTGCAACATGCATTAATAAATAGAATTATGTATCTTAATGTAGTTTACTTCTGTGCCAAGTTATACTGAAATCAAATGAAAACTGTAGGAGGAGTAGCATTTTGAAAGTATTTCAAAGAAATTTCTATTTTTAGTAACCACATCAAAAACCGAAATGCATATAATGTATCGTAGTGTATTCTAATTGTGTGCCAAATAGATTGAAATAAGACCAAAACTGTTGGAGGAGTAATGTTTTAAAGGGATTTCACAAAAATTTCTTTTTTTAGTAACCATGGCAACACTGTTCATCGAAATAAAAAACCGATGCATTAAATTATGTATCTTAGTATGTGTAGTTTATTGGATGACAAGTTATATTAAAATCAGACCAAAACTGTAGGAGGAGTAGTGTTTTAAAGTAATTTCACAGAAATCTCTATCTTTAATAACCATGGCAACACCGTTCATCGAAATCAAAAACTGATGCACTAAATTATGTATCTTAGTATGTGTAGTTTACTTGTATGCCAAGTTATATTAAAATCAGACCAAAACTGTGGGAGAAGTGTTTTTGAGGAATTTCACAGAAATTTCTATTTTTAGTAACCATGGCAACACTGTTCATTGAAATCAAAAACTGATGCATTAAATTATGTATCTCAGTATAGTCTTCTTGTATGCCAAATTATATTAAAAGCAGACTAAAACTGTAGCAGGAGTAGCAATTTAAAGTAATTTCACAGAAATCACTATTTTTAGTAATCATGGCAACACTGTTCATTGAAATCAAAAACTGATGCACTAAATTATGTATGATGGTGCAGTCTACTTGTGTGCCAAGTTATTTTGAAATCAGACCAAAACTGTAGGAGTAGCATTTTAAAGGAATTTCACAGAAATTTCTATTTTTAGTAACCATAGCAACACCGTTCATTGAAATCAAAAACAGATGCATTAAATTATGTATCTTAGTGTAGTCTACTTGTGTGCAAAGTTATATTGTAATCAGACCAAAACTGTAGGAGGAGTAGCACTTTAAAGGAATTTCACAGAAATTTCTATTTTTAGTAACCATGGCAACACTGTTCATCGAAATCAAAAATCGATGCACTAAATTTTGTATCTTAGTGTAGTCTACTCGTGTGCCAAGTTATAATGAAATCAGACCAAAACTGTAGGAGGAGTAGCATTTTCAATGAATGTCACAGAAATTTCTATTTTTAGTAACCATGGCAACACCGTTCATTGAAATCAAAAACCGATGCACTAAATTTTGTATCTTAGTGTAGTCTACTTGTGTGCCAAGTTATATTGAAATCAGACCAAAACTGTAGGAGGAGTAGTATTTTGAAAAATTGTTTACAGACAGATGGACAGACAGACAGCTAGACGGACGGACGACAGACACCTTACTATCGCATAAGCTCTTCTGGTCTCTGACCAGTAGAGCTAAAAATACACAACTCAAGATGCTCAGATGATCTATAACCTACACAACTTGCATTATTGATCATAGAAGGTAGCAGAGTGTGCATAGAAGCAAATATAGACATTGGCAAGACATATAATCTGAGCTGGAATCACATCACACAAAGCTGAAGTAAGGAGAAGAAATGTAATAAGTCTTACCTGTAATTATCATTATTACAATGTGGAGAACAAGAAAAAATAAAGCTGCTTTTGGAAATATTCTCACAAATCTAGACACTGTGTTTGGTTCACAGACCGATTCACAACACTGACGAGGGTCCATTTTGACTGGGATATTCAAAACTTTATTACCCCCATACAATCATGCTAGAATAAACAAGAAAATGTGATTTAATTGTTGCATGAAACTTTCTTGACATAAGAAATTGAAGCTTTATTGTTTCTTATAAAAAAAAATTCAAAAAGATAAATTCAATAATTCCTTTATGTTCCTTTGCAAAAATTTAAACCTCATTTTAGCCCGATTTGACTCAGACAAAGTTAAAGATCTACAAATCATGAGGATTCTTGTACATGTATGCTTATTGATTATAGCTTTACTGGTCTGCAGCAAAACATTAAACAAGATGTGTTTGTGAAACACTGATGCCCCCGTATGGCAACTTATAGCTAAGGTTAAACTTTCTCAAATGCAAATCAAATATATTGGTACCCAAGGTAAGGTCTTGTCCCGAGGAATATGTGTGAACTATGAAAGCCCTAGCAGCAACCATTGAAAAGATATGAAAAAGTTTAAAGTTTTTCAAAAGAAAGTCAAACAACAAGGTCAAGGTCAAATGGTCAAAATTAATGGTGCCCAAGGAAAGGCCTTCTCACAAGAAATATACATGTGAAATATGAAAGCCATTCAGAAGATATGGCCATGGTTAAAGTTTTTCAAAAGTAGGTCAAACTCCAAGGTCAAGATCAAAGAGTCAAAGTTGTTTGTATCCAAAGAAAGGTCCTGTCACTAGGATTGTACCCAATAAAAGTATTTTAAAAAAATACATACCCAGTATTTAAAGAAATCCAATTTCCTTTAGCCTAGTCTTAAATGCCATTGTTTATTGGCAAGACATGAAATTAGCAGTGATTTATGATGTTTTGCAATGATAGGAAATGCTTTATACACTATACATTATAAAAAATTGAAGTATATAGAAGAAACTGAAGTACCATATAATAATTTGTGACATGACCCGGCGAGTTTTTCTTTGAAGTCAACCGTACAATAACTGCAATACAGAACACTTTTTGTGGGGGTTTCTTGTGCAAATGAGCAAACACTGTACATTATCTGCAAAATATCAACGATACAGTTTATTTTTAGAAGACTGAATCCATATCTTAAATGATACAGACATAAAAATCAATCAAATCGCATGATAGCGCTGTTAGTATTTATTCCAAATTTGAGATGAATTAAGAATAGAATTTTACAACGTAAAGTTACCAGTGGCAGATTCATAGATTTTATAAAGGAGGAGGAGGGGGGGGGGGGGGCATATCAATAATACAATAATTAATCTTTTTTAATCTTACTTTAAATGATTATTTATACAGATATAAACAATAAAATGTCATTCTATGGTTGTTAGTATAGGAATTAACGTCGCAGCTATTGCCGAAAAAAAATTACATAAACCGCTTATGTGGGTTATGTATTTTTTCTGCAACAGCTGCGACATTAATTTCCATACTAACAACCAAAGAAAGCATTTTATTGTTTAAATAATTATAAATATTTAAATTGATAGATATCTGCACGTCCAACTCACTCGGATTTTTAATTGCTGAAAATGGGGTACTAATCAACTTTCTACAAAATCATCTGATTGGTAGAGAGATATGTACCTAAATACACATGTAAATTAATGAGGTCATAAGAAAGGTCATGTCACAAGTCATTTAGAATACTTGTTTCCTACTGTATTGGAGATACAGGGCGGGGCCCTGCTCGAGCTATCGCTCTTACCTCAAGCCCCACCCTGTATCTCTGATATAGTAGGAAACTCGTACTCTATATTTAACAAAAATCATGCAGTTTTCTTCAAATGCCTGGATACCTATAGTGTTTTTATCCTAAAATATATTTGTTGATCAATATTCAATTGGAAAATGCATAGTAGGTGTTTTTATTCACATTTCCGGAAGATTTATTTGAGATTTACTAATTTTCCCTATATCATATGATTAACTTTAAAGAGGAAGTTTGAAGAATTACCGTTGTTAAATATACATTACTTTAAGAATTCAGAGACATTTTTGTGAGCATTTTCAATCATTCAATGCCTGATTTTCAGAACCTGAGGACCAGACTAACTTAAGATCTCATTAAATTTATATACTACAATTGGCCACTTTCATATCTGATATGGTTCTACATTCTTGAGAGGAAAATTTTTAAAGATTGTCCTGTGTTGTGTATTCTAATGAATCCGAGGTCAATATTTACAGATGAAGGGATAAACTGTATCACCTTTCAGAAGTAACCAATGAACATGTCCATTGATGGTACATGTAGTTGGAAAACTTACCAGAGATTCCTATGCAAACGAATATATGCTGTTGCTGCTATAGAGCATCACTCATTATTCCTTTGTCACATGCTATAATTTAGCAATTAAAACTGAATACCTTTCAATATACATATTCAAGATAAGATGCTTTTTTTCTAGAAATGTTTTTACCTCATTAATAGTTTTGAGTGTTTAAACCAAGTATTGCTTATCGATTACCTAGCATTGTTTTCGATACTTAAGTAAAAACTAGATGTGTCGTAATGCCATGAATACCCCCGCAGGCAGCCAAAATTTCAAAAGCCATACCGTTATTTAGTTTAAATTTGTATTCGAACTTGACCTGTATTTTCTGGTAAAATACCTGCATATGCAATTTCAACCTTTTACATACATCCCTACAAAAGTTAGAGAGTGGACACTGAAAATTTCTTCTTCTTTTTTTTCTAAGTTCAAGAGGGATAACTCTGTCAAAAATCATCGAACTTGATCTGTGTATTCCTTTGATGTATCCATATGTCAAATTTGAGTTGAACGTGTGCAACTATTGCATAGATAATGAAAGGAAAGTGAATGATGACGGAATGACAGAATGATGGAATGACGGAACAGGGTAACACTATATGCCCCGGCCATTTTATGGCAGGGGCATAAAAATAAAATTAATAATATTTTTAAATGACTCCAAACTGTCTTTACATTACCAATTAATTTCCTAAGTAGAAGGAACAGTCCTAATAATCACGATAAAGAACTTTGAATCTACTTTCCCAAAAATGATTTGTCCGATGGTACAGTATTGGAGAACACAAAAATGTGAAAAGTTATCAGATGGACAAATTTCTTTCAGAAAAGCATAGTTGAATCTTTTATTCAGATGAATGAAAAAGAAAACTTTATATAAAGAAAATAAATAGATGGAATTCTTTGAATTTACACCTACCTTTGAATTAGTATTGTTTCATCTTCTGGCTTCAAATACTAGTAGCTCTCTTTATATGATCTAAAATCAAAAGCAATAATAACAACATTAATTGGTGATTGGGGATATTATATCTGCATATCCTTTTTTTATATATAAAATCCATAAGAAAATATTGCGAAGAAGAAATAGCTAATGTACTGGTTATTTGAAAGGATGGATCTTTCCAATATGAGCAATTTTTTAAAAATCTATTTTCATTAACTAGACAAAGAGGAACAATCTAAGTGCAACATAAATTCAGTTTGTAAGAAATTACATCTTAAGTTTAACAAAAGTAAAAATTCAATACCATCTGCATTCATAGAATCACATCCTAAGACAAGTAACCTGTATCTATTTTCACAAATTTATATCAGAGGACTTAAATTGGACATGGGAAAAAAAGGACAAAAAAAAAAAGAGTTCAGAGGCTTTTCTGGACACATGCACTCACAAGACATACAACTTGTAATGAAACATATGGGTAAGAGTTCACAGTACACTGTACTATTTTGAATTTACATATTCAGGTGAGTAACAATAAAATGGACAATGGAACTTCTCTTAATAATGGTCACACAGTCTGACCTTATAATAAGAAAAAGATATGTATCAATTTAGTGCTAGGGAATTCCAAATACGCAGTCTTCACGAAAACTCAGTGGTCCGAAGACCTAGACAAGTGAATTTTGATGTCGGGTCAGTGAAAATTAAAATTCAAGAAGTCCGATGGGCTTGTAGATTCTCAAAGTCATACACAGTCAAAATATATTTAAGCTGTCTTGCTTGCATAAATTTTATTAATATATTAAATAAAAAGAACAAGCATTTGTTGGTGTATCGTATTGGACATATTACGGTACATATACTAACCCTGGATGCAACAACCGATAAACAGGGAATATCCTACAAACAACATACTGAAACACTGCAAAAAATGGCGGCGTTTCTAAAGTTGGCATATTATGTATCCATTTTTTTAGATTTAAATTAAGGGGGTCAGTAAAATTTTTGATGGGCCAGTAAATTTAGAAAGTTCACTGGTCCTCCTGGCCAGTAAATTTGAAAAGTTTTCATGAAGACTGAATACACATATCTACTTTTAGGTGATCAAGTAATAACTAGAACTGTCCAAAAGGGACAAATACCCCCTGCTGGTTTTTTTAGAGAAGGTTCCAAATTACTAATATTTTATGGATCTAAGTGGTTATATTCACAATTTTCTTATAAACATTTAGAGTAAAAATATAATTGCTCATTACACTTTTTTAAATGAATGAAAGTAAGGTGCAACCTAATAAAATAGCAACACTAATACATTGTAATTACTTTGTTTTTTAATGCATTGAAAAAATAAATTGCAACTATCTTTCATCTTTGTGGGACATGACACTGAAATTGATTGTTGAAAAAAAAAACATACATTATACAAAATCAAATTAATCTTGATAACTTTATATCAAATTTATTTTAAAAATAAAAGGCTGGTCAGTACTTTGACAGACAATAAATAACAATTAAGAGAATTAGAGAACAGAAATCTTTAATTCTTTTGCCAAATTCCCAGGAGATATAGATAACACCTGCTTGATCAGAGATGCCCTAACAACTTCCCACACTGAACTCATTAATTAATCTTTAACTGGATGCATGTCCACTCATTACTCCCAAGGGACAAACGGATTTACACTATCTGCTGTGTAATGTAAAAACTGTTTTTAATACCTGGTGATGTTTTTTTTTTTAGTTTTAATGAGTAGTTTTAAGCTGTAGTTCACAATTTTGTACACTTCAGATGTTCTAGATTCTACGTCTCAAACCTTAGACATTTATAAACCCATAATGACTAAGTCAATAATAATGAAAAAAAAAATCTGTAAAATGCAGAAAAATTATCAAATAATGTTGAAAATACCAGGTGTACATCTTCATATGGTAAATAATGAGTATACAAATTTTCATACAAATCTATGCAATAGACTCTGAGAACAGGTCCGGACAAAACCACACAATAAAAATGAAAAAAAACACCTGTAAAATGCAGAAAAATTACCCAATCATGATGAAAAAACCAGGTGCACACCTTCATATGGTGAATAATAAGTGTACAAATTTTCAGACAAATCCTTGCAACAGTGTCCGAGAAACGGCCTGGACAAAATCTCGTCTACAGACAGACGGACAGACAGACGGACATGGTGATTCCAATATATCCCCCCTAAACTTCGTTTGCAGGGGGTATAATAATATAGATGGAACAAATAAGTAACATTTCAAGCTAATTCAGAGACTTTCTGTCTCCTGCTTAAGAAAAAAAAGGTGGAAGATCTGAAAAATGCAAATGGAGAAAGAAAAGAAAAAGTAAATGTGAAGGAATTTTATGTTTTCAATATCATATTAAATATTATGTATACTCTGTTTAGTACATGTTCTGTTTATCCCTTATGAAAGCCCATATGAAAAGGTGGGGTAAAATAGGGGATTTCCAATTATAAGCAAGCACAAAGTTGAATGCCACTTGTGAAGTGAGCTTTCACTCATCTGCACATCTATTCAGTGGAAGTATCTCAGACTTGATGTATTTTATCACCATTGTCTGAAAACTTCAGCAGAAACCTCCCACATTTATGGACGTCATTAAAAAGCGAAGAAAACAAAAGCAATTCCCAATATTATAAAAACTTAACATTGGTAATCAAAGATTTTCTTTATCTACCTGGTATTATAAGTCTCACACCAAATGAATGTTCAAAAAGTTTTCACTATATGTAACATTCATGACATTTGGTCTTTGTATGACTTATGGTTACTTTAGAATGGACTCTCTTCAAAATCTTAAAACTGTTCAGTCATCCAGAAAATGTAAATCATGTGCAGTACGTATCTAAAGCATGCTTTGTTGTGTACATACCTAGATGCATCATCCATGCAAGTCTCATCAAGGTAGGGCTTATAGTTACTTGAGAGTGGATTTACTTGTAAAACTTAAGCCAGGACAGTGAGGACACAGATGATGGGGAGTACTTAGTCATGAGATGTAAGTGCAGGCTACAAAATTTACCAAGAAATTGTGATGTTTTTGTCTGCAACACACAAAAAGAAAGGTGCATCTATTGCTTAAGATGTGTTGCTGCCTGATTTTAGTCAGGATTTGTTTGATAAATGAAACATGAAGTAACCCCCCCCCCCCCTTTTTCCATAATGCAGCAGGAAGGGTGAAAATGTGAAGACCAGACTAGAATTCAAACCCAGGACCCCTTAATCACTGCTCTGCAAACGAATGTCAGACACCTTGGCCCAACGACACCTCGGCCCATTGATACCTTGGCTCAAACAGGTCGGCCCAAGATTTAAGACACCTCGGCCCAAGCAAAATTTCATTACGAAATATATTTCCAATTTGCGACTTAAATATAATATTGATTGAAAACATTAATCGAATATGCAATCAATTTTTTTTAAGATTATAAAAAAACCTTCCATGCGCATTTTGACCATATTCAAGGAATGAGAAGACGTATAATTAACATGATTAAGGTGCTAATTGGTAAACAAACAAAATGCCGCGGCGCATCCTTTGGAGTCTCATGTGTGTGTCATACTGGTGACAATGAGGGGTTAATTACGAGCAGACTTAATTGTGAGACAGTACATTTACATCCATTGAATATTTTCAATTTTATTTCCTAAGAAAACACTCACGAAAGTTAACATTTTATCAAACAGTTAACAGAACTTTTTAAATGTCCCTTGTACATTCATAAATTCATTTATGTCGCTAAACTATCTCGAGTCCATTTTCCCTACGTTTCCTCTTTAGATGTGTGCTTTTCAGTCAATGAAATATAAAATTTTAATTCAAGATTAATGGTTTCAACCATACTCTAGATGAAAAAAAAATCATAAAAGCTGCATCTGTTTATTCTCGCATTAACCTCCCAAGCAAACAAGCAAACAAGCAAACAAACAAAAAGAAATGTTTAAATGTAATCCATTTCTTTTCACTATTATTGACCTATCTCAAATGTGTTAAATCGTCAGAGAAACAATGCAAAATGATAAGATAACATAAAATTCTCATAATAGAAATATATAAAATCGTAAGAAAGAATTGCTAGTATGTTGAAATCTAGTATTACTTAGCATAATTTATAATATTAGGCATTTTCCACAAGAGAGAACTTATATGATTTTAGTTATATAGTTATAAAAAGAAATGAACCAATCATCTATCATAGACCCCCCTTTCCCAATTTGTTTTTCATTACGAAAATCCTTTAATCGTTAGCAAGAATAATCATACCTATAATAATATCATTTCAGACACTGGATTAATTCTTTCTATCACAAAATTTTGCTTGGGCTGAGGAGTCTATTATATGGGATGAGGTGTCAATTTTCTTGGGCCGAACTGTCAGGGCCGAGGTGTCAAACGTGACGGGCTGAGGTGTCGTTGGGCCAAGATGTCTGTCTACCCTGCAAACTTAGCTATCTGACCACTGGCAATTTAACCTACCTGATTGCCACATTCCTCCCTCTTTAAAGGTCTTCACCCTCTAAGACGCTAACCAAAGCTCTACCCTGGCAGGTCTTTCACCTGTCACTTCCAGGGCATGGGTCACAGCAACAAATTTAACAAGAAAGAGTGAAAAATGCAATGGACCAGGCTAGGATTCAAACCCAGGCCTGAATACTTCTAGTCAGTGATCGAACTTGCCTGACCGCCACACTCCACCCTTCTTAAAGATCTTTGTCCCTGAAGACACCAACATAGTTTCTTCTCTGCCTGGTCTTTTACTTGTCACTTCCAGGGCATGGTTATGACACCAAACGTAACAGACGAGGGAGAAAAATGTGATAGACCAGACCAGAATTCGAACCAGTCAGGTGCTCTATCAACTGAGCTATCTGGCCACCAGCAATCAAACTTGGCTGACGCCACAATTATACACAGCCTGAACATATTGTATACAACAATATTACACACACACCCATTCAACAAATTTCTACTATACATTTGAAATTCAAGCTGCAAATAAATATGCAGCTTAAAATCACGCCATCAAACATGAAACAGTAAGTCTAAACAACTAAATAAATAATACTTAATAACACTTTCGCAATTCCTTGCCATTCGACTGAAAAGTTCTCCCTACCTCAGTACCTGCATAAAAGGGTGAATATATTGAATGTGTCCAACTTGTACATGTTTCCATTCGATTTACTTCTATAATAGTTGTTTAATGGATAAAGAGATAAAACTTACCTAAGCTTACAAAAAATGAGATAAATTCGTTTATCTTATTATTATTATCATCATTTCATGATTACTATTATTACAACGGTTGAGTATGTAAGTTTTCCAAATAAAATATTCTATGTACGATTTAACATTCCCGAGTTTTGATAGATAAACTTAGATTGGTGAAAATGTTACATGGATTTTAATTGGATGTTTGGCATTGTATATAAGATCTCACTCCTCCTGTGCGCTCTCTCAGTTGTTGTTGACGTCGAAAGCACTGGGGTGGCGGGAAATTTTTTAAGGAAAATAACGTGAGTATATTTTTGTTTTGTTTTGTTTTATTATTTAGTAGAGATGTTGTTTATTTAGAATTCTTTCACTGACACGGACCTTCAGAGTTAGCTTTACAGTCACGGGTGAAAAGTGTGCAAGATCACTTGTTTCTCCTTCGATCAGTCGACACCACTTGAGAGTTGATTGTTTGATCCGTTTATAAACTGATTTCATAACCTACATTGCAGTAGGTTTATCTCCTGCCAGTGTTTACTTGTACTGAAAATATGGGAAAATAGCATGTGCATCACCTTACACATTACCTGACAAGTTATATAAGCCGCTTTATTATTGTTATTAAGTTATATAAGTTGCTTTTCGCAAAATTACTCTGAAAAGTGTAGAAATGAATGCCAAGTCTTATTATGTAATGCTTAAAATCCCTTATTTTGCCATGCACAACTTAATCAGAAGGTAAATAAAAGTCTGCAGTTTGGGTTGGATGTATTTTATAGCATTAATGTGAGGTACTTTTAACTAGTCATGCAGTTTTTTTGGTAAATATGCAAGGACAGATGTTATCAAAATGATTGAAAAGCAGAACTTAGTATCTAAAACTTGCATAACAGGTTGGAATCACTCTGCCAAATGGGATATAATTGCCTGTTTGCATTATATTATCAAAAATTAGATACAATTTGCAGTACAAAAAGGTGGAGAGAAAAAAATATTTGGCTAAAAATATTGTATATTTAAATAAATATACATTGAGTGCAACAACTTTTGGTGGATGAGATTGATCCTCAAGAAATTTTGGATCTTCTGTTTGTTCAATATCATAAAATTGTTTACCAAAAGTTTTTCTTTTTTTTGTACTGAAAATTTATATCCCAATTGAGACATTGTAACTTTAACAAGCTATTATATCCCATTTCAGAGAGTGGACCCAACTTGTATAAAGTATATGATTGTTTCAAGATATTGATGATTGCCTTAAACAATAAATTCATCTTTCCAAGTCAAGGGTTTCTGATCCACTTCGCTTCACATAAATCCTTGACTGAATAGACTGTTTAATGGGTTACAAATGCGCTCTCTGATTGGCCTCATACAAGTTTGCATGAGCCAATCAAAAAATTGATTTATGTAACCTGAAACTAAATCATAAACAGAAAAACACACCAGTGGTAGTCGCAACAAAAACATCTTTACCATTAAATAACTCAGTTAAAGGCTTGTCTCAGCTTTTTAGTTGAGTAATATTGAATTTATAACCGATTTACAATATTGTCTTGCATTCTCTGTTTAATTTGCTTACTCTGATTGGTCAATAGTAGAAGTCAATTAAGTTCAAAATGTTTAATCTCACCAGATGGGGCGATAGTAAACTCCATCAAACTTAGTCTTTTCCATCAAGGGTTTATGTGGAACTGAGTGAATCAGAAACCCTTGATTTGGGAAGATGCTATAAATTGAAAAAAAAAAAATATTGTAACAAGTGATGAGCTTATAAAAAAAATAAATTAAACCCCCCAACACCCCAAGAAGTTTATGGGGTGTGTGTAGGAATCACCTTGTTTGTCTGTCCAGGCTATGACTTTGTAATTGAGAATATTTGGTAAAATGATTTTTTTGACCAGAGGGTGTGTTTTTTAAACCAAGATCATTTTGGCAATTATAAGGTCACATTTAAAAAATTGCAAATAGGCACTTCAAAAAATAGTGACAGTGTATTGTTTTGTGAGCTTGCTATAGCTAACTTTAGTTTTAAGATGGATAATGAATTAGTGTATGTGTTGTTAATTTGTTATACAAAGGTAACCATGTCCAATCCTACAATGAATGGAGGTGGAGACCACACAGATCTCCAAGCAGACATTTCCATTGATGACCCTGAAATGTATAACTTGATAAAACAAGAAAAGGAGCGACAGATGAGAGGACTCGAACTCATTGCCTCAGAAAACTTTACGAGCAAGGCTGTTCTCCAGTGCTTAGGGTCCTGCCTTACAAACAAATATTCAGAGGGTCAACCAGGACAAAGGTAAATGAGATTTTTTAAAAGGTATTATGTATTATGCAAGAGGAGAATATTAAAGAATAAATAAATCTTAGCATAAACAACAGGTAATGTTTGTACCTAGATAATGACTGTGTAAACAATAACTTAACAAGGGTGTTGAAAATGTAATATCAACTGTAGGTATTATGGAGGGAATGAAATCATTGATCAAGTAGAGGTCCTATGCCAGAAACGAGCCCTGCAGGCCTTTGGGTTGTCCCCAGACAAGTGGGGAGTTAATGTTCAACCTCTCTCTGGGTCCCCTGCTAATTTTGCTGTCTACACAGGAGTTGTTGGGCCCCATGGTAGAATCATGGGTCTTCATCTTCCAGATGGTGGACATCTTAGTCATGGATTCATGACTCCTTCTAAGAAGATATCTGCCACATCAGTGTACTTTGAATCCTTCCCATACAGAGTTAATCCAGAAACAGGATTAATAGACTATGACCAGCTTCATGAAAATGCAAAGCTCTTCCTTCCTCATATGATCGTTGCAGGTTTGATTTGGATTTTTCTGTAAATTCATAGTTATTTGCACACCTATGCCAGTTATTTTAGATGAGTTTCTTTGGTCAGAATCATCTGTCATGTATCTGGCCTTGGTTTTTACTAACTTAAATTTTTGGGCCCATACATTACATTCATGTATTCATTAGTTAGAGAAGGAGCAAAGTTTTGAATATGGTTTAAAAATTCTAGAAAGGACATTACATGTATGAGTATGTAAACTTTTGTTTTCAGGAGTGAGCTGCTACTCTAGACATCTGGACTACAAACGATTTAGGGAGATAGCTGACGAGAATGGAGCCTATTTACTTGCCGATATGGCTCATGTTAGTGGTCTTGTTGCTGCCGGACTTACCCCCTGTCCATTTGAATATTGTGATATTGTGACCACAACAACACATAAAACCCTTAGGGGACCTAGATCAGGGATGATTTTCTACAGGAAAGGTACTAATAGTTTTATTTGCAGTATAATGAGGCCTGGTCTTTGGATTGATAAAGTCTGTCCTGCATGTATAATTTTATTTAAGTAAGGGTTAAGCCCTGCTGTGGTTGACATATTTTAAGCATAGGCTTTCAGCCTCAATGAAAGAAAGGTAATTTAAGACTAATCCAGGGTTCAAAATTAACTATATACAACTCGCAAAATGCGAGTTAGAATTCCCAAATTGCGAGTTAAAAATTAGGTAACTCGCAAAATCTTGCAAGTTGATTTTTTTTTGCGTTGAAACTGTAGCAAAATTATATAATATGACAGAACACAATGCTTTTGATTTAAATCAGTAATTTAAATAAAAGTCACACTGTAGTTGTATTTTGTGTATTGTACAGTAGTTACTTTTTCCTTAAGTTACATGTATTTAATTTATTTAAATTTAACTTTATATGAAAATTGCGAGTAGTCTTATAAAATTGCGAGTTCACTTTCTTGGTACTCGCAATTATTTGCGAGTTGTAATTTTAGGGAGTTTCTAACCCTGTAATCACAGCCAACAAAGATTTTATTTTATCAAATTGTGAATTCTGTAAAATTTGGCTGAACTGTGTTAATTTCCATTGTGAAATTCTTCAAAAAAACCTTAAAAATGATTTGGATGTTCTGAATTATATTCAGCACATTTTCTGAACATAGATCACTAGAGTTATAATATTGATGTTTTTTTAGGTGTTAGAAGAGTGAAGAATGGAAAAGAGGAAATGTATGACTTGGAGAAGAGAATTAATGAAGCTGTGTTCCCTGGACTCCAAGGAGGCCCACATAACCATCAGATTGCAGGTAGGGCTTGCACTAGCCACTAGGGCTGTATTGATATACTGTATAGGGGATTAATTTCACGGGTTGTAATTTTCACGTTTTTCTCTCCTCTGACACGATCGCGGTTTGTTGAATTCGCGGAATCGGTATATAATAAAAGTTAACTCCCTAATCTATATCCGTTTAATCAATAGCATAGCTAGAACGTCATTAACACGATTAATCAGCGTTATGTATTCTCTTCACTAACAACAGGGTAGGTTTATATAAAATATTTAGATTTAATAATTAATTGACGACTAATAAAACAAGAGAAGTTAAATTAAAAGTCCTTGACTATATACCTTGAATGACTTTCCTATATGTTGTTATGATGAGTGCATGTACACCCCAAGATCTTCTTTCCAAATTGATAATACGTCGCGGCGAAAAACCACTGGACGGTAAGAAATGTGTTAAGGAAATAATATCCTTCCACATCTTCAGCAAGTTCGATGGTTATTTGAATGATTTTTTAAAACCAAAATGTCGATAAAAACTAATACGCATGATAATGCAGGTAACAAATACACGTGGTAACATGATGGTTACGTACGGGTATTCAAAACCCATGACTCATGTGTTTGAATTGATGAAACATGTAGCGTTGGCTATTAAAAAAGCTTTTTAACAAATACAGGTTAGGCCAAATAAAAAAATATGTGTGGTTCCGGTTACATCTCCAAAAATATTAGGGTAGGTAGGTAGGGATTTTTTTTTTTTTTTTTTTTTTTTACAAAATGATTTTCTTTATCATGTTTATTTTTCTAAATAATACCAGTCTCACTGCTTTGCAAGTGGCATTTAGATGTGGCGTGATAATATACTAGTCAACATTGGTAGGGAACACCTACTTGTTAGCTTGCTTTTTAACACTATCAAAAACTTGCACTATGTGTTGAAATGATGTTTTGCAAGGAGGCCGCCATTGCTGAAACTAAAACTAATACCTGAGCCGATGATGGAAATCGGGGAAAATTCTAGAAAAAATATGAAAATTGCTGAAAAAAAGTTTAGGGTCGGGGGTATAAAATAGGGACGGTCGGGTAACCGGAACCACGCATATTTTTTTATGTGGCCTTATTATCTGCTGTTCTAAATTAAAGTAAAGCCTGATAATTAAAATAATTGAATGACAAGTACTACTCGTAATTACTGAAATGACCATGTACTGCACGTACATATACCTATCGTAGTCTATTCTCAAATTTCCAAATACATGTATAACATGGAGTTTATTAAAAACTTATTCACTGTTTCTTGAATTCACGGATTTATTAACTCTTTCACCCCTATATACATTTCTATGTAAAATACCACTGAACACTGAATATCTGGAAAAAGTTGTGAAATAATAACGAAAAATATTTAAATATCAATATCTTTTTCCTTTTTAGAGTAAGATATATAAAACTATATATATTTATACAGGGAAAATACTATATTTTAATGTTTTGGGGGTTTTCACTTTGAAAAGTAATTTTTTTACCTGTATTTCACAGGTGAGAAACAGGTAAATTTGTAATTTTCTTTAATTTTGAATAATAATTATTATTTTATTCACTTCTTTAATAATCATGTGTAAAACAGAGTACAGAAATCAATTTTAACAACAGGGGCAGAAAGTTTGTATGTAAACAGGTGTAAATTACAAGTTAGTGACCACAGGTAAACCTGGTACACCTCAATGTAGCTATACTCAAGCTACATAAGATTGTCATGAATGTTTAAATTCCACTCCTAAAAAAATCTACAAAATGACCTGATTTTGTCATTAACTTACCATTTTAATTATTTTAAGAAGGCAGATGCATATATTTAAGACTAGAATGAATTTAGATGCATTACAATTAAATTGATTTACCTGTATTTCCCAGGTGAAAACCAAATACCTTTATTTGATTGAATTTTATTGTCCGTAGTTTCATGAAAGAAAATATTGGACTCCAAAATGAAATAAACAAAAGTCAATTATAATGATCTGATTTGAAAACAAATGAAATGTCAGTCTTGTCAGAATACCTGCTTACAACTAATTACAGGTGAGTATACAGTCAAACAATTGATAATCATGGTAATGTACCTTTTGTACAATTTGATATTGTACACTAGCTGCTAAATCTTATTCAGTATAAAATATAGCTGCAAAAGAGACATAAACATAGATGATACAAGTTTTTATTCATAATACATCAACACAACAAGGTATTCAATTTCATTCATAACATATAACAAAATAAATAAATAAATAAAAATAAATAGATAAATATAAATAAATAAATTTAGCTAAAACTGGGTAATTTTTCAATTCAATAAACTTGTCAATCAATCCAAGTCCATTCAACATACATTTAATAACACACTTTTGAATGATACTCTTTGAAACACATGTTTTTAGTGTTGCAGCAAAGATATTTTTCACATTTAATTGTGGTTTTACACCTTTTGAATGGATTTTCAGCATAGGAGACACCTGGATTTCTTTCCTTGAATTTCACATGCCTTTCATTGCACACAACACACACATGATCTTTCCCTTCTCCAACAGCAGGTAAGTGATTTAGACCATCCAGTCTAAGAAGTTGATTCGATGTTGCAGATCGTGACCTTCCAGCCCTTTTGCGAATGCGTCGTTGGCCAATAAGTTCATGTGCAAGATCCAATTTGAACTTTAAAAGGTCACGCTTCCTTTTCCCAGGGCGATCATGTTCAATGATGCTTCCCTCAAGGACATAAGCATTGTATATTGAAAGTTCAAGGAGTTTCCTTTCAATTTTCCTATACCAACGCATAGTTTTTTTTTATTTGTTCAACTTTGTCACTTGATCATTGCGATCCACCGCGCCCATGTATTTAGAATATGCTGCTCCTGATGGTATGTCTGGGAACTTGGTTGTACTTCCATCTTTATTGTGCCGCTTCACGGTCAAGTTTTCCTTTTCTGGTATATGACACGTAGACAAAAAGTACACCATTTTCTTATCCTTCCAACACGTAGCAATCATGTCATCACACTGTCTCCAATCGTAATAGCCTCTAGGAAGTTTTCGAGCTTCTGATTTTGATTTTACAAGATCCTGTGGAAACCCACGACGATTCGGTCTGACAGTTCCACACAGACAGGTACCAATTGTTGTCAGGTAGTGCGCTAATGTAGGACTAGTGTAAAAATTGTCAGTAAAGACGCAGTGTCCTTTGTTTTCTAACCCTCGAAGCAAGTCAATCACAACATGGGCACTGAGACCAAATGTACGATTAATTTCAGTTCCGTACTTTCCAACATATACATCAAAATTCCAATAGTACGCACTAGTGGCATCTGCAAGCATCCAGAATTTAATTCCAAATTTACATGGTTTATCTTTCATGTACTGTTTAAAAGACAACCTTCCTTTAAAGGGTACCATAGATTCATCAACACTAATTTCTTCATGGGGAATGTATTCAGATTTGAAAGAATTGCGTATTTTATCGAGCATGTATCTTACTTTGGATAGCTTGTCGTTTCGGTGTCCCAAACCATCTACTTCATTTATAGAGAAATTCAAATACCTTCTGATTTGCATAAACCGGTCTCTGCTAATGACATCTGATATTCTAGTTCCCAACATAAAGTACTTTTCATCCTCCTTCCAATAGAGGTCATCTCTGTCCAGCTTGATAATATCCATCATGATCAACACTCCATAAAACACTTTGATTTCATCTATAGTCACATCATGCCACACACCTTTGTTGTTATTAGCATCTTCTCTTCTCTTTTTATTGGCATTTCTGTTCGTACTGTCCACAATATGATTAAAAATTTCGTCCGAATAGAAAATTTGAAAGTAATTGAGCACAGATGCTGAACTATCTAACACACGAACAGGTCCTGGCTTCTCTGAATAAGGAAGTCGACATCTTACCGAAAATTCGTCAGTCCAAACAAAATTTCCCGGTGCTGTGTAGCCATTGTACAGCTCATTTTCCTCTTCATCTGAAGAATTACGATCTTCAATCATTCGTTCTATCTGATCTCTTTCACTTTCGTTTAAATTTACCAAATCAAATGCCCCCAAGTCATCGAAATATTCAGCATCAGACCACTCGTCCGAATCGCTCTCAATGTCCAACATTTTGAAATCGACTTCATAGAAAAAAAATGTAAAACCGCCGCAATTTACATCATCCACAATTATCAAATATCAATCTGGCATCCATTTTTTTTGTTTACATAGCTACTTTCAATTTATAAGCCGCATATTCGTATTTTGCTTTCAGTTATATGAAATATTTGGCGGTAAAATTCAAAATGTCTAAATACCCGCTACAGCGGGCTGTCGGGGAGAAAGGAGTTTTACTGACTGACCGCTGAAGCGGGCTATCGGGGTGAAAGGGTTAACACCGTGAATATAGCGAATATTAACACCGCGAGTTATTTTCCCCCTATACAGTACATGTATATCATTTGTATCAATTTTCAAGAGTGTTTCTTATCAAACTTTAATTTCCAATACAGGTAAGACTAGGACAGTTTCTCTCTAAATTCTGTGTAAAAGTAGGGAATTTCAATCACTGAATACCTTTATAAATGTTGAAGATTTTGATTTGAATTCTATTTTAATGAGTTTTGACAAGAAATACAAAACATATTAAGTTCAGAAAACATGTAGGACTCTACGTTAACTTTTTTCCTACTTGTCCATTCGGACAAGTAACCAAGACATTTACTTGTCTGAACTTCAACTTCACTTGTCCGAAATTTGTTCAATAAAGATATATAATACAGTCAACTTGAAAACTTGAAGTCCATTACACATGACATGTGCTTGATTGATTCGTGATGTTATTAATAAACAACGAACACATAAAACGAAATTTTATCTAGACTTTCTGTACTGACAACAACATAAATGTTCACACGTGAACCTGAATCTAAACTTAATAAGTTCATAAGTTCCATGCCTTTTCAGTAGTATGCAATTAGTGGACTTCGATCCCGATCAAATGTGAACTCAATTAATAGCGATCTCTATCAGGATAGAAGTTCGGTTTTTATGTACAGATTCAGTCTGGAAACTACCAATTAACTTTCAACTCAACAGTCGTTCTTTTGATTATTTAAAGACTCCTTTACATTAAAATGCACTTGTCCTATTGGACAAGTGCCCAGCAATCTTCACTTGTCCGTAACTTTTTTTCACTGGTACCGGACAAGCATTATTGTCAAGCCCTGACATGGTCCTCAAAAATATATAACTTTTCCCAAGAATTTGTGATTGCCACTTTAAGAAGTTTCCTCACAAAAAATTGAGGTACATTACCAGGCATTTGTGCAAGATATTGGAGGATGGCATTTGCTATATAATCCTGTACTGGAAATCACTTAACTGCTGGTTTCAGGATTTTTAGTTAATATGTTTTTCAGATATTTTGGAAATGGTTTTGAAATCAAAAGATAATGATAATTCTGAAGATTTTTGATATATTATGAAGGAATGCAAAGACAGATATTCAAGGAACGTGTCGTCAGACTTTAAAGTACTGTAAAGGGCTAGGTTCACAATATGCATAAAATGGTCCTGTCCATATACCAATTAATTGACCAAGTCTGCATGTCCCATTTCAAACATCAATATAAAGCAGAGACTCAGTATTTTCATTTCCTATAAAAAGTTTCCACTAAGAGTCCAGGTAGTAAAATTCAGGCTCAATGCAGTGTTCTTGAATTTTGCAGAAATCAGGTGTATTTGATTACCTACAGCAAAAGATTAAAATAAGAGCCCACCACTTAATCCAAAAAATAATTATGCTTGATAAACCAGGAACAGTTCTATCATTTATTCATTAAATAACTGCACATTTTGAGGTTGGTTGCTATGCAAATTAAAACAATTAGATTGCTTGTAGGGGATCCAGCTCTTGAAACTATCATATTGCTGGAAGGCATCTGAAGAAGAATTTTATCGTGGTTCTTTTTTTATAATTGAAGATAACTCACTTGTAAAATTTTGCTAATCCTACTACATTTCAGGTGTAGCTGTGGCATTACAACAAGCAATGAGACCAGAATTCAAAGCATACCAACAACAGGTCATCAATAATGCACAGGCTATGTGTAAAGCATTTATTTCTAAGGGATACACTGTCGTATCAGGTATGTTAATAAAAGCTGAAGTATCATTAAGATCAAACTTTCATCATATACAATTATTGATGTTTGATGAAGTTTACTCGTGTCTATACAGACCTGGTCATGTATTGGTTGACTGAGGCTGAACCAATACCTGATCAGGTCCTTAAAGTCACAGAAAGACCAAATTCAAATGTGAAAAGTTAAATTTTATTAAATGGTAAAAAAAATTTTACAATATATTTCTCACTAAAGTAAAGTTATAGTCTCCATCAAAAATAATCATTTGAAATATAATACATTGTGTAGCAACATATCAAAATTATTTTTCAATAGTGTAAATAGGTGGAAAATACATCAGCAAGAGGTTATAGACTTTGATACAAACCTCTGCATTATTTATCTTTACATGTGCTTTAAAGTATACAAATTGATTGGTTGATAAAATGTGTAAGCAATCTATAATTGACGAATAGTGAAAACCTGAATAAACCTCCTGAGACTTCCTTTTAAGGTGAACACACACTGAGGTACACCTCAGGAAAGAGATCTATCGGAGAGCTTCAAAATTACTTATCATTTAAGGTCTTGATACTCTGACAAGAGAGATAACTTTTAATGCAATAAATATATAATTCCCTTATGAAATGTCACATCTAAATGTCTTTTTTTGACCAATTTTGTCCCACAAGCTATGCTAAAAGTGTTTGCATTTTACTGATGCATTTTCTTATGGAAAATTTTAAGTGTTCAAGCAGCATGTAAAATGAGTGAATAGAGGGATTATAAACCTGTGGCATATTAAACATAGATGACCATCAGTTTAAGATGTAACTTTAAAGTGTTTGTCTTGTAATTAGGTGGGACAGACAATCACTTAATCCTGATTGATCTGAGGCCAAATGGTATGGATGGAGCCAGAGCTGAGAGAGTTTTAGAGTCTGTTAGCATTGCTTTGAACAAGAACACCTGTCCAGGGGATAAGAGTGCACTCAAACCAAGTGGACTCAGAATAGGAGCACCTGCTCTTACATCCAGAAACTTCAAAGAAAAAGACTTTGAACAAGTAGTAGAATTTATACACAAAGGTAGGTTCAAAAGACTTTGAGGGTATTTTTGCCTATTTCAGAAGTTAGTGCATTTCTGATTTGCACATTAAGAAAATGACCTAATAATGGTTGGATGTCTACAACTTTCTAATATTCTACATTGGAGTTGCTTTTTCATAAGAAAGTCTGATTTGTGATAACAAAAATGGTCAATCCTGACTCTATTTTAAATAAAAGGTTGTTGAAAATAAGAATGTTTTGGGGTCGTGCTTCAGTGAATCATGTAGGAAAACATGTATAGCAGGATTTATCTATTCCACCGTTGCAGAATGCCAATTTTTTATTATTATTTTTTTTTTAGAAGGGGAATGAAATTAATATAATCATAGGAATTGGGCTTTGATAATGGTAACATAATGAAGAATTCTTTTAATGGAATTGGGAAAAGGTGGGAGATAAAAAAAAAAAACTTCATTGTTACAACACAGTGGATCTAAGCCTCTTTTCAACCGGAGAGCTTTCCTTTTTGAAACATTTCTTGTTGCAAGGAGAAAAAAAAGAGAAAAAATTGCAGATGATCATAAATGTATTCTTTAAAAATTTGAGAAAGTAATGTGCAGAAATTAGGCACGTGTGCTTAAATTGTCACAGATATGTGCTTTTCTAAATGTAAAATTTAAGTAAATGATTGATCCACTAAATACCTCATTTAGCTCCAAGATTTGAATTCTCTAAATTGAGACATGAACAGGAATGCATGAATTATGTAAAATAGGTTAGTTTGAGAGTGAAACAAATATATTGATTGTGAAGATATATCATTCTAATACAGTCAAACCTGTATTAAGAGACCTTCCAACGGAGAAAGGAAAAAAGGTTGCATATGACAGGTGGTCTCTTAATACAGGTCGCTTATTTTCAGCAGTGTTCAAATATATAATGCTGAAAATATTACACGTGTATGTGGAATGTATTTTATAGGTACTGCTCAACTCTAAATGCTTTTATATTATAGGTACAATTTTCCTGTTCAGTAATAAAATTTGCTTGATCTGCACATGAGTAATTTGATTATTGGGAAATATTGTGAACATCTGAAAATATTAAATGTTTTAATACAGTATAGAAAAGCTGCAAAGATTTTTTCTAATAATATTTTTTTTTTGTTTTACATGATAACCTATATATATAACTTTGTATGTTTTGCAAATTACTAAGAATTAAAACTGTGTCATGATTTTTGTTATGCACTTGGTAACAAATTAAATTATATTTATGACTAAAAATTTATTGAACCTAATTATTTTTTTTTTCACTACTGAACTACCGCGTCTAATTGCCTGTTTGTCACCTACTTCAATCACTTCAATTATCACCTGGTATGGGTGCTAGCTAGCGTGTGTTTACTCACCCCGTTGGTGACACAATTCACTTAAATAAACATCGAGGATTTAGTTACTTGTTAATTAAAAGTTAAAAAGGCAGGTTTTATAGCTGAATATCCATTTGGCCCCTATAACACGAAATGATATCGGGATCGACCTCGAACATCTATTTTCAAAATGGCACTCAATCATTGGAGAGAAAAGAATGTTTATGTATTAGATTTTAATGTTTATTCAATAAATATCAAAACGTAAGTAAAAATATTTATTTTGAAATGTTTTTTTATTCCTAAAACTCGCATTATATAATTATTAAATGAAATAAATGCGTGTCTAGATGTTTGGAACCAAAAAACGTAGCATGCTCGACCGAAATCGAAAGTAGGAATCGGAAATTATATAGTCGTTAAATCCAGGTAAAATTGCCTGAAATTACAAAAAATGGTCAGAAAAATCATGGTCGCTGGTCGCGTTAGACAGGTGGTCGTTTAATACAGATATAATATATGGGGAAAAGCGTTGGGAGGAATTCTTACGGTCACATATGACAGTGAGTCGCTTAATACAGTGGGTCGCTATGGCAGTTTTAACTGTACTATAATTCACTTATTTCTTTTTTTTAGCCAGACAAGAAATAGGATTTTAAGCAAGACAAAAAAAAAGTTGCTTCCTGTTAATCTGAATGTAGTATTATCCAAACAACCTGCTAAATGATGCAAAATGAAAGTTCTTGCAAAAACAAAATATGATTTACAGTATGAATATCTGATCAGTATGATGTAATTTCAGGTCTAGAAATAACGAAAGAGGCAATGCAGGGGTGTGGTCCACTACTAAAGGATTTCAAAGCCAAACTAGTCGAAGATCAAGTGATAAAAGACAAGATTGCCAATCTACGCAAGGAAGTGGAAAATTTTGCTCTCCAATTTCCCATGCCTGGAATTGACAACTGGTGAATATTATTGCTCCAAGAGAGACTGGAATTTTATTTTTAATCCAGAGATTATTGAATCTTAAACTGTGGGACGTAATACTTTTACAGGAGAAAATTTAGTGAATGGACTTTTGAACCCATGACAGGCAAAGAGGGAAATATTTGCTTGTAAAAGTTGGAGACATTTTCTGTACATTCAAATATTTATGCATCATTCTGTTTAGGATATTTACTGTTCTGCTTTGCATCATGTGATTGATTATGCACTACCAGGACTCATAATTGTTGTATAATAAATTTAAGTAAATCTTTTTTTTTTTTTTTTTGATTGCATATTTAAAGAATGAGTGGACTCAACATGGGTCTTTTTTGCGATTCCACTACCAAGCTGTAAACAAAGTGAATCCAAAATATTTTACAAGCAATAGCAAGATCTACATAATTAGGGCCCCGCAAGGATTTGCGGGTGCCCTATAGTAATCACTCTGTCTGTCTGTCCGTCTGTCATTCTTCCGTCCACAAATTTTCTGTTTTTTTTCCAATAACTTTTTTTGTAGTTGACCAATTAAGTTCAAATTTGGTATGTTGGTTCAAGAAGCAGTAGACATATTTTGATGCTAAGTTTGGTTCTCTGTGTCATCTGGTTTGGAGCTGGGGTGGTGGGGTAGATTCCTTAACTTTACATAAGAGTGAATGGGCAAAGAGAGATAACTGCTGAGATTGTTCCTATTGTAAACTGTGAAAGCTGCAACTAGTCCCATGGGATTAATTAACTTTCCTCTTGAAGAAAATCCAAAGCATTATCTGTTTCTGTCAAATTGAGAATTAATTAACACCTTTGTCTGCAAATGAAGTTTGTTTTGGAGTTAAGGTTAATTATGTTCCCCAAACGAAGTTTGGGAACATATTGTTTTTACTCTGTTTCTTATTAAGTCTTCCGTTCACAACGGAAGACTTATAGTGTTTGTATTGTTTCTTTTTATTAAGTCTTCCGTTCACAACGGAAGACTTATAGTGATTGTATTGTTTCTTTTTATTAAGTCTTCCGTTCACAACGGAAGACTTATAGTGATTGTATTGTTTCTTTTTATTATTAAGGTCTTCCGTTTCAGACGGAAGACCTTATAGTGATTCTACTGTTTCTTTTTATTATTATTTTTTTTTTCCCCTTTTCTTGTCGGAGCGTTTTCTCAGAGATGGCTGGACGGATTTTCTTGAAATTTTCAGGGATGATAGAGAATGAAAATACCCCTAGGCGTTTTTTTCATTTTTTCAAAATTCACTTCCGGTCGTCAGATATGTCCGATTTCCGTTTTTTTCAAAAATATTTTGTCCCAGTCATATCTCAGAAAAGGTAAGAGATTAAGACACCAAACCTATACGGTTAATAGATCTTGAGGAGTAGGCAAAACCATTTGGGTTAAGAGCGTCAGCCGTCACTTCCGGTCGTCACAGGAAGTGATCAAAGAAATCGAAATTTTCAACTTTTCTTTTTTGATTTTTTTCTTTCATTACATTGTTGCATCTTATTTGTAGATTCGAAATATGTTAGTCTTACCGGAACCAAAAACGTCAACTTCCGGCTATAAGTGAAAAACTGCATAATTTGAGTATTTTACTTTCCCATAAATATTTTTTATACATAATGTATTTGAACTGATTTTTGAATATGTTATCAAGACTGCAAATGTCTAGAGTAACGTCAAATATCTTTGTAAAATTCACTTCCGGTCGCGCGTTTAAATGTCCGCAAAATGAGAACTTGTCCGAGTGAGATCTCAGAAACGGTAAGAGATTTAGACACCAAACTGATAAGAGTATTAAACCTTGAGAAGTAGACAAAACAATTTGGCTTAAGAGCGTCAGTCGTCACTTCCGGTCGTCACAGGAAGTGATCAAAGAAATCGAAAATTTCAAATTTTCTCTTTTGAAATAAGACTTGCATCATATAATTGTATCTTTTTCACAGTTACGAGATGTCTTGGTTCCACCGGAAACAAAAAACGACAACTTTCGGTTTTAAGAGAAAAACTACATAATAGGGGTTTTGAATTTCCCCCAACATATCGCTTATAGATAGAGTTCTTTAAATGATTTTTATATATGTTATTGAGACTGCAGTTGTCTAGATTGACATGAAATATCTTAATAAAATTCACTTCCGGTCGCGTGTTTTCTTGTCCACAAAATGAAAAGTTATTTCAGCGAGATCTCGGAAACGGCATGAAAGTAAAACACCAAACTTGTAGGAGTAATAAAACTTGGTGAGAAGGCAAAACACATAGGGTTAAAAGCGTCAGCCGTCATTTCCGGTCATCACAGGAAGTGATCGAAGAAATCGAAAATTTCAACTTTTCTTTTTAAAATTAAAATTTTCATCACTTTATTGCTTCCCTTTCGCTGTTTTAAAATATGTTAAATTCCACCGGAAAAAAACTTTAAACTTCCGGTTTTAAAAGATAAACTACGTTATTTCGTGGTTTAGCTTTCTCATAAATATCACTTATAGATAAGTAATTGAAATGTTTTTTTTTTTTTTTTTTTTTTTTTTTTTTTTTACATATGCTGTAGATACTGCAAAAGTCAAGAGAAAATTCAGAGATTTTTATTCAGTTCACTTCCGGTCGTGTGTTTTCTTGTCCTCAAAATTAGAATTTGTTCTCACAATTGTTCGGCAACAGTAAAAGACTGAACTCTAAAACTTTCAGGACTTATAGTCAGTCATCAGTTCATTTGCTTGGTGTAAAAATCGTGTGTCGTCATTACTTCCGGTCGTGAGAGGAAACGAAGCAAAAAAGTATATTTTAAGTTATTTGGTTTCTACATAAGTTTTAGGCTAATACCGACGTTGGAAAAGACATGTTCATGCAAACAGGAAGTCGTATAACGGAAGACCTTCTCATTACTAGTAATGAGTTTCTAGTTATTATTATTATTCCTCCCAAATTTTGTGAGCGCGATTACTCAGAGATGGTTGGATAGATTTTCACAATTTTTCACATGATAGTAGGCTGATATATGAAGTTTATATAAAATTCCGTTTTTTGAAAAATTCACTTCCGGACCGAAGTTACGGCCGAATTTCCAATTTTTAAATGGACTTTTGTCCGGAATTTTTCTCGGAAACGGTTTGAGGTAAAGATGTGAAATTTACAGGGGTATTAGATCATGACATTCTCTTTGTTTCGAAGTTGTTTTCGTGTGTTTCCGGTACTTCCTGTCCGAACCGGAAGTGAACTTGTGTTTGGTCAATTTTCAACCTTTTTTGTTTTTTAATATTTTTTCAAGATATTATTATGTATAACAGAGGTTATTCTACAAATACTAAATATATAATTTGTTTTGAAATCAGATTCCACATTTTGCAGATTTTCGGTACCCTCATTTTCCCTATTTACCTAGTGTGTAGACAATGGGCAAAGAAAGATAACTCTGACTTGTAAGTGAGAATAGAACTTTCGAGATAAAGGCGGAAATAGTATCGATGACGTTAGAGACATATACACTCTCCATATCAAAATATTTAGACGTTCTATATTCACTCTTCAAAATTTAAGAGGACGTTGGTTACCGCTTCCAGTGCATGTAAAGTTTGAAGTTGCCAGTGTAGTGTAAGTCTGTATTGACAGTTAGTTAATTTACACATGAATATATCTAAAAAAAAAAATTAATATATATATATGCTAGGTAGCTAATTCAAGTAAATATATTATAAGCACTGAATATACATTTATAGTGATGGACAGGCATACAGTTTTATCTATTTCGTATATTAAGTTCAGAATACGATAGTTATAAGCCTTCTATAATGCAGACGATTTATTATTCTTTATGATCTGAATGCGAAATTATCCCGATTTCCGAGTTTTACTTTCGATATTAAAAAATATTACATACACTCAAAAAAGGAATTAAGCGATAGAAAATTGTAATACAGTACTGTTTTAAAGCCTTTATAAATAAATTGATATCTGCCTCTGAAAAGAAAGAAAATCAATCTATAGATTAGATTTGGTTATTACATATATATTTGATAAAAGGTTAAATTATTTATGACACATGATCTATACTCTGTATACCCAAGGAATTATAAAAGATGTGAAAAGGCGATTCTTGGATTCTTGTGAAATACTCAAAGAGTTAAAGAGTGTGTGAAATAATGGTACGCTATATGTTTCTTTTGGAAAAAAAAACATGATAAAAAAATCGTACAAGTCTGTTGATATGTGGGATAAGTATATCTGAATGAACACAATTTTATGCAATGATATATAATCATGTACATGCAACTGACGTCCGTACTTTTCCTTGTAATTCATAAAATTATCTAATTCCTTTGAAGCCCCCCCCCCCCCCGTCTTGAATTTGAATTATATATTCGTTTTAGATTTAAATCTGGAACATGTGAATAACATTACCATTTACATGTATACAGAATTTCATATTTTATAATTATGAAATGTTCAATTTACATGTCTGAGAGAGAGAGAGAGGGGGGGGGGAGATTCCCTCTTAATCCCGATCCAGACCAAAAATTAGTTCTTTATCGGTCACACCCATTCTTTATTAGATGTTTTCTGATTTCATAGTCAGTCATGGTCACATCCTGTATATTTTTCAGCTTAAAAAGTATCACACGAAGTGCACGTGTGTTGACCTGTCAATCAAAATCACTTGACGCTGTATGCACTGCAATTAAGTAGCCTGAGTTCGAAATGATCTTGAAGTATGATCTTTAAGTAAATCTGCTGCAACAAACTTGTGAAAAAAAATAGAATAAAATAAAAAATAAAATATCTCGGTATTATGAACTTCGACTGTGGGACGTGGAGACCGGTCCTTTGGATGAGATCGTATAAATCGAGGTCCCTTGTCGCAGAAGATGCTGGCATAAAAAAGATTCCCCACTGCTCAATTGCGATAAATGCCAAAGTATAGGACAAAAATTTACAGTCTCCACCGGCGAGTGGTGGCGTCTCCATGTGAGTGAAAAATTCTGAAAAATTCTGGAGAGGGACGTTAAACAACATACGTATAATCAATCAATCAATCAATCAATCGATTGCTGAAGAATTACTGTAATTGAATAATTTGTCTTATAGGTATGTTGTCAAATCTTGATATTATAACTTTACAAAACTCAGTGACTTTACGTTTAATGTGATACTAAATTAATTCATTATATTTTTTTATAACACCATCACAATTATGCCAAAACATATACACAGTGAAGTTTATGATAGTACGGTGTTCGTTCGTCTGTTTGTTTGTCTTAGAAATGATTCCAAACATTTTTTTTTTTAAATTGCTAATGATATACGTATATCTCTTATAGGTGCCAAATGTATTATACAAGATTGATAATGAAAATCAAAGTACCTTAAGTACTGGAAGGACTTTTTTCCAGTTATTTTTTTCTTTCACAGTAAATATGATATGTATGTTTTTTACACAGAAAAAAGCAAATTCTTACAGATTTAGAAGAACGGAAGACTTTTTTGTTGCCATGGCAACAAGAGTCTAGTTATTATTATTATTATTATTATTCCTCCCAAATTTTGTGAGCGCGATTACTCAGAGATGGTTGGATAGATTTTCACAATTTTTCACACGATAGTAGGCTGATATATGAAGTTTATATAAAATTCCGTTTTTTGAAAAATTCACTTCCGGTCCGAAGTTACGGCCGAATTTCCAATTTTTAAATGGACTTTTGTCCGGAATTTTTCTCGGAAACGGTTTGAGGTAAAGATGTGAAATTTACAGGAGTATTAGATCATGACATTCTCTTTGTTTCGAAGTTGTTTTCGTGTGTGTCCGGTACTTCCTGTCCGAACCGGAAGTGAACTTGTGTTTGGTCAATTTTCAACTTTTTTGTTTTTTAATATTTTTTCAAGATATTATTATGTATAACAGAGGTTATTCTACAAATACTAAATATATAATTTGTTTTGAAATCAGATTCCACATTTTGCAGATTTTCGGTACCCTTATTTTCCCTATATACCTAGTGTGTAAACAATGGGCAAAGAAAGATAACTCTGACTTGTAAGTGAGAATAGAACTTTCGAGATAAAGGCGGAAATAGTATCGATGACGTCAGAGACATATACACTCTCCATATCAAAATATTTAGACGTTCCATATTCACTCTTCTAAATGTAAGAGTACGTTGGTTACCGCTTCCAGTGCGTGTATAGTTTAAAGTTGCCAGTGTAGTGTAAGTCTGTATTGACAGTTAATTGATTTACACATGAAAAAAATCTAAAAAAAAATTTAATATATATGCTAGGTACCTAATTCAATTAAATATATTATAAGCACTGAATATACATTTATAGTGATGGACAGGCATGCAATTTTATCTATCTCGTATAGTAAGTTCAGAATACGATAGTTATAAGCCTTCTATAATGCAGACGATTTATTATTCTCTATGATTTGAATGCGAAATTATCCCGATTTCCGAGTTTTATTTTCGATATTAAAAAATATTACATACACTCAAACAGGAATTGAGCGATAGAAAATTGTAATACAGTACTGTTTTAAAGCCTTTATATTTAAATTGATATCTGCCACTTAAAAGAAAGAAAATCAATCTATAGATTAGATTTTGTTATTACATGTATATTTGATAAAAAGTTAAATTATTTATGACATATGATTTATACTCTATATACCCAAGGAATTATAAAAGACGATTCTTGGATTCTTGTGAAACACTCAAAGAGTTTAAAAAAAATATGTGAAAACGCGATTCTGTGTGAAATAATGGCACGCTATATGTTTCTTTTGAAAAAAAAAAAAAACATGAAAAAAAAAATTGCACAGGTCTGTTGATATGTGGGATAAGTAAACCTGAATGAACACAATTTTATGCAATGATATATAATTATGTACATGCAACTGACATCCGTACTTTTCCTTATAATTCATAAAACTATCTAATTCCTTTGAAGCCCCCCCCCCCCCCCCCCCCGTCTTGATTAATATTTGGAGACGTTCGTGCAGCTAGGCATTTGAATTATATATTCGTTTTAGATTTAAATCTGGAACATGTGAATATAATTACCATTTACATGTATACAGAATTTCATATTCTATAATGGTAGATTTATCATTATGAAATGTTCAGTTTACGACTGAGAGAGAGAGAGAAGGGGGGAGAGATTCCCTCTTAATCCCGATCCTCCTATCCATTTACATAGACCAAAAATTTGTTCTATATCCGTCACACCCATTCTTTATTAGATGTTTTCCGATTTCATAGTCAGTCAAGGTCACATCCTGTATATTTTTCAGCTCAAAAAGTATCACATAAAGTGCACGTGTGTTGTCCTGTCAATCAAAATCACTTGACGCTGTATGCACTGCAATTAAGTAGCCTGAGTTCGAAATGATCTTGAAGTATGATCTTTAAGTAAATCTGACGCAACAAACTTGTGAAAAAATAGAATAAAATAAAAAATAAAATATCTCGGTATTATGAACTTCGATTGTGGGACGTGGAGACCGGTCCTTTGGATGAGATCGTATAAATCGAGGTCCCTTGTCGCAGAAGGTGCTGGCATAAAAAAGATTCCCCACTGCTCAATTGCGATAAGTGCCAGAGTATAGGACAAAAAATTTGCAGTCTCCACCGGCGAGTGGTGGCGTCTCCATGTGAGTGAAAAGTTCTGGAGAGGGACGTTAAACAACATACGTATATTCAATCAATCAATCAATCGATTGCTGAAGAATTACTGTAATTGAATAATCTGTCTTATAGGTATGCTGTCAAATCTTGATATTATAACTTTACAAAACTCAGTGACTTTACGTTAAATGTGATACTTACTTAATTCATTATATTTTTTTTATAACACCATCACAATTATGCCAAAACATACACACAGCGAAGTTTATGATAGTATGGTGTTCATTCGTCTGTTTGTTTGTCTTAGAAATGATTCCAAACAATTTTTTTTTAAATTGCTAATGATATACCTATATCTTTTATAGGTGCCAAATGTTTTATACAAGATTGATAATGAAAATCAAAGTACCTTAAGTACTGAAAGGACTTTTTTCCAGTTATTTTTTTCTTTCACAGTGAATATGATATGTATGTTGTTTACACAGAAAAAATGCAAATTCTTACAGATTTAGAAGAACGGAAGACTTTTTTGTTGCCATGGCAACAAGAGTCTAGTTATTATTATTATTATTATTATTATTATTATTCCTCCCAAATTTTGTGAGCGCGATTACTCAGAGATGGCTTGATAGATTTTCACAATTTTTTACAGGATAATAGGTTGATATTTGAAGTTTATATAAAATTCCGTTTTTTGAAAAATTCACTTCCGGTCCGACGTTATGACCGAATTTTAAATTTTAAAATGGACTTTTGTCCGGCGTTTTTCTCAGAAACGGTTTGAGGTAAAGACGTAAAATTTACAGGAGTATTAGATCATGACATTCTCTTTGTTTCGAAGTTGTTTTCGTGTGTTTCCGGTACTTCCTGTCCGAACCGGAAGTGAACTTGTTTTTAGTCAATTTTTAACTTTTTTGTTCTTTAATATTTTTTCAAGATATTATTATGTATAACAGAGTTTGTTCTACAAATACTAAATATATAATTTGTTTTGAAATCAGATTCCACATTTTGTAGATTTTTGGTACCGTCATTTTCCCTATTTACCTAGTGGGCAAAGAAGGATAACTCTGACTTGTAAGTGAGAATAGAACTTTCGAGTTAAAGGCGGAAATAGTATCGATGACGTTAGAAACATATACACTCTCGATATCAACATATTTAGACGTTCCATATTCACTCTTCTAAATGTAAGAGTACGTTAGTTACCGCTTCCAGTGCATGTATATTTTAAAGTTGCCAGTGTGGTGTAAGTCTGTATTGACAGTTAATTGATTTACACATGTATATATCTAAAAAAAAATACTATATATGCTAGGTAGCGAATTCAAGTAAATATATTATAAGCACTGAATATACATTTATAGTGATGGACAGGCATGCAGTTTTATTTATCTCGTATAGTAGTAAGTTCAGAATAAGATAGTTACTAAGCCTTCTATAATGCAGACGATTTATTATTCTCTATTATTTGAATGCGAATTTATCCCGATTTCCGAGTTTTATTTTCAATATTAAAAAATATTACACACACTCGAAAAGGAACTGAGCGATAGAAAATTGTAATACAGTACTGTTTTAAAGCCTTTGGAAATAAATTGATATCTGCCACTTAAAAGAAAGAAAATGAATTTATAGATTAGATTTGGTTTTTACATGTATATTTGATAAAAAGATTAAATTATTCATGACACATGATCTATACTCTATATACCCAAGGAGTTATAAAAGATGTGAAAAGGCGATTCTTGGATTCTTGTGAAATACTCAAAGAGTTAAAAAAAAATATGTGAAAACGCGATTCTGTGTGAAATAATGCTACGTTATATGTTTCTTTTGAAAAAAAAAACATGATTAAAAAATTGCACAGGTCTGTTGATATGTGGGATAAGTATACCTGAATGAACACAATTTTATGCAATGATATATAATTATGAACATGCAACTGACGTCCGTACTTTTCCTTATAATTCATAAAACATAAAACTATCTAATTCCTTTGATGCCTCCTCCCTCCTCCCCCCCCCCCCCCCGTCTTGATTAATATATGGAGACGTTCGTGCAGCTAGGCATTTGAATTATATATTCGTTTTAGATTTAAATCTGGAACATGTGGTTATAATTACCATTTGCATGTATACAGAATTTTATATTGTATAATTGTACATTTGTCATTATGATACTGAAATGTTCAATTTACATGTCTGAGAGAGAAACAGAGAGACAGAGAGGAAGAGAAAGAGATTCCCTCTTAATCCCGATCCTCCTATCCATTTACATAGACCAAAAATTAGTTCTATATCAGTCACACCCATTTTTTATTAAAATAAAACGTTTTCTGATTTCATGGTCACTTCCTGTATATTTTTCTGCTTAAAAAGTATCACACGAAGTGCACGTGTTTTGACCTGTCAATCAAAATCGCCTGACGGCTGTATGCACTGCAATAAAGTAGCCTGAGTTTGAAATGATCTTGAAGTGTGATCTTTAAGTAAATCTGATGGAACAAACTTGTGAAAAAATAAAATAAAATAAAAAATAAAATATCTCGGTATTATGAACTTCGATTGTGGGACGTGGAGACCGGTCCTTTGAGATCGTATAAATCGAGGTCCCATGTCGCAGAAGGTGCTGGCACAAAAAAGATTCCTCACTGCTCAATGACGATAAGTGCCAAAGTATAGGACCAAAATTTGAAGTCTCCACCTGCGAGTGGTGGCGTCTCCATGTGTGTGAAAAATTCTCGAGAGGGACGTTAAACAACATATGATCAATCAATCAATCGATTGCTGAATAATTACTGTAACTGAATAATCTTTCTTATAGGTATGCTGTCAAATCTTGATATTATAACTTTACAAAACTCAGTGACTTTACGTTTAATGTGATACTAACTTAATTCATTAAATTTTTTTAATAACACCATCACAATTATGCCAGAACATATACACAGTGAATTTTATGATTGTGCAGTGTTCGTTCGTCTGTTTGTTTGTCTTAGAAATGATTGCAAACATTTTTTTTTAATTGCTAATTATCCTTGCTCTATGATATACGTATATCTCTTATAGGTGCAAAATGCATTATACAAGATTGATCATAAAAATCAAAGTACCTTAAGTACTGAAAGGACTTTTTTCCATTAATTTTTTTCTTTCACAGTAAATATGATATGTATGTTTTTACACAGAAAAAAAGCAAATTCTTACAGATTTAGAAGAACGGAAGACTTTTTTGTTGCCATGGCAACAAGAGTCTAGTTATTAAGGTCTTCCGTCTTCACGGAAGACCTTATAGTGATTCTACTGTTTCTTATTATTATTATTATTATTATTATTTTTTTCCCCAAAATTTTGTGCAGGCGATTTCTCAAAAACTATTCAGTGGTTTTAAATGAAACTTTCAGGAATTATGCGTCATCAAATGAACTTTGTTCATCAGAAGGAAAATTTGGAAAACTTGCTTCCGGTGCCAAGTTATTGACAGTTTTCTGATTTTAAAATGAAATTTTGTCCCCCCTTTTTTTCAAAAATGGTTTAAGATATGAACTGGAGACTTGTTAGAGATGATAGGTTATGTCTTCTAGATGAGGGGAATCACCTTTTTGTGCGTCGTCAATACTTCCGGACGTTACCGGATGCGAATTTAAAAAAGTCGTATTTTTAAACTTTTTTGTTTTTCTATATTTTTCTTTTATTTTGATAAGGTTAATAGAGACTCTTCTGAAAATGCTTTATATATAATTTATTTTAGAATTGATCAATCCAAACTCTAGATATTCACATTTCTAAATTTGAAGCGGTTCCAAAATGGCGGCTGTCTCTGTAAACTCCGATAAGTAGGTCAGAATTTACGGAGTCAGCCGAGCGTTTGTTTGAATGAAAGCACCATAAGGATCAAAGAAATGTGAAGGAATTGTTGGATTGTCACATCACAATTACGTTGCAATTCTGTTTCGCAATAGAGTTTTAATCCGGGGTTTCCTCAAACGTCTACTATAATTTTTCTTGTCTGTATCTCAAAGTAGAAAAACGACATGACTACAAGTGGAAATACGATAACTACAACCTTTTGTTTTACACCACGGAAAAACTGATCCTAAACCATGGTTATAAGTAAAAGCTTTTCAAGAAACTTGCCTGACTAAAGCAATCAATATATAGTAATTATTACGTGGCCATTGTTTTTTCCCCATGCAGGCTTGTGTCATATTAAATGAACAGAAAAGACAGAAATAAGAAAACCATTTTTTTAAAGATTGTTTAATGAAAATGATTTAAATATTTTTTTTCTAAAAGATGTTGTTATTGAACATAAATGGTATCTGATTCCTTGACCGTCGCAGGACGAGACATGTTTTTGGGCAAAACATTCTAGTCTTCCCATGAATGTGTAACTAATCGGGATAGTCCACTTTGGGGGTAAACAGGAAAATAAAACTTGTAGAAAATCTTACCTAAATCACTGCTTCAGTGTTACTTATCCATACGATATATAATAAGTACAATATGATAAAAATACTTTCTCAAGCTCGATATTCAGGTTATAAGAACATACATTTTGAAATTTCATTGAAACCATCACCATTCGATCAATAGAAAATACATTCCGAAGGATATGCACGAATATTTACCCGTGACATTTCGCGCGAAATAATGTATCGTGATCAACCTTTCGTAGTAGACAAATGGTCTGATGCAGAAGTATATAGAAGTGCAGAAAAAGATTACATGGACATGCCTGTATATGGAATTACATGAAATAAAAAGTTGAATACATAAAGAATAAAAGAAAGTAAACAGTATCAACAGAGAATGGCTAAAGATATGAATATGAAACTTGCTGAGGTGATAGAGCATCAAATGTAGATATATTGATCGACAATTAATTTTCGTCGTTCTTACTTCCGGTCGCAAACGAAAGTGAATTCAAAACTGTTAAATTTGCAACTTTTTTGTTTTTCAATATTTTTCTTTGGGATTTACAGGGTTAATAGAGAGTCTTTTAGGAGTTTTATGTATGTTTTCATCTTTTTGATTGAAAAAGTTTGCAGAAATTTTTTTTATAAAATTCACTTCCAGTCGAGTGTTTACCTGTCCTCAAAATTAGAATTTATTCTCACAATATTGCTCAGCAACAGTAAACGACTGAAGTCTAAAACTTTTAGGTCTGATAGTCAGTCATCAGTTTATTTGAATCGTGAGAAAATCTTGTATCGCCGTTACTTCCGGTCGTGACAGGAAGTGATGCAAAAAAGTGAATGGTTAATGGTAAGCTTTCTTGAATTTTCACGCTGAATTTCTTTTATCACTTTTCCAGCGTGAATTTTTGTTTTTATTTTCAGAATCGGACGGAAGACCTCTCATTGCTCGCAATGAGTTTCTAGTTATTAAGTCTTCCGTTCACAACGGAAGACTTATAGTGATTGTATTGTTTCTTTTTATTATTAAGTCTTCCGTTCACAACGGAAGACTTATAGTGATTGTATTGTTTCTTTTTATTATTATTATTATTATTATTATTATTATTCCTCCCAAATTTTGTGAGCGCGATTACTCAGAGATGGTTGGATAGATTTTCACAATTTTTCACATGATAGTAGGCTGATATATGAAGTTTATATAAAATTCCGTTTTTTGAAAAATTCACTTCCGGTCCGAAGTTACGGCCGAATTTCCAATTTTTAAATGGACTTTTGTCCGGAATTTTTCTCGGAAACGGTTTAAGGTAAAGATGTGAAATTTACAGGGGTATTAGACCATGACATTCTCTTTGTTTCAAAGTTGTTTTCGTGTGTTTCCGGTACTTCCTGTCCGAACCGGAAGTGAACTTGTGTTTGGTCAATTTTCAACTTTTTTGTTTTTTAATATTTTTTCAAGATATTATTATGTATAACAGAGGTTATTCTACAAATACTAAATATATAATTTGTTTTGAAATCAGATTCCACATTTTGCAGATTTTCGGTACCCTCATTTTCCCTATTTACCTAGTGTGTAGACAATGGGCAAAGAAAGATAACTCTGATTTGTAAGTTAGAATAGAACTTTCGAGATAAAGGCGGAAATAGTATCGATGACGTTAGAGACATATACACTCTCCATATCAAAATATTTAGACGTTCTATACATGTATTCACTCTTCAAAATTTAAGAGGACGTTGGTTACCGCTGCCAGTGCATGTAAAGTTTGAAGTTGCCAGTGTAGTGTAAGTCTGTATTGACAGTTAGTTAATTTACACATGAATATATCTTAAAAAAAAATTAATATATATATGCTAGGTATCTAATTCAAGTAAATATATTATAAGCACTGAATATACATTTATAGTGATGGACAGGCATGCAGTTTTATCTATTTCGTATATTAAGTTCAGAATACGATAGTTATAAGCCTTCTATAATGCAGACGATTTATTATTCTCTATGATCTGAATGCGAAATTATCCCGATTTCCGAGTTTTACTTTCGATATTAAAATATTTACATACACTCAAAAAAGGAATTAAGCGATAGAAAATTGTAATACAGTACTGTTTTAAAGCCTTTATAAATAAATTGATATCTGCCACTGAAAAGAAAGAAAATCAATCTATAGATTAGATTTGGTTATTACATATATATTTGATAAAAGGTTAAATTATTTATGACACATGATCTTTACTCTATATACCCAAGGAATTATAAAAGATGTGAAAAGGCGACTCTTGGATTCTTGTGAAATACTCAAAGGGTTAAAGAGTGTGTGAAATAATGGTACGCTATATATTTCTTTTGAAAAAAAAAAACATGATAAAAAAATTGTACAAGTCTGTTGATATGTTGGATAAGTATATCTGAATGAACACAATTTTATGCAATGATATATAATCATGTACATGCAACTGACGTCCGTACTTTTCCTTGTAATTCATAAAATTATCTAATTCCTTTGAAGCCCCCCCCCCTCCCCCCGTCTTGAATTTGAATTATATATTCGTTTTAGATTTAAATCTGGAACATGTGAATAACATTACCATTTACATGTATACAGAATTTCATATTTTATAATTATGAAATGTTCAATTTACATGTCTGAGAGAGAGAGAGAGAGAGGAGAGATTCCCTCTTAATCCCGATCCAGACCAAAAATTAGTTCTTTATCGGTCACACCCATTCTTTATTAGATGTTTTCTGATTTCATAGTCAGTCATGGTCACATCCTGTACATTTTTCAGCTTAAAAAGTATCACACGAAGTGCACGTGTGTTGACCTGTCAATCAAAATCACTTGACGCTGTATGCACTGCAATTAAGTAGCCTGAGTTCGAAATGATCTTGAAGTATGATCTTTAGGTAAATCTGCTGCAACAAACTTGTGAAAAAAATAGAATAAAATAAAAAATAAAATATCTCGGTATTATGAACTTCGACTGTGGGACGTGGAGACCGGTCCTTTGGATGAGATCGTATAAATCGAGGTCCCTTTGTCGCAGAAGATGCTGGCATAAAAAAGTTTCCCCACTGCTCAATTGCGATAAGTGCCAAAGTATAGGACAAAAATTTACAGTCTCCACCGGCGAGTGGTGGCGTCTCCATGTGAGTGAAAAATTCTGGAGAGGGACGTTAAACAACATACGTATAATCAATCAATCAATCAATCAATCGATTGCTGAAGAATTACTGTAATTGAATAATCTGTCTTATAGGTATGTTGTCAAATCTTGATATTATAACTTTACAAAACTCAGTGACTTTACGTTTAATGTGATACTAACTTAATTCATTATATTTTTTTTATAACACCATCACAATTATGCCAAAACATACACACAGTGAAGTTTATGATAGTACGGTGTTCGTTCGTCTGTTTGTTTGTCTTAGAAATGATTGCAAACATTTTTTTTTTAAATTGCTAATGATATACGTATATCTCTTATAGGTGCAAAATGTATTATACAAGATTGATAATGAAAATCAAAGTACCTTAAGTAATGAAAGGACTTTTTTCCAGTTATTTTTTTCTTTCACAGTAAATATGATATGTATGTTTTTTACACAGAAAAAAGCAAATTCTTACAGATTTAGAAGAACGGAAGACTTTTTTGTTGCCATGGCAACAAGAGTCTAGTTATTATTATTATTATTATTATTATTCCTCCCAAATTTTGTGAGCGCGATTACTCAGAGATGGTTGGATAGATTTTCACAATTTTTCACATGATAGTAGGCTGATATATGAAGTTTATATAAAATTCCGTTTTTTGAAAAATTCACTTCCGGTCCGAAGTTACGGCCGAATTTCCACTTTTTAAATGCACTTTTGTCCGGAATTTTTTTCGGAAACGGTTTGAGGTAAAGATGTGAAATTTACAGAAGTATTAGATCATGACATTCTCTTTGTTTCGAAGTTGTTTTCGTGTGTTTCCGGTACTTCCTGTCCGAACCGGAAGTGAACTTGTGTTTGGTCAATTTTCAACTTTTTTTTTTTAATATTTTTTCAAGATATTATTATGTATAACAGAGGTTATTCTACAAATACTAAATATATAATTTGTTTTGAAATCAGATTCCACATTTTGCAGATTTTCGGTACCCTCATTTTCCCTATTTACCTAGTGTGTAGACAATGGGCAAAGAAAGATAACTCTGACTTGTAAGTGAGAATAGAACTTTCGAGATAAATGCGGAAATAGTATTGATGACGTCAGAGACATATACACTCTCCATATCAAAATATTTAGACGTTCTATATTCACTCTTCAAAATTTAAGAGAGCGCTGGTTACCGCTTCCAGTGCATGTAAAGTTGCCAGTGAAGTTGCCAGTGTAGTGTAAGTCTGTATTGACAGTTAATTGATTTACACATGAATATATCTAAAAAAAAAAATTAATATATATGCTAGGTAGCTAATTCAAGTAAATATATTATAAGCACTGAATATACATTTATAGTGATGGACAGGCATGCAGTTTAATCTATTTCGTATATTAAGTTCAGAATACGATAGTTATAAGCCTTCTATAATGCAGATGATTTATTATTCTCTATGATTTGAATGCGAAATTATCCCGATTTCCGAGTTTTACTTTCGATATTAAAAAATATTACATACACTCAAAAAAGGAATTAAGCGATAGAAAATTGTAATACAGTACTGTTTTAAAGCCTTTATAAATAAATTGATATCTGCCACTGAAAAGAAAGAAAATCAATCTATAGATTAGATTTGTTTATCACATGTATATTTGATAAAAGGTTAAATTATTTATGACACATGATCTATACTCTATATACCCAAGGAATTATAAAAGATGTGAAAAGGCGATTCTTGGATTCTTGTGAAATACTCAAAGAGTTAAAGAGTGTGTGAAATAATGGTACGCTATATGTTTCTTTTGAAAAAAAAACATGATAAAAAATTGTACAGGTCTGTTGATATGTGGGATAAGTATATCTGAATGAACACAAATTTTTGCAATGATATATAATCATGTACATGCAACTGACGTCCGTACTTTTCCTTATAATTCATAAAACATAAAATTATCTAATTCCTTTGAAGCCCCCCCCCCCCCATCTTGATTAATATTTGGAGACGTTCGTGCAGCTAGGCATTTGAATTATATATTCGTTTTAGATTTAAATCTGGAACATGTGAATAACATTACCATTTACATGTATACAGAATTTCATATTCTATAATTATGGAATGTTCAATTTACATGTCTGAGAGAGAGAGGAGAGGTTCCCTCTTAATCCCGATCCAGACCCAAAAGTAGTTCTATATCGGCCACACCCATTCTTTATTAGATGTTTTCTGATTTCATAGTCAGTCATGGTCACATCCTGTATATTTTTCAGCTTAAAAAGTATCACACGAAGTGCACGTGTGTTGACCTGTCAATCAAAATCACTTGACGCTGTATGCACTGCAATTAAGTAGCCTGAGTTCGAAATGATCTTGAAGTATGATCTTTAAGTAAATTTGATGCAATAAACTTGTGAGAGAATAGAATAAAATAAAATATCTCGGTATTATGAACTTCGATTGTGGGACGTGGAGACCGGGCCTTTGGATGAGATCGTATAAATCGAGGTCCCTTGTCGCAGAAGGTGTTGGCATAAAAAAGATTCCTCACTGCTCAATTGCGATAAGTGCCAAAGTATAGGACAAAAATTTGCAGTCTCCACCGGCGAGTGGTGGCATCTCCATGTGAGTGAAAAATTCTGGAGAGAGATGTTAAACAACATACGTATAATCAATCAATCAGTCGATTGCTGAAGAATTACTGTAATTGAATAATCTGTCTTATAGGTATGCTGTCAAATCTTGATATTATAACTTTACAAAACTCAGTGACTTTACGGTTAATGTGATACTAACTTAATTCATTATATTTTTTTATAACATCATCACAATTATGCCAAAACATATACACAGTGAAGTTTATGATAGTACGGTGTTCGTTCGTCTGTTTGTTTGTCTTAGAAATGATTGCAAACAATTTTTTTTAAAAATTGCAAATGATATACGTATATCTCTTATAGGTGCAAAATGTATTGTACAAGATTGATAATGAAAATCAAAGTACCTTAAGTAATGAAAGGACTTTTTTCCAGTTATTTTTTTCTTTCACAGTAAATATGATATGTATGTTTTTTACACAGAAAAAGGCAAATTCTTACAGATTTAGTAGAACGGAAGACTTTTTTGTTGCCATGGCAACAAGAGTCTAGTTATTATTATTAAGGTCTTCCGTCTTCACGGAAGACCTTATAGTGATTCTACTGTTTCTTATTATTATTATTATTATTATTATTCTTATTTTTTAGACAAATTTTGTGCACGCAATATCTCGAGAACTATTCAGTGGTTTTTCATCAAACTTTCAGGGATAATGCGCTTTCAAATGCCATTGTTACATTTGAAAGAGTTTTGGAGAAATTCACTTCCGGTTCCAAGTTATAGACATTTTTCTGATTTTGAAATGAAATTTTATCCGCGCGAGATCTAAAGAACGGCTATAGATATGAACTGGAGACTTGTTGGAGAGCATAGAACATGACTTTTAAATATGCGGGTTTGCCTTTTCGTGCGTCGTGAGTACTTCCGGTCGCTACCGGAAGCGAATTTAAAAAGTCAATTTTTTCAACTTTTTGGTTTTTCAATATTTTTCTTTGATTTTTATAGGGGTAATAGAAACTCTTATTGTCATGCGTAATTTTTAATTTGTTTTTAAAACTGTCCACCAGAAGACATTTTAAAAATAGATTTTTTAGACAAATTTTGTGTACGCAATATCTCGAGAACTATTCAGTGGTATTTCATCAAACTTTCAGGGATAATGCGCTATAAAATGTCATTGTTACATCTGAAAGAATTTCGGAGAAATTCACTTCCGGTTCCAAGTTATGGACATTTTTCTGATTTTGAAATGAAATTTTATCCCCGCGAGATCTAAAGAACGGCTAAAGTTATGAACTGGAGACTTGTTGGAGAGCATAGAATATGACTTGTAGATATGCGGGTTTGCCTTTTCGTGCGTCGTGAGTACTTCCAGTCGCTACCGGAAGCGAATTTAAAAAGTCAATTTTTTCAACTTTTACGTTTTTCAATATTTTTCTTTGATTTTAGTAGGGTTATATTCCTTTATAGATGCAAGTTTCCAAACATAATAGGTATCAGATTCCTTAAGCGTCATATGGTGAGACGTGTTTTGTTGCAAAACATTCCAGTCTTTTCATTAATGTTTCACTAATTGGAATAATCCACTTTGGGGGTAAAGAGGAATATGAAATGTGTAAGAAAACTTAGCGCTGCCTTTATGTTACTTGCCCGTATACGATATGTTATATGTACAGTGTGATAAATAAACATTCTTAGGCTCGAAAATCAGGCTATAGCAACATATATTTTTTTAATTTCATTGAAGCTATCACGTACACTTATTCAATTGAAGACACATTTCAAAGAAAAGGCGCGAAGATTTACTCGTGAAGTTTGGCGCGAAATAATGTATCGTGACCCGCCTTTCACAAATGGTCTGATGCAGTAGTATAGAAGTACAGAAAAAGATTACACGGACATGTCTGTATTTGGAATTGCATAGAATAGAAAGTTGAATGCATAAAGAAAAAAGGAAGTAAACACAATAGTTTTTTTTTTTTAGTTTTTATTAGTAACAGATTATTTTCTCTGCTATCAGTTATTGTTAAAACTCAAGTAACAAATCCGATGTAAATCTATTAGCACTTGCACAAAATTTAGCTGGCTAATTTTCATCCTATAATTCCACACAATAAGAAAAAAAAATTAACCTGTCTGACACTCGTTACTTCAGGGAAAGAGTGCAAGGTAAACATCGATGATGGCTGGTACATTGCGCTAGTGTAGTGGTTTCAATATTAAAGAACAAGGTTCACTTAGGGCCTTTTTTGGCCCTGTGAACTCAGAAAAACTGAAACTGCTTGGTTTTAGTTGACAATGCATTAAATTTCATTTAGACCTTTGATGACTGCGTATCTATAAAAAATGACGTAATTTTCTGGCTTGCATATGCATTAAGACGTCATGAAATGCGTCATTTTCCTCATATCCTGAAAATTTCTACAAAACAGCCAATTTTTAAAGCTATTTTTCGATATTTAATATAGGGCGTAACCTCTGATCTTAAATATGCAACTATTAAATGATAGTACTATTTCTGAGGATTACAAAACCTGTTTTATTTTTCAGATCAGAGGGTGCGCACATATTATTTCTCTTCTGTGAAAGTACTTAAATATACTTGTTTTCCTTAAAATTCAAGAACATTGCAATTCCATGAAGCCTGTTTTCCAAGACCTTGGCTTTAAGGAGAAAACTTTTAATAGGAAACGAAAGCACTAAGTCTCTACTTCATCTTCATGTTTAAAATGGAGCATAAAGTGTTAGTCAATAAATTGGTATATCTACAGGGCTATTTTATGCATAAAGTGAACCTAGCTGTTTTTGGGCAGCCGATCTTGGTTTAATCCCGACTAAATCTGAATTTTTTGCTTAAATTTACGTTTTCATCTTTATCAATGATGTTGAACTTTTTTTTTCTCTTTGTGAATTCTGTGCTCTTTTTTTTCATAAATAAAAAATCTTTTTAAAGACCCATATTAAATTTTATTAGATCTCTTTTGTAGTTTCAAAATATGTTGGTCCCAAGAATCAACGTCAACGTCAACTTCCGGTTATAAGAGAAAAACTACAAAATTTGAGTGTTTTTCTTTCCCATTAATGTCTTTTGTAGATAAAGTATTTGAAATGATTTCTAAATATGTTATTCAGACTGCAAATGTCTAGAGTAACGTCAAATATCTTTGTAAAATTCACTTCCGGTCGTGTGTTTTTCTGTCCTCAAGATAAGAAGTTGTCTGAGCAAGATCTCGAAAACGGTAAGAGATTAAGACACCAAACTTATATGAGCAACAGACCTTAAGATGTACGCAAAACCATTGGGGTTCAGAGCGTCAGCCGTCACTTCCGGTCGTTACAGGAAGTGATCAAAAAATTCGAAAATTTCAACTTTTCTTTTTTTTAATTAAAAATTACATCACTTTATTGCATCTTTTTCGCAGATTCGAAAGATGTTGGTCCCACCGGAAACAAAAACGACAACTTCCGGTTATAAGACAAAAACTAAATAATTTGAGTATTTTACTTTCCCATAAATATTATTTATAGATAAAGTATTTGAAATAAATTTTAAATATGTTATTCAGACTGCAAATGTCTAGAGTAACCTTAATTATCTTTCAATGATTTACTTCCGGTCGCGTGTTTTCCTGACTTCAAAATGAGAAATCTGAGCGAGATCTCAAAAACAGGTAAAAGATTAAAACACCAATCTTTTATGAATAATAGACTTTGAGGAGAAGACGAAACCATTTGGGTTAAACGCGTTAGTCATCACTTCCGCTTGCTACAGGAAGTGATCAAAGAAATCAAAAATTTCAACTTTTCTTTTTTAAATTAAAACTTGCATCACTTTATTGCATCTCTTTTCTGTTTTGAAATATGTTAAATTCCATCGGAAACAAAAACGTCAATTTCCGGTTTTAGGAGATAAAATGCAATATTTTTATATTATATAAAAATATATAAAAATATACTTTCTCATTAATATTGCTTATCGATAAAGTGCTTGAAATAATTTTATGTATGTTGTAGTTACTGCAAATGTCTAGAGAAAAGTCAGAAATTTTTATAAAATTCACTTCCGATCGCGTGTTTATCTTCCCCAGAATTAGAATTTGTTCTCACAATATTGCTCGGCAACAGTAAACGACTGAAGCCTAAAACTTTCAGGACTGATAGTCAGTCATCAGTTTATTTGAATCGTGAGAAAATCTTGTATCGCCGTTACTTCCGGTCGTGATAGGAAGTGATGCAAAAAAGTGAATGGTTAATGCTTAACACATTGGATTTTCACGCCGACGACCAGTGTTAAATCTCAGAGTGTCTGAATTTCGTTTATCACTTTTTCAGCTTGAATTTTCGTTTTTATTTTCAGAATCGGACGGAAGACCTCTCATTGCTCGCAATGAGTTTCTAGTTATTAAGTCTTCCGTTCACAACGGAAGACTTATAGTGATTGTATTGTTTCTTTTTATTATTATTAAGTCTTCCGTTCACAACGGAAGACTTATAGTGATTGTATTGTTTCTTTTTATTATTATTATTATTATTATTATTCCTCCCAAATTTTGTGAGCGCGATTACTCAGAGATGGTTGGATAGATTTTCACAATTTTTCACATGATAGTAGGCTGATATATGAAGTTTATATAAAATTCCGTTTTTTGAAAAATTCACTTCCGGTCCGAAGTTACGACCGAATTTCCACTTTTTAAATGGACTTTTGTCCGGAATTTTTCTCGGAAACGGTTTAAGGTAAAGATGTGAAATTTACAGGGGTATTAGACCATGACATTCTCTTTGTTTCGAAGTTGTTTTCGTGTGTTTCCGGTACTTCCTGTCCGAACCGGAAGTGAACTTGTGTATGGTCAATTTTCAACTTTTTTGTTTTTTAATATTTTTTCAAGATATTTTTATGTATAACAGAGGTTATTCTACAAATACTAAATATATAATTTGTTTTGAAATCAGATTCCACATTTTGCAGATTTTCGATACCCTCATTTTCCCTATTTACCTAGTGTGTAGACAATGGGCAAAGAAAGATAACTCTGACTTGTAAGTGAGAATAGAACTTTCGAGATAAAGGCGGAAATAGTATCGATATCGTCTCCATATTAAGACATTCCATATTCACTCTTTTCTACATGTAAGAATACGTTGGTTGCTCCATTCAGTGTATGTATAATGTAAAGTTGCCATGCAATGTTAGCCTATATTGACAGTTACTGAGAATGCTTTTGTATTTACACATGTATATATATGTATGAAAAAAAAAAAAAAAAAAAAAAAAAAAAAAACCATGATATATGCCGGCTAGCACATTCAAGTAAATATATTATAAACAGTATACATTTATAGTGATGGCATGCATCTAGCATACTGGATTACATCTTTTGACATTTGGCCTTGAAATTTAGGTCAAGGTCAAAAGTCAAGACCATTGAAAATCTACATAAATGGTTGGTATTAGCTATTTACCCAAATGACCTTGACCTTTGAACTTGAAATTCGACCTTGACCTTGACCCAAGGTAAAAAAAGAAATATGAAGTACATGTATCTAGATTCAGCTTTCAGTGTTTATTTCGGTTAGCAGGATAGAAGGTAAAGAGTTTTTTTAATGACCTTCACCTTTGACCTAAAGGTCACAAACAATCAATCTTAAGTTCTTAAGTTCTTGGAGGTAGATACAAGATACAAATCCCACTTTAAATTGGTTTAGAGTAAACTACCCCCCCCCCCTTCTTCCAAAGAAAAAAAAAATCAAACTAATAGCAACGTAGAGAATTAATGTAAAACTCAAACATCACCTCGGATTGACATAAAATTTAAGCTAACTGCAGAAAAGACCCCAAAGAAAGTTTCCTGAAAGTTTTACGGTGAGTCTGTAAAGTATATAGAAATTATGAATTTTTACGGCGAAAATTACAAATTCTGTCGTGTTTGAAATTTCAGTGCAGATAAACAAAGACATGATCAAACCCTTTTATAGCCTATTTCTTTAGATGTCGTTAACAGCATTCAATTTTACTGATATGAAATGATATTTTAATACCAAGCATTCTTCTTTTATTTTACATTTGAAATTTATTTGATTTTTTTTTTTAGAATTACGCAATCCCCAGAAATGGCGATTTTCGGTATATTAAAAAGCAATACACGTTTCTTCCCCGTGTTTCCCATCTAGAAATGCATACTAAACTTAATATTTTCATCCATTTAAAACATAAAAAAACTCAATTAAGATATTTTCAAACAACTCTTATTATGCACCTGTCATGCATTTACATTCCTAAACGTTTTCACCTATGCTCAATCTTTACATGCTTCTTACTACGCACCTTAAACGCACAATTTCCCATTAATATCAATCTTATAACTTCTTTCAGACCCTTGCCTTTCCATCTAGACCCTAAAACCATCCCATTCCAACCCATAAACATACCCAAGAATTTGTCCGAATTTTTGAAACTGGCACTACTTGCGTGGTCAATGAAATAGCGGGTACCATTAGTCGACTCTAACCCAGTACGTCTTGTCTTTGGAATAAAATCAACTCCGAGCCCGATCTTAAAATCCTAGTAGAGAAATGAGAATTTTGCTGTTTTATTTATTTCCTTGCTTTTTTCTCCTTTTTTTCCAGCCCAAATCTGTGGAAAGACTTCTGTTTATTATGTTCCCCAAACGAACTTGGGCAGGATATTGCTTTTTACTGTGTTTTTTATTAGGTCTTCAGTTCACAACGGAAGACCTATAGTGATTGTATTGTTAAGTCTTCCGTTCACAACGGAAGACTTATAGTGATTGTATTGTTTCTTTTTATTATTATTAAGTCTTCCGTTCACAACGGAAGACTTATAGTGATTGTATTGTTTCTTTTTATTATTATTATTATTATTATTATTATTATTATTCCTCCCAAATTTTGTGAGCGCGATTACTCAGAGATGGTTGGATAGATTTTCACAATTTTTCACATGATAGTAGGCTGATATATGAAGTTTATATAAAATTCCGTTTTTTGAAAAATTCACTTCCGGTCCGAAGTTACGACCGAATTTCCACTTTTTAAATGGACTTTTGTCCGGAATTTTTCTCGGAAACGGTTTAAGGTAAAGATGTGAAATTTACAGGGGTATTAGACCATGACATTCTCTTTGTTTCGAAGTTGTTTTCGTGTGTTTCCGGTACTTCCTGTCCGAACCGGAAGTGAACTTGTGTATGGTCAATTTTCAACTTTTTTGTTTTTTAATATTTTTTCAAGATATTTTTATGTATAACAGAGGTTATTCTACAAATACTAAATATATAATTTGTTTTGAAATCAGATTCCACATTTTGCAGATTTTCGATACCCTCATTTTCCCTATTTACCTAGTGTGTAGACAATGGGCAAAGAAAGATAACTCTGACTTGTAAGTGAGAATAGAACTTTCGAGATAAAGGCGGAAATAGTATCGATATCGTCTCCATATTAAGACATTCCATATTCACTCTTTTCTACATGTAAGAATACGTTGGTTGCTCCATTCAGTGTATGTATAATGTAAAGTTGCCATGCAATGTTAGCCTATATTGACAGTTACTGAGAATGCTTTTGTATTTACACATGTATATATATGTATGAAAAAAAAAAAAAAAAAAAAAAAAAAAAAAAAAAAAAAAAAAAAAAACCATGATATATGCCGGCTAGCACATTCAAGTAAATATATTATAAGCAGTATACATTTATAGTGATGGCATGCATCTAGCATACTGGATTACATCTTTTGACATTTGGCCTTGAAATTTAGGTCAAGGTCAAAAGTCAAGACCATTGAAAATCTACATAAATGGTTGGTATTAGCTATTTACCCAAATGACCTTGACCTTTGAACTTGAAATTCGACCTTGACCTTGACCCAAGGTAAAAAAAGAAATATGAAGTACATGTATCTAGATTCAGCTTTCAGTGTTTATTTCGGTTAGCAGGATAGAAGGTAAAGAGTTTTTTTAATGACCTTCACCTTTGACCTAAAGGTCACAAACAATCAATCTTAAGTTCTTAAGTTCTTGGAGGTAGATACAAGATACAAATCCCACTTTAAATTGGTTTAGAGTAAACTACCCCCCCCCCCTTCTTCCAAAGAAAAAAAAAATCAAACTAATAGCAACGTAGAGAATTAATGTAAAACTCAAACATCACCTCGGATTGACATAAAATTTAAGCTAACTGCAGAAAAGACCCCAAAGAAAGTTTCCTGAAAGTTTTACGGTGAGTCTGTAAAGTATATAGAAATTATGAATTTTTACGGCGAAAATTACAAATTCTGTCGTGTTTGAAATTTCAGTGCAGATAAACAAAGACATGATCAAACCCTTTTATAGCCTATTTCTTTAGATGTCGTTAACAGCATTCAATTTTACTGATATGAAATGATATTTTAATACCAAGCATTCTTCTTTTATTTTACATTTGAAATTTATTTGATTTTTTTTTTTAGAATTACGCAATCCCCAGAAATGGCGATTTTCGGTATATTAAAAAGCAATACACGTTTCTTCCCCGTGTTTCCCATCTAGAAATGCATACTAAACTTAATATTTTCATCCATTTAAAACATAAAAAAACTCAATTAAGATATTTTCAAACAACTCTTATTATGCACCTGTCATGCATTTACATTCCTAAACGTTTTCACCTATGCTCAATCTTTACATGCTTCTTACTACGCACCTTAAACGCACAATTTCCCATTAATATCAATCTTATAACTTCTTTCAGACCCTTGCCTTTCCATCTAGACCCTAAAACCATCCCATTCCAACCCATAAACATACCCAAGAATTTGTCCGAATTTTTGAAACTGGCACTACTTGCGTGGTCAATGAAATAGCGGGTACCATTAGTCGACTCTAACCCAGTACGTCTTGTCTTTGGAATAAAATCAACTCCGAGCCCGATCTTAAAATCCTAGTAGAGAAATGAGAATTTTGCTGTTTTATTTATTTCCTTGCTTTTTTCTCCTTTTTTTCCAGCCCAAATCTGTGGAAAGACTTCTGTTTATTATGTTCCCCAAACGAACTTGGGCAGGATATTGCTTTTTACTGTGTTTTTTATTAGGTCTTCAGTTCACAACGGAAGACCTATAGTGATTGTATTGTTAAGTCTTCCGTTCACAACGGAAGACTTATAGTGATTGTATTGTTTCTTTTTATTATTATTAAGTCTTCCGTTCACAACGGAAGACTTATAGTGATTGTATTGTTTCTTTTTATTATTATTATTATTATTATTATTATTATTATTCCTCCCAAATTTTGTGAGCGCGATTACTCAGAGATGGTTGGATAGATTTTCACAATTTTTCACATGATAGTAGGCTGATATATGAAGTTTATATAAAATTCCGTTTTTTGAAAAATTCACTTCCGGTCCGAAGTTACGACCGAATTTCCACTTTTTAAATGGACTTTTGTCCGGAATTTTTCTCGGAAACGGTTTAAGGTAAAGATGTGAAATTTACAGGGGTATTAGACCATGACATTCTCTTTGTTTCGAAGTTGTTTTCGTGTGTTTCCGGTACTTCCTGTCCGAACCGGAAGTGAACTTGTGTATGGTCAATTTTCAACTTTTTTGTTTTTTAATATTTTTTCAAGATATTTTTATGTATAACAGAGGTTATTCTACAAATACTAAATATATAATTTGTTTTGAAATCAGATTCCACATTTTGCAGATTTTCGATACCCTCATTTTCCCTATTTACCTAGTGTGTAGACAATGGGCAAAGAAAGATAACTCTGACTTGTAAGTGAGAATAGAACTTTCGAGATAAAGGCGGAAATAGTATCGATATCGTCTCCATATTAAGACATTCCATATTCACTCTTTTCTACATGTAAGAATACGTTGGTTGCTCCATTCAGTGTATGTATAATGTAAAGTTGCCATGCAATGTTAGCCTATATTGACAGTTACTGAGAATGCTTTTGTATTTACACATGTATATATATGTATGAAAAAAAAAAAAAAAAAAAAAAAAAAAAAAAAAAAAAAAAAAAAAAAACCATGATATATGCCGGCTAGCACATTCAAGTAAATATATTATAAGCAGTATACATTTATAGTGATGGCATGCATCTAGCATACTGGATTACATCTTTTGACATTTGGCCTTGAAATTTAGGTCAAGGTCAAAAGTCAAGACCATTGAAAATCTACATAAATGGTTGGTATTAGCTATTTACCCAAATGACCTTGACCTTTGAACTTGAAATTCGACCTTGACCTTGACCCAAGGTAAAAAAAGAAATATGAAGTACATGTATCTAGATTCAGCTTTCAGTGTTTATTTCGGTTAGCAGGATAGAAGGTAAAGAGTTTTTTTAATGACCTTCACCTTTGACCTAAAGGTCACAAACAATCAATCTTAAGTTCTTAAGTTCTTGGAGGTAGATACAAGATACAAATCCCACTTTAAATTGGTTTAGAGTAAACTACCCCCCCCCCCCTTCTTCCAAAGAAAAAAAAAATCAAACTAATAGCAACGTAGAGAATTAATGTAAAACTCAAACATCACCTCGGATTGACATAAAATTTAAGCTAACTGCAGAAAAGACCCCAAAGAAAGTTTCCTGAAAGTTTTACGGTGAGTCTGTAAAGTATATAGAAATTATGAATTTTTACGGCGAAAATTACAAATTCTGTCGTGTTTGAAATTTCAGTGCAGATAAACAAAGACATGATCAAACCCTTTTATAGCCTATTTCTTTAGATGTCGTTAACAGCATTCAATTTTACTGATATGAAATGATATTTTAATACCAAGCATTCTTCTTTTATTTTACATTTGAAATTTATTTGATTTTTTTTTTTAGAATTACGCAATCCCCAGAAATGGCGATTTTCGGTATATTAAAAAGCAATACACGTTTCTTCCCCGTGTTTCCCATCTAGAAATGCATACTAAACTTAATATTTTCATCCATTTAAAACATAAAAAAACTCAATTAAGATATTTTCAAACAACTCTTATTATGCACCTGTCATGCATTTACATTCCTAAACGTTTTCACCTATGCTCAATCTTTACATGCTTCTTACTACGCACCTTAAACGCACAATTTCCCATTAATATCAATCTTATAACTTCTTTCAGACCCTTGCCTTTCCATCTAGACCCTAAAACCATCCCATTCCAACCCATAAACATACCCAAGAATTTGTCCGAATTTTTGAAACTGGCACTACTTGCGTGGTCAATGAAATAGCGGGTACCATTAGTCGACTCTAACCCAGTACGTCTTGTCTTTGGAATAAAATCAACTCCGAGCCCGATCTTAAAATCCTAGTAGAGAAATGAGAATTTTGCTGTTTTATTTATTTCCTTGCTTTTTTCTCCTTTTTTTCCAGCCCAAATCTGTGGAAAGACTTCTGTTTATTATGTTCCCCAAACGAACTTGGGCAGGATATTGCTTTTTACTGTGTTTTTTATTAGGTCTTCAGTTCACAACGGAAGACCTATAGTGATTGTATTGTTAAGTCTTCCGTTCACAACGGAAGACTTATAGTGATTGTATTGTTTCTTTTTATTATTATTAAGTCTTCCGTTCACAACGGAAGACTTATAGTGATTGTATTGTTTCTTTTTATTATTATTATTATTATTATTATTATTATTATTCCTCCCAAATTTTGTGAGCGCGATTACTCAGAGATGGTTGGATAGATTTTCACAATTTTTCACATGATAGTAGGCTGATATATGAAGTTTATATAAAATTCCGTTTTTTGAAAAATTCACTTCCGGTCCGAAGTTACGACCGAATTTCCACTTTTTAAATGGACTTTTGTCCGGAATTTTTCTCGGAAACGGTTTAAGGTAAAGATGTGAAATTTACAGGGGTATTAGACCATGACATTCTCTTTGTTTCGAAGTTGTTTTCGTGTGTTTCCGGTACTTCCTGTCCGAACCGGAAGTGAACTTGTGTATGGTCAATTTTCAACTTTTTTGTTTTTTAATATTTTTTCAAGATATTTTTATGTATAACAGAGGTTATTCTACAAATACTAAATATATAATTTGTTTTGAAATCAGATTCCACATTTTGCAGATTTTCGATACCCTCATTTTCCCTATTTACCTAGTGTGTAGACAATGGGCAAAGAAAGATAACTCTGACTTGTAAGTGAGAATAGAACTTTCGAGATAAAGGCGGAAATAGTATCGATATCGTCTCCATATTAAGACATTCCATATTCACTCTTTTCTACATGTAAGAATACGTTGGTTGCTCCATTCAGTGTATGTATAATGTAAAGTTGCCATGCAATGTTAGCCTATATTGACAGTTACTGAGAATGCTTTTGTATTTACACATGTATATATATGTATGAAAAAAAAAAAAAAAAAAAAAAAAAAAAAAAAAAAAAAAAAAAAAAAAACCATGATATATGCCGGCTAGCACATTCAAGTAAATATATTATAAACAGTATACATTTATAGTGATGGCATGCATCTAGCATACTGGATTACATCTTTTGACATTTGGCCTTGAAATTTAGGTCAAGGTCAAAAGTCAAGACCATTGAAAATCTACATAAATGGTTGGTATTAGCTATTTACCCAAATGACCTTGACCTTTGAACTTGAAATTCGACCTTGACCTTGACCCAAGGTAAAAAAAGAAATATGAAGTACATGTATCTAGATTCAGCTTTCAGTGTTTATTTCGGTTAGCAGGATAGAAGGTAAAGAGTTTTTTTAATGACCTTCACCTTTGACCTAAAGGTCACAAACAATCAATCTTAAGTTCTTAAGTTCTTGGAGGTAGATACAAGATACAAATCCCACTTTAAATTGGTTTAGAGTAAACTACCCCCCCCCCCTTCTTCCAAAGAAAAAAAAAATCAAACTAATAGCAACGTAGAGAATTAATGTAAAACTCAAACATCACCTCGGATTGACATAAAATTTAAGCTAACTGCAGAAAAGACCCCAAAGAAAGTTTCCTGAAAGTTTTACGGTGAGTCTGTAAAGTATATAGAAATTATGAATTTTTACGGCGAAAATTACAAATTCTGTCGTGTTTGAAATTTCAGTGCAGATAAACAAAGACATGATCAAACCCTTTTATAGCCTATTTCTTTAGATGTCGTTAACAGCATTCAATTTTACTGATATGAAATGATATTTTAATACCAAGCATTCTTCTTTTATTTTACATTTGAAATTTATTTGATTTTTTTTTTAGAATTACGCAATCCCCAGAAATGGCGATTTTCGGTATATTAAAAAGCAATACACGTTTCTTCCCCGTGTTTCCCATCTAGAAATGCATACTAAACTTAATATTTTCATCCATTTAAAACATAAAAAAACTCAATTAAGATATTTTCAAACAACTCTTATTATGCACCTGTCATGCATTTACATTCCTAAACGTTTTCACCTATGCTCAATCTTTACATGCTTCTTACTACGCACCTTAAACGCACAATTTCCCATTAATATCAATCTTATAACTTCTTTCAGACCCTTGCCTTTCCATCTAGACCCTAAAACCATCCCATTCCAACCCATAAACATACCCAAGAATTTGTCCGAATTTTTGAAACTGGCACTACTTGCGTGGTCAATGAAATAGCGGGTACCATTAGTCGACTCTAACCCAGTACGTCTTGTCTTTGGAATAAAATCAACTCCGAGCCCGATCTTAAAATCCTAGTAGAGAAATGAGAATTTTGCTGTTTTATTTATTTCCTTGCTTTTTTCTCCTTTTTTTCCAGCCCAAATCTGTGGAAAGACTTCTGTTTATTATGTTCCCCAAACGAACTTGGGCAGGATATTGCTTTTTACTGTGTTTTTTATTAGGTCTTCAGTTCACAACGGAAGACCTATAGTGATTGTATTGTTAAGTCTTCCGTTCACAACGGAAGACTTATAGTGATTGTATTGTTTCTTTTTATTATTATTAAGTCTTCCGTTCACAACGGAAGACTTATAGTGATTGTATTGTTTCTTTTTATTATTATTATTATTATTATTATTATTATTCCTCCCAAATTTTGTGAGCGCGATTACTCAGAGATGGTTGGATAGATTTTCACAATTTTTCACATGATAGTAGGCTGATATATGAAGTTTATATAAAATTCCGTTTTTTGAAAAATTCACTTCCGGTCCGAAGTTACGACCGAATTTCCACTTTTTAAATGGACTTTTGTCCGGAATTTTTCTCGGAAACGGTTTAAGGTAAAGATGTGAAATTTACAGGGGTATTAGACCATGACATTCTCTTTGTTTCGAAGTTGTTTTCGTGTGTTTCCGGTACTTCCTGTCCGAACCGGAAGTGAACTTGTGTATGGTCAATTTTCAACTTTTTTGTTTTTTAATATTTTTTCAAGATATTTTTATGTATAACAGAGGTTATTCTACAAATACTAAATATATAATTTGTTTTGAAATCAGATTCCACATTTTGCAGATTTTCGATACCCTCATTTTCCCTATTTACCTAGTGTGTAGACAATGGGCAAAGAAAGATAACTCTGACTTGTAAGTGAGAATAGAACTTTCGAGATAAAGGCGGAAATAGTATCGATATCGTCTCCATATTAAGACATTCCATATTCACTCTTTTCTACATGTAAGAATACGTTGGTTGCTCCATTCAGTGTATGTATAATGTAAAGTTGCCATGCAATGTTAGCCTATATTGACAGTTACTGAGAATGCTTTTGTATTTACACATGTATATATATGTATGAAAAAAAAAAAAAAAAAAAAAAAAAAAAAAAAAAAAAAAAAAAAAAAACCATGATATATGCCGGCTAGCACATTCAAGTAAATATATTATAAACAGTATACATTTATAGTGATGGCATGCATCTAGCATACTGGATTACATCTTTTGACATTTGGCCTTGAAATTTAGGTCAAGGTCAAAAGTCAAGACCATTGAAAATCTACATAAATGGTTGGTATTAGCTATTTACCCAAATGACCTTGACCTTTGAACTTGAAATTCGACCTTGACCTTGACCCAAGGTAAAAAAAGAAATATGAAGTACATGTATCTAGATTCAGCTTTCAGTGTTTATTTCGGTTAGCAGGATAGAAGGTAAAGAGTTTTTTTAATGACCTTCACCTTTGACCTAAAGGTCACAAACAATCAATCTTAAGTTCTTAAGTTCTTGGAGGTAGATACAAGATACAAATCCCACTTTAAATTGGTTTAGAGTAAACTACCCCCCCCCCCTTCTTCCAAAGAAAAAAAAAATCAAACTAATAGCAACGTAGAGAATTAATGTAAAACTCAAACATCACCTCGGATTGACATAAAATTTAAGCTAACTGCAGAAAAGACCCCAAAGAAAGTTTCCTGAAAGTTTTACGGTGAGTCTGTAAAGTATATAGAAATTATGAATTTTTACGGCGAAAATTACAAATTCTGTCGTGTTTGAAATTTCAGTGCAGATAAACAAAGACATGATCAAACCCTTTTATAGCCTATTTCTTTAGATGTCGTTAACAGCATTCAATTTTACTGATATGAAATGATATTTTAATACCAAGCATTCTTCTTTTATTTTACATTTGAAATTTATTTGATTTTTTTTTTAGAATTACGCAATCCCCAGAAATGGCGATTTTCGGTATATTAAAAAGCAATACACGTTTCTTCCCCGTGTTTCCCATCTAGAAATGCATACTAAACTTAATATTTTCATCCATTTAAAACATAAAAAAACTCAATTAAGATATTTTCAAACAACTCTTATTATGCACCTGTCATGCATTTACATTCCTAAACGTTTTCACCTATGCTCAATCTTTACATGCTTCTTACTACGCACCTTAAACGCACAATTTCCCATTAATATCAATCTTATAACTTCTTTCAGACCCTTGCCTTTCCATCTAGACCCTAAAACCATCCCATTCCAACCCATAAACATACCCAAGAATTTGTCCGAATTTTTGAAACTGGCACTACTTGCGTGGTCAATGAAATAGCGGGTACCATTAGTCGACTCTAACCCAGTACGTCTTGTCTTTGGAATAAAATCAACTCCGAGCCCGATCTTAAAATCCTAGTAGAGAAATGAGAATTTTGCTGTTTTATTTATTTCCTTGCTTTTTTCTCCTTTTTTTCCAGCCCAAATCTGTGGAAAGACTTCTGTTTATTATGTTCCCCAAACGAACTTGGGCAGGATATTGCTTTTTACTGTGTTTTTTATTAGGTCTTCAGTTCACAACGGAAGACCTATAGTGATTGTATTGTTAAGTCTTCCGTTCACAACGGAAGACTTATAGTGATTGTATTGTTTCTTTTTATTATTATTAAGTCTTCCGTTCACAACGGAAGACTTATAGTGATTGTATTGTTTCTTTATTATTATTATTATTATTATTATTATTATTATTCCTCCCAAATTTTGTGAGCGCGATTACTCAGAGATGGTTGGATAGATTTTCACAATTTTTCACATGATAGTAGGCTGATATATGAAGTTTATATAAAATTCCGTTTTTTGAAAAATTCACTTCCGGTCCGAAGTTACGACCGAATTTCCACTTTTTAAATGGACTTTTGTCCGGAATTTTTCTCGGAAACGGTTTAAGGTAAAGATGTGAAATTTACAGGGGTATTAGACCATGACATTCTCTTTGTTTCGAAGTTGTTTTCGTGTGTTTCCGGTACTTCCTGTCCGAACCGGAAGTGAACTTGTGTATGGTCAATTTTCAACTTTTTTGTTTTTTAATATTTTTTCAAGATATTTTTATGTATAACAGAGGTTATTCTACAAATACTAAATATATAATTTGTTTTGAAATCAGATTCCACATTTTGCAGATTTTCGATACCCTCATTTTCCCTATTTACCTAGTGTGTAGACAATGGGCAAAGAAAGATAACTCTGACTTGTAAGTGAGAATAGAACTTTCGAGATAAAGGCGGAAATAGTATCGATATCGTCTCCATATTAAGACATTCCATATTCACTCTTTTCTACATGTAAGAATACGTTGGTTGCTCCATTCAGTGTATGTATAATGTAAAGTTGCCATGCAATGTTAGCCTATATTGACAGTTACTGAGAATGCTTTTGTATTTACACATGTATATATATGTATGAAAAAAAAAAAAAAAAAAAAAAAAAAAAAAAAAAAAAAAAAAAAAAAAACCATGATATATGCCGGCTAGCACATTCAAGTAAATATATTATAAACAGTATACATTTATAGTGATGGCATGCATCTAGCATACTGGATTACATCTTTTGACATTTGGCCTTGAAATTTAGGTCAAGGTCAAAAGTCAAGACCATTGAAAATCTACATAAATGGTTGGTATTAGCTATTTACCCAAATGACCTTGACCTTTGAACTTGAAATTCGACCTTGACCTTGACCCAAGGTAAAAAAAGAAATATGAAGTACATGTATCTAGATTCAGCTTTCAGTGTTTATTTCGGTTAGCAGGATAGAAGGTAAAGAGTTTTTTTAATGACCTTCACCTTTGACCTAAAGGTCACAAACAATCAATCTTAAGTTCTTAAGTTCTTGGAGGTAGATACAAGATACAAATCCCACTTTAAATTGGTTTAGAGTAAACTACCCCCCCCCCCCCTTCTTCCAAAGAAAAAAAAAATCAAACTAATAGCAACGTAGAGAATTAATGTAAAACTCAAACATCACCTCGGATTGACATAAAATTTAAGCTAACTGCAGAAAAGACCCCAAAGAAAGTTTCCTGAAAGTTTTACGGTGAGTCTGTAAAGTATATAGAAATTATGAATTTTTACGGCGAAAATTACAAATTCTGTCGTGTTTGAAATTTCAGTGCAGATAAACAAAGACATGATCAAACCCTTTTATAGCCTATTTCTTTAGATGGCGTTAACAGCATTCAATTTTACTGATATGAAATGATATTTTAATACCAAGCATTCTTCTTTTATTTTACATTTGAAATTTATTTGATTTTTTTTTTAGAATTACGCAATCCCCAGAAATGGCGATTTTCGGTATATTAAAAAGCAATACACGTTTCTTCCCCGTGTTTCCCATCTAGAAATGCATACTAAACTTAATATTTTCATCCATTTAAAACATAAAAAAACTCAATTAAGATATTTTCAAACAACTCTTATTATGCACCTGTCATGCATTTACATTCCTAAACGTTTTCACCTATGCTCAATCTTTACATGCTTCTTACTACGCACCTTAAACGCACAATTTCCCATTAATATCAATCTTATAACTTCTTTCAGACCCTTGCCTTTCCATCTAGACCCTAAAACCATCCCATTCCAACCCATAAACATACCCAAGAATTTGTCCGAATTTTTGAAACTGGCACTACTTGCGTGGTCAATGAAATAGCGGGTACCATTAGTCGACTCTAACCCAGTACGTCTTGTCTTTGGAATAAAATCAACTCCGAGCCCGATCTTAAAATCCTAGTAGAGAAATGAGAATTTTGCTGTTTTATTTATTTCCTTGCTTTTTTCTCCTTTTTTTCCAGCCCAAATCTGTGGAAAGACTTCTGTTTATTATGTTCCCCAAACGAACTTGGGCAGGATATTGCTTTTTACTGTGTTTTTTATTAGGTCTTCAGTTCACAACGGAAGACCTATAGTGATTGTATTGTTAAGTCTTCCGTTCACAACGGAAGACTTATAGTGATTGTATTGTTTCTTTTTATTATTAAGTCTTCCGTTCACAACGGAAGACTTATAGTGATTGTATTGTTTCTTTTTATTATTATTATTATTATTATTATTATTATTATTCCTCCCAAATTTTGTGAGCGCGATTACTCAGAGATGGTTGGATAGATTTTCACAATTTTTCACATGATAGTAGGCTGATATATGAAGTTTATATAAAATTCCGTTTTTTGAAAAATTCACTTCCGGTCCGAAGTTACGACCGAATTTCCACTTTTTAAATGGACTTTTGTCCGGAATTTTTCTCGGAAACGGTTTAAGGTAAAGATGTGAAATTTACAGGGGTATTAGACCATGACATTCTCTTTGTTTCGAAGTTGTTTTCGTGTGTTTCCGGTACTTCCTGTCCGAACCGGAAGTGAACTTGTGTATGGTCAATTTTCAACTTTTTTGTTTTTTAATATTTTTTCAAGATATTTTTATGTATAACAGAGGTTATTCTACAAATACTAAATATATAATTTGTTTTGAAATCAGATTCCACATTTTGCAGATTTTCGATACCCTCATTTTCCCTATTTACCTAGTGTGTAGACAATGGGCAAAGAAAGATAACTCTGACTTGTAAGTGAGAATAGAACTTTCGAGATAAAGGCGGAAATAGTATCGATATCGTCTCCATATTAAGACATTCCATATTCACTCTTTTCTACATGTAAGAATACGTTGGTTGCTCCATTCAGTGTATGTATAATGTAAAGTTGCCATGCAATGTTAGCCTATATTGACAGTTACTGAGAATGCTTTTGTATTTACACATGTATATATATGTATGAAAAAAAAAAAAAAAAAAAAAAAAAAAAAAAAAAAAAAAAAAAAAAAAACCATGATATATGCCGGCTAGCACATTCAAGTAAATATATTATAAACAGTATACATTTATAGTGATGGCATGCATCTAGCATACTGGATTACATCTTTTGACATTTGGCCTTGAAATTTAGGTCAAGGTCAAAAGTCAAGACCATTGAAAATCTACATAAATGGTTGGTATTAGCTATTTACCCAAATGACCTTGACCTTTGAACTTGAAATTCGACCTTGACCTTGACCCAAGGTAAAAAAAGAAATATGAAGTACATGTATCTAGATTCAGCTTTCAGTGTTTATTTCGGTTAGCAGGATAGAAGGTAAAGAGTTTTTTTAATGACCTTCACCTTTGACCTAAAGGTCACAAACAATCAATCTTAAGTTCTTAAGTTCTTGGAGGTAGATACAAGATACAAATCCCACTTTAAATTGGTTTAGAGTAAACTACCCCCCCCCCCTTCTTCCAAAGAAAAAAAAAATCAAACTAATAGCAACGTAGAGAATTAATGTAAAACTCAAACATCACCTCGGATTGACATAAAATTTAAGCTAACTGCAGAAAAGACCCCAAAGAAAGTTTCCTGAAAGTTTTACGGTGAGTCTGTAAAGTATATAGAAATTATGAATTTTTACGGCGAAAATTACAAATTCTGTCGTGTTTGAAATTTCAGTGCAGATAAACAAAGACATGATCAAACCCTTTTATAGCCTATTTCTTTAGATGTCGTTAACAGCATTCAATTTTACTGATATGAAATGATATTTTAATACCAAGCATTCTTCTTTTATTTTACATTTGAAATTTATTTGATTTTTTTTTTAGAATTACGCAATCCCCAGAAATGGCGATTTTCGGTATATTAAAAAGCAATACACGTTTCTTCCCCGTGTTTCCCATCTAGAAATGCATACTAAACTTAATATTTTCATCCATTTAAAACATAAAAAAACTCAATTAAGATATTTTCAAACAACTCTTATTATGCACCTGTCATGCATTTACATTCCTAAACGTTTTCACCTATGCTCAATCTTTACATGCTTCTTACTACGCACCTTAAACGCACAATTTCCCATTAATATCAATCTTATAACTTCTTTCAGACCCTTGCCTTTCCATCTAGACCCTAAAACCATCCCATTCCAACCCATAAACATACCCAAGAATTTGTCCGAATTTTTGAAACTGGCACTACTTGCGTGGTCAATGAAATAGCGGGTACCATTAGTCGACTCTAACCCAGTACGTCTTGTCTTTGGAATAAAATCAACTCCGAGCCCGATCTTAAAATCCTAGTAGAGAAATGAGAATTTTGCTGTTTTATTTATTTCCTTGCTTTTTTCTCCTTTTTTTCCAGCCCAAATCTGTGGAAAGACTTCTGTTTATTATGTTCCCCAAACGAACTTGGGCAGGATATTGCTTTTTACTGTGTTTTTTATTAGGTCTTCAGTTCACAACGGAAGACCTATAGTGATTGTATTGTTAAGTCTTCCGTTCACAACGGAAGACTTATAGTGATTGTATTGTTTCTTTTTATTATTAAGTCTTCCGTTCACAACGGAAGACTTATAGTGATTGTATTGTTTCTTTTTATTATTATTATTATTATTATTATTATTATTATTCCTCCCAAATTTTGTGAGCGCGATTACTCAGAGATGGTTGGATAGATTTTCACAATTTTTCACATGATAGTAGGCTGATATATGAAGTTTATATAAAATTCCGTTTTTTGAAAAATTCACTTCCGGTCCGAAGTTACGACCGAATTTCCACTTTTTAAATGGACTTTTGTCCGGAATTTTTCTCGGAAACGGTTTAAGGTAAAGATGTGAAATTTACAGGGGTATTAGACCATGACATTCTCTTTGTTTCGAAGTTGTTTTCGTGTGTTTCCGGTACTTCCTGTCCGAACCGGAAGTGAACTTGTGTATGGTCAATTTTCAACTTTTTTGTTTTTTAATATTTTTTCAAGATATTTTTATGTATAACAGAGGTTATTCTACAAATACTAAATATATAATTTGTTTTGAAATCAGATTCCACATTTTGCAGATTTTCGATACCCTCATTTTCCCTATTTACCTAGTGTGTAGACAATGGGCAAAGAAAGATAACTCTGACTTGTAAGTGAGAATAGAACTTTCGAGATAAAGGCGGAAATAGTATCGATATCGTCTCCATATTAAGACATTCCATATTCACTCTTTTCTACATGTAAGAATACGTTGGTTGCTCCATTCAGTGTATGTATAATGTAAAGTTGCCATGCAATGTTAGCCTATATTGACAGTTACTGAGAATGCTTTTGTATTTACACATGTATATATATGTATGAAAAAAAAAAAAAAAAAAAAAAAAAAAAAAAAAAAAAAAAAAAAAAAAACCATGATATATGCCGGCTAGCACATTCAAGTAAATATATTATAAACAGTATACATTTATAGTGATGGCATGCATCTAGCATACTGGATTACATCTTTTGACATTTGGCCTTGAAATTTAGGTCAAGGTCAAAAGTCAAGACCATTGAAAATCTACATAAATGGTTGGTATTAGCTATTTACCCAAATGACCTTGACCTTTGAACTTGAAATTCGACCTTGACCTTGACCCAAGGTAAAAAAAGAAATATGAAGTACATGTATCTAGATTCAGCTTTCAGTGTTTATTTCGGTTAGCAGGATAGAAGGTAAAGAGTTTTTTTAATGACCTTCACCTTTGACCTAAAGGTCACAAACAATCAATCTTAAGTTCTTAAGTTCTTGGAGGTAGATACAAGATACAAATCCCACTTTAAATTGGTTTAGAGTAAACTACCCCCCCCCCCTTCTTCCAAAGAAAAAAAAAATCAAACTAATAGCAACGTAGAGAATTAATGTAAAACTCAAACATCACCTCGGATTGACATAAAATTTAAGCTAACTGCAGAAAAGACCCCAAAGAAAGTTTCCTGAAAGTTTTACGGTGAGTCTGTAAAGTATATAGAAATTATGAATTTTTACGGCGAAAATTACAAATTCTGTCGTGTTTGAAATTTCAGTGCAGATAAACAAAGACATGATCAAACCCTTTTATAGCCTATTTCTTTAGATGTCGTTAACAGCATTCAATTTTACTGATATGAAATGATATTTTAATACCAAGCATTCTTCTTTTATTTTACATTTGAAATTTATTTGATTTTTTTTTTAGAATTACGCAATCCCCAGAAATGGCGATTTTCGGTATATTAAAAAGCAATACACGTTTCTTCCCCGTGTTTCCCATCTAGAAATGCATACTAAACTTAATATTTTCATCCATTTAAAACATAAAAAAACTCAATTAAGATATTTTCAAACAACTCTTATTATGCACCTGTCATGCATTTACATTCCTAAACGTTTTCACCTATGCTCAATCTTTACATGCTTCTTACTACGCACCTTAAACGCACAATTTCCCATTAATATCAATCTTATAACTTCTTTCAGACCCTTGCCTTTCCATCTAGACCCTAAAACCATCCCATTCCAACCCATAAACATACCCAAGAATTTGTCCGAATTTTTGAAACTGGCACTACTTGCGTGGTCAATGAAATAGCGGGTACCATTAGTCGACTCTAACCCAGTACGTCTTGTCTTTGGAATAAAATCAACTCCGAGCCCGATCTTAAAATCCTAGTAGAGAAATGAGAATTTTGCTGTTTTATTTATTTCCTTGCTTTTTTCTCCTTTTTTTCCAGCCCAAATCTGTGGAAAGACTTCTGTTTATTATGTTCCCCAAACGAACTTGGGCAGGATATTGCTTTTTACTGTGTTTTTTATTAGGTCTTCAGTTCACAACGGAAGACCTATAGTGATTGTATTGTTAAGTCTTCCGTTCACAACGGAAGACTTATAGTGATTGTATTGTTTCTTTTTATTATTATTAAGTCTTCCGTTCACAACGGAAGACTTATAGTGATTGTATTGTTTCTTTTTATTATTATTATTATTATTATTATTATTATTCCTCCCAAATTTTGTGAGCGCGATTACTCAGAGATGGTTGGATAGATTTTCACAATTTTTCACATGATAGTAGGCTGATATATGAAGTTTATATAAAATTCCGTTTTTTGAAAAATTCACTTCCGGTCCGAAGTTACGACCGAATTTCCACTTTTTAAATGGACTTTTGTCCGGAATTTTTCTCGGAAACGGTTTAAGGTAAAGATGTGAAATTTACAGGGGTATTAGACCATGACATTCTCTTTGTTTCGAAGTTGTTTTCGTGTGTTTCCGGTACTTCCTGTCCGAACCGGAAGTGAACTTGTGTATGGTCAATTTTCAACTTTTTTGTTTTTTAATATTTTTTCAAGATATTTTTATGTATAACAGAGGTTATTCTACAAATACTAAATATATAATTTGTTTTGAAATCAGATTCCACATTTTGCAGATTTTCGATACCCTCATTTTCCCTATTTACCTAGTGTGTAGACAATGGGCAAAGAAAGATAACTCTGACTTGTAAGTGAGAATAGAACTTTCGAGATAAAGGCGGAAATAGTATCGATATCGTCTCCATATTAAGACATTCCATATTCACTCTTTTCTACATGTAAGAATACGTTGGTTGCTCCATTCAGTGTATGTATAATGTAAAGTTGCCATGCAATGTTAGCCTATATTGACAGTTACTGAGAATGCTTTTGTATTTACACATGTATATATATGTATGAAAAAAAAAAAAAAAAAAAAAAAAAAAAAAAAAAAAAAAAAAAAAACCATGATATATGCCGGCTAGCACATTCAAGTAAATATATTATAAACAGTATACATTTATAGTGATGGCATGCATCTAGCATACTGGATTACATCTTTTGACATTTGGCCTTGAAATTTAGGTCAAGGTCAAAAGTCAAGACCATTGAAAATCTACATAAATGGTTGGTATTAGCTATTTACCCAAATGACCTTGACCTTTGAACTTGAAATTCGACCTTGACCTTGACCCAAGGTAAAAAAAGAAATATGAAGTACATGTATCTAGATTCAGCTTTCAGTGTTTATTTCGGTTAGCAGGATAGAAGGTAAAGAGTTTTTTTAATGACCTTCACCTTTGACCTAAAGGTCACAAACAATCAATCTTAAGTTCTTAAGTTCTTGGAGGTAGATACAAGATACAAATCCCACTTTAAATTGGTTTAGAGTAAACTACCCCCCCCCCCTTCTTCCAAAGAAAAAAAAAATCAAACTAATAGCAACGTAGAGAATTAATGTAAAACTCAAACATCACCTCGGATTGACATAAAATTTAAGCTAACTGCAGAAAAGACCCCAAAGAAAGTTTCCTGAAAGTTTTACGGTGAGTCTGTAAAGTATATAGAAATTATGAATTTTTACGGCGAAAATTACAAATTCTGTCGTGTTTGAAATTTCAGTGCAGATAAACAAAGACATGATCAAACCCTTTTATAGCCTATTTCTTTAGATGTCGTTAACAGCATTCAATTTTACTGATATGAAATGATATTTTAATACCAAGCATTCTTCTTTTATTTTACATTTGAAATTTATTTGATTTTTTTTTTAGAATTACGCAATCCCCAGAAATGGCGATTTTCGGTATATTAAAAAGCAATACACGTTTCTTCCCCGTGTTTCCCATCTAGAAATGCATACTAAACTTAATATTTTCATCCATTTAAAACATAAAAAAACTCAATTAAGATATTTTCAAACAACTCTTATTATGCACCTGTCATGCATTTACATTCCTAAACGTTTTCACCTATGCTCAATCTTTACATGCTTCTTACTACGCACCTTAAACGCACAATTTCCCATTAATATCAATCTTATAACTTCTTTCAGACCCTTGCCTTTCCATCTAGACCCTAAAACCATCCCATTCCAACCCATAAACATACCCAAGAATTTGTCCGAATTTTTGAAACTGGCACTACTTGCGTGGTCAATGAAATAGCGGGTACCATTAGTCGACTCTAACCCAGTACGTCTTGTCTTTGGAATAAAATCAACTCCGAGCCCGATCTTAAAATCCTAGTAGAGAAATGAGAATTTTGCTGTTTTATTTATTTCCTTGCTTTTTTCTCCTTTTTTTCCAGCCCAAATCTGTGGAAAGACTTCTGTTTATTATGTTCCCCAAACGAACTTGGGCAGGATATTGCTTTTTACTGTGTTTTTTATTAGGTCTTCAGTTCACAACGGAAGACCTATAGTGATTGTATTGTTAAGTCTTCCGTTCACAACGGAAGACTTATAGTGATTGTATTGTTTCTTTTTATTATTATTAAGTCTTCCGTTCACAACGGAAGACTTATAGTGATTGTATTGTTTCTTTTTATTATTATTATTATTATTATTATTATTATTCCTCCCAAATTTTGTGAGCGCGATTACTCAGAGATGGTTGGATAGATTTTCACAATTTTTCACATGATAGTAGGCTGATATATGAAGTTTATATAAAATTCCGTTTTTTGAAAAATTCACTTCCGGTCCGAAGTTACGACCGAATTTCCACTTTTTAAATGGACTTTTGTCCGGAATTTTTCTCGGAAACGGTTTAAGGTAAAGATGTGAAATTTACAGGGGTATTAGACCATGACATTCTCTTTGTTTCGAAGTTGTTTTCGTGTGTTTCCGGTACTTCCTGTCCGAACCGGAAGTGAACTTGTGTATGGTCAATTTTCAACTTTTTTGTTTTTTAATATTTTTTCAAGATATTTTTATGTATAACAGAGGTTATTCTACAAATACTAAATATATAATTTGTTTTGAAATCAGATTCCACATTTTGCAGATTTTCGATACCCTCATTTTCCCTATTTACCTAGTGTGTAGACAATGGGCAAAGAAAGATAACTCTGACTTGTAAGTGAGAATAGAACTTTCGAGATAAAGGCGGAAATAGTATCGATATCGTCTCCATATTAAGACATTCCATATTCACTCTTTTCTACATGTAAGAATACGTTGGTTGCTCCATTCAGTGTATGTATAATGTAAAGTTGCCATGCAATGTTAGCCTATATTGACAGTTACTGAGAATGCTTTTGTATTTACACATGTATATATATGTATGAAAAAAAAAAAAAAAAAAAAAAAAAAAAAAAAAAAAAAAAAAAAAAACCATGATATATGCCGGCTAGCACATTCAAGTAAATATATTATAAACAGTATACATTTATAGTGATGGCATGCATCTAGCATACTGGATTACATCTTTTGACATTTGGCCTTGAAATTTAGGTCAAGGTCAAAAGTCAAGACCATTGAAAATCTACATAAATGGTTGGTATTAGCTATTTACCCAAATGACCTTGACCTTTGAACTTGAAATTCGACCTTGACCTTGACCCAAGGTAAAAAAAGAAATATGAAGTACATGTATCTAGATTCAGCTTTCAGTGTTTATTTCGGTTAGCAGGATAGAAGGTAAAGAGTTTTTTTAATGACCTTCACCTTTGACCTAAAGGTCACAAACAATCAATCTTAAGTTCTTAAGTTCTTGGAGGTAGATACAAGATACAAATCCCACTTTAAATTGGTTTAGAGTAAACTACCCCCCCCCCCTTCTTCCAAAGAAAAAAAAAATCAAACTAATAGCAACGTAGAGAATTAATGTAAAACTCAAACATCACCTCGGATTGACATAAAATTTAAGCTAACTGCAGAAAAGACCCCAAAGAAAGTTTCCTGAAAGTTTTACGGTGAGTCTGTAAAGTATATAGAAATTATGAATTTTTACGGCGAAAATTACAAATTCTGTCGTGTTTGAAATTTCAGTGCAGATAAACAAAGACATGATCAAACCCTTTTATAGCCTATTTCTTTAGATGTCGTTAACAGCATTCAATTTTACTGATATGAAATGATATTTTAATACCAAGCATTCTTCTTTTATTTTACATTTGAAATTTATTTGATTTTTTTTTTAGAATTACGCAATCCCCAGAAATGGCGATTTTCGGTATATTAAAAAGCAATACACGTTTCTTCCCCGTGTTTCCCATCTAGAAATGCATACTAAACTTAATATTTTCATCCATTTAAAACATAAAAAAACTCAATTAAGATATTTTCAAACAACTCTTATTATGCACCTGTCATGCATTTACATTCCTAAACGTTTTCACCTATGCTCAATCTTTACATGCTTCTTACTACGCACCTTAAACGCACAATTTCCCATTAATATCAATCTTATAACTTCTTTCAGACCCTTGCCTTTCCATCTAGACCCTAAAACCATCCCATTCCAACCCATAAACATACCCAAGAATTTGTCCGAATTTTTGAAACTGGCACTACTTGCGTGGTCAATGAAATAGCGGGTACCATTAGTCGACTCTAACCCAGTACGTCTTGTCTTTGGAATAAAATCAACTCCGAGCCCGATCTTAAAATCCTAGTAGAGAAATGAGAATTTTGCTGTTTTATTTATTTCCTTGCTTTTTTCTCCTTTTTTTCCAGCCCAAATCTGTGGAAAGACTTCTGTTTATTATGTTCCCCAAACGAACTTGGGCAGGATATTGCTTTTTACTGTGTTTTTTATTAGGTCTTCAGTTCACAACGGAAGACCTATAGTGATTGTATTGTTAAGTCTTCCGTTCACAACGGAAGACTTATAGTGATTGTATTGTTTCTTTTTATTATTATTAAGTCTTCCGTTCACAACGGAAGACTTATAGTGATTGTATTGTTTCTTTTTATTATTATTATTATTATTATTATTATTATTATTCCTCCCAAATTTTGTGAGCGCGATTACTCAGAGATGGTTGGATAGATTTTCACAATTTTTCACATGATAGTAGGCTGATATATGAAGTTTATATAAAATTCCGTTTTTTGAAAAATTCACTTCCGGTCCGAAGTTACGACCGAATTTCCACTTTTTAAATGGACTTTTGTCCGGAATTTTTCTCGGAAACGGTTTAAGGTAAAGATGTGAAATTTACAGGGGTATTAGACCATGACATTCTCTTTGTTTCGAAGTTGTTTTCGTGTGTTTCCGGTACTTCCTGTCCGAACCGGAAGTGAACTTGTGTATGGTCAATTTTCAACTTTTTTGTTTTTTAATATTTTTTCAAGATATTTTTATGTATAACAGAGGTTATTCTACAAATACTAAATATATAATTTGTTTTGAAATCAGATTCCACATTTTGCAGATTTTCGATACCCTCATTTTCCCTATTTACCTAGTGTGTAGACAATGGGCAAAGAAAGATAACTCTGACTTGTAAGTGAGAATAGAACTTTCGAGATAAAGGCGGAAATAGTATCGATATCGTCTCCATATTAAGACATTCCATATTCACTCTTTTCTACATGTAAGAATACGTTGGTTGCTCCATTCAGTGTATGTATAATGTAAAGTTGCCATGCAATGTTAGCCTATATTGACAGTTACTGAGAATGCTTTTGTATTTACACATGTATATATATGTATGAAAAAAAAAAAAAAAAAAAAAAAAAAAAAAAAAAAAAAAAAAAAAAACCATGATATATGCCGGCTAGCACATTCAAGTAAATATATTATAAACAGTATACATTTATAGTGATGGCATGCATCTAGCATACTGGATTACATCTTTTGACATTTGGCCTTGAAATTTAGGTCAAGGTCAAAAGTCAAGACCATTGAAAATCTACATAAATGGTTGGTATTAGCTATTTACCCAAATGACCTTGACCTTTGAACTTGAAATTCGACCTTGACCTTGACCCAAGGTAAAAAAAGAAATATGAAGTACATGTATCTAGATTCAGCTTTCAGTGTTTATTTCGGTTAGCAGGATAGAAGGTAAAGAGTTTTTTTAATGACCTTCACCTTTGACCTAAAGGTCACAAACAATCAATCTTAAGTTCTTAAGTTCTTGGAGGTAGATACAAGATACAAATCCCACTTTAAATTGGTTTAGAGTAAACTACCCCCCCCCCTTCTTCCAAAGAAAAAAAAAATCAAACTAATAGCAACGTAGAGAATTAATGTAAAACTCAAACATCACCTCGGATTGACATAAAATTTAAGCTAACTGCAGAAAAGACCCCAAAGAAAGTTTCCTGAAAGTTTTACGGTGAGTCTGTAAAGTATATAGAAATTATGAATTTTTACGGCGAAAATTACAAATTCTGTCGTGTTTGAAATTTCAGTGCAGATAAACAAAGACATGATCAAACCCTTTTATAGCCTATTTCTTTAGATGTCGTTAACAGCATTCAATTTTACTGATATGAAATGATATTTTAATACCAAGCATTCTTCTTTTATTTTACATTTGAAATTTATTTGATTTTTTTTTTAGAATTACGCAATCCCCAGAAATGGCGATTTTCGGTATATTAAAAAGCAATACACGTTTCTTCCCCGTGTTTCCCATCTAGAAATGCATACTAAACTTAATATTTTCATCCATTTAAAACATAAAAAAACTCAATTAAGATATTTTCAAACAACTCTTATTATGCACCTGTCATGCATTTACATTCCTAAACGTTTTCACCTATGCTCAATCTTTACATGCTTCTTACTACGCACCTTAAACGCACAATTTCCCATTAATATCAATCTTATAACTTCTTTCAGACCCTTGCCTTTCCATCTAGACCCTAAAACCATCCCATTCCAACCCATAAACATACCCAAGAATTTGTCCGAATTTTTGAAACTGGCACTACTTGCGTGGTCAATGAAATAGCGGGTACCATTAGTCGACTCTAACCCAGTACGTCTTGTCTTTGGAATAAAATCAACTCCGAGCCCGATCTTAAAATCCTAGTAGAGAAATGAGAATTTTGCTGTTTTATTTATTTCCTTGCTTTTTTCTCCTTTTTTTCCAGCCCAAATCTGTGGAAAGACTTCTGTTTATTATGTTCCCCAAACGAACTTGGGCAGGATATTGCTTTTTACTGTGTTTTTTATTAGGTCTTCAGTTCACAACGGAAGACCTATAGTGATTGTATTGTTAAGTCTTCCGTTCACAACGGAAGACTTATAGTGATTGTATTGTTTCTTTTTATTATTAAGTCTTCCGTTCACAACGGAAGACTTATAGTGATTGTATTGTTTCTTTTTATTAAGGTCTTCCGTTTCAGACGGAAGACCTTATAGTGATTCTACTGTTTCTTCTTTTTCTTTTTATTATTATTATTATTATTTTTTTCCCCTTTTCTTTTCGGACCATTTCTCAGAGATGGCTGGACGGATTTTCTTGAAATTTTCAGGGATGATAGAGAATGAAAAAATCTTCAAATGCTTTTTCATTTTTTTTCAAAATTCACTTCCGGTCGTCAGATATGTCCGATTTCCGTTTTTTTTTTCAAAAATATTTTGTCCGAGTCATATCTCAGAAACGGTAAGAGATTAAGACACTAAACTTATATGAGCAATAGATCTTTAGGAGTAGGCAAATCCATTTGGGTTAAGAGCGTCGGATGTCACTTCCGGTCGTCACAGGAAGTGATCATAGAAATCGAAATTTTCAACTTTTCTTTTTAGAATTTTATCTTGCATCACATTGTTGCATCTCATTTGTAGTTTCGAAATGTGTTGGTCCCACCGGAAACAAAAACGACAACTTCCGGCTATAAGCGAAAAACTGCAAAATTTGACTATTTTACTTTCCCATAAATATTTTTTATAGATAATGTACTTGAACTGATTTTTAGATATGTTATCAAGACTGCAAATGTCTAGAGTAACGTCAAATATCTTTGTAAAATTCACTTCCGGTCGTGCGTTTAGATGTCCGCAAAATGAGAAATTGTCGGAGTGAGATCTCAGAAACGGTAAGAGCTTTTCACACCAAACTTTTATGAGTAATAGACCTTGAAAAGTAGACAAACACATTTGGGTTAAAAGCGTCAGTCGTCACTTCCGGTCGTCAAAGGAAGTGATCAGAGAAATCGAAAATTTCAACATTTCTCTTTTGGAATAAGACTTGCATCATATGAATGTATCTTTTTCACAGTTTTGATATGTGTTGGTTCCACCCGAAAAAAAACACAACAACTACCGGTTATAAGAGAAAAACTACATGATAGGGTTTTTGGATTTTCCCATACATATCGCTTATGGATAGAGTTCTTTAAATGATTTTTATATATGTAATTGAGACTGCAGATATCTAGATTGACGTCAAACATCTTAGTAAAATTCACTTCCGGTTGCGTATTTTCCTGCCCTCAAATTGAGATTTTATTCACCTAATTGCTCAGCACCAGTAAACGACTGAAGTCTAAAACTTTCAGGACTGATAGTCAGTCACCAGTTTCATGTGAAAATCGAACGTTGCCGTCAGTTTCCGTCGTGACCGGAAGCGTTGCAAAAAAAAGTGAATTTTCCAAGATTTTTTTTTCTTTTTACAGAAATGTTTGGCTAATGCAGATGTTAGATAGACTAAAACCTTGCAAATCATTTTCACTGGAAGTGCCGGCCGAAAAACCGGAAGTTGTTTCAAACATGAGTAGTTTTTCATGGAAACTTTTGGGGATGATCAGTTGTGAATAATTTAGGTGTAGAATGAACATTTTATTTGTTTGGAGTAATTTCAGTCTTGATGAAGTAAAAAAAAAAAACATAGAAAGTAAATTTATTTCCGGGATTTTCTCAATGACCTTGACCTTGAACTTTGATGACCTTGACCTTTGACCAAAAGTTCAGAATCAATAATTAATTTACTCCTCTTTCCCCCTTCCCCTCCCCCCCCCAAAAAAAATCCAAAAAAAAAAAATCAGATTAATATCAGCCTAGAATATTTCTCTAGAACTCATACAACACCTCGGATGGACATAAAATTTCGGGGTTTTGCAGAATATACCTAAAAAAAAGTTTCCTGAAAATTTGACGGTGAATCTCTGAAGTATATAGAAATTATGAATGTTAACGGCAAACACTACATCTTTTTTCGTATCTGAAATTTAGGTGCCGATGAACATAAAAATTAATCAAAGCTTTTCTTGGTTATTTCTTCAGTTGTTATGAATAGCGGTCGATTCGCTTGATATGATATGATATTTTAATACCAAGTGTTCTTGCTTTCTCTAGTATGTGGAATTTATTTCAATTTTATTTAGAATTAATATTAATTGAATGAATGTCGAAAACAGCGATTTTTTCCTAGCAAATAAATTTTCACGCTCTCATTGACACCTTTTTCTTCCTAAAATGCATATCTGAAATTTTGATTCATGCTACTTACAGTGTACATTTAATTCAGTCCACACAGAGATGCTTATTTTAATCTTACCTATTATTTCAGGATATTCAGTCACATCCGAACCCTATCCAACATTTTCATATATTTGTAAACAAAGTCTCGACACTGCAGTTCTAATGCATCAGAGGCTCTGAATGATTAATTCAATGCATTCCAAATATAGACAAACTCAAATAATTTTTTAAACCGAAAATCTGTATTTGCATTATACACCAATCGTGTTTTTCAATCTATTCAATTCTGATCACTACATTCCATAACAAACAAAAGAACACGTGCTTTTATTCCTATTTATTCCTAAACAATTAATTTACTACCTCCATTTTCATCGGAATACGTGGTCTAGTGGTTAGCGTGCCTGCCTTACAAACCAAAGGTTTTGAGTTAGATCCCTGCTGGGAGAATATTTTTTTTTTCAGTTTCAGCTTTTTTTTTCAAACCAATTGACAAAAGAATCAAGAAAACGGAAGACCTGTTATTGCCTAGGCAATAAGTATCTAGTTATTATTATTATTATTATTATTATTATTCCTCCCAAATTTTGTGAGCGCGATTACTCAGAGATGGTTGGATAGATTTTCACAATTTTTCACATGATAGTAGGCTGATATATGAAGTTTATATAAAATTCCGTTTTTTGAAAAATTCACTTCCGGTCCGAAGTTACGACCGAATTTCCACTTTTTAAATGGACTTTTGTCCGGAATTTTTCTCGGAAACGGTTTAAGGTAAAGATGTGAAATTTACAGGGGTATTAGACCATGACATTCTCTTTGTTTCGAAGTTGTTTTCGTGTGTTTCCGGTACTTCCTGTCCGAACCGGAAGTGAACTTGTGTATGGTCAATTTTCAACTTTTTTGTTTTTTAATATTTTTTCAAGATATTTTTATGTATAACAGAGGTTATTCTACAAATACTAAATATATAATTTGTTTTGAAATCAGATTCCACATTTTGCAGATTTTCGATACCCTCATTTTCCCTATTTACCTAGTGTGTAGACAATGGGCAAAGAAAGATAACTCTGACTTGTAAGTGAGAATAGAACTTTCGAGATAAAGGCGGAAATAGTATCGATATCGTCTCCATATTAAGACATTCCATATTCACTCTTTTCTACATGTAAGAATACGTTGGTTGCTCCATTCAGTGTATGTATAATGTAAAGTTGCCATGCAATGTTAGCCTATATTGACAGTTACTGAGAATGCTTTTGTATTTACACATGTATATATATGTATGAAAAAAAAAAAAAAAAAAAAAAAAAAAAAAAAAAAACCATGATATATGCCGGCTAGCACATTCAAGTAAATATATTATAAACAGTATACATTTATAGTGATGGCATGCATCTAGCATACTGGATTACATCTTTTGACATTTGGCCTTGAAATTTAGGTCAAGGTCAAAAGTCAAGACCATTGAAAATCTACATAAATGGTTGGTATTAGCTATTTACCCAAATGACCTTGACCTTTGAACTTGAAATTCGACCTTGACCTTGACCCAAGGTAAAAAAAGAAATATGAAGTACATGTATCTAGATTCAGCTTTCAGTGTTTATTTCGGTTAGCAGGATAGAAGGTAAAGAGTTTTTTTAATGACCTTCACCTTTGACCTAAAGGTCACAAACAATCAATCTTAAGTTCTTAAGTTCTTGGAGGTAGATACAAGATACAAATCCCACTTTAAATTGGTTTAGAGTAAACTACCCCCCCCCCCTTCTTCCAAAGAAAAAAAAAATCAAACTAATAGCAACGTAGAGAATTAATGTAAAACTCAAACATCACCTCGGATTGACATAAAATTTAAGCTAACTGCAGAAAAGACCCCAAAGAAAGTTTCCTGAAAGTTTTACGGTGAGTCTGTAAAGTATATAGAAATTATGAATTTTTACGGCGAAAATTACAAATTCTGTCGTGTTTGAAATTTCAGTGCAGATAAACAAAGACATGATCAAACCCTTTTATAGCCTATTTCTTTAGATGTCGTTAACAGCATTCAATTTTACTGATATGAAATGATATTTTAATACCAAGCATTCTTCTTTTATTTTACATTTGAAATTTATTTGATTTTTTTTTTAGAATTACGCAATCCCCAGAAATGGCGATTTTCGGTATATTAAAAAGCAATACACGTTTCTTCCCCGTGTTTCCCATCTAGAAATGCATACTAAACTTAATATTTTCATCCATTTAAAACATAAAAAAACTCAATTAAGATATTTTCAAACAACTCTTATTATGCACCTGTCATGCATTTACATTCCTAAACGTTTTCACCTATGCTCAATCTTTACATGCTTCTTACTACGCACCTTAAACGCACAATTTCCCATTAATATCAATCTTATAACTTCTTTCAGACCCTTGCCTTTCCATCTAGACCCTAAAACCATCCCATTCCAACCCATAAACATACCCAAGAATTTGTCCGAATTTTTGAAACTGGCACTACTTGCGTGGTCAATGAAATAGCGGGTACCATTAGTCGACTCTAACCCAGTACGTCTTGTCTTTGGAATAAAATCAACTCCGAGCCCGATCTTAAAATCCTAGTAGAGAAATGAGAATTTTGCTGTTTTATTTATTTCCTTGCTTTTTTCTCCTTTTTTTCCAGCCCAAATCTGTGGAAAGACTTCTGTTTATTATGTTCCCCAAACGAACTTGGGCAGGATATTGCTTTTTACTGTGTTTTTTATTAGGTCTTCAGTTCACAACGGAAGACCTATAGTGATTGTATTGTTAAGTCTTCCGTTCACAACGGAAGACTTATAGTGATTGTATTGTTTCTTTTTATTATTATTAAGTCTTCCGTTCACAACGGAAGACTTATAGTGATTGTATTGTTTCTTTTTATTATTATTATTATTATTATTATTATTATTCCTCCCAAATTTTGTGAGCGCGATTACTCAGAGATGGTTGGATAGATTTTCACAATTTTTCACATGATAGTAGGCTGATATATGAAGTTTATATAAAATTCCGTTTTTTGAAAAATTCACTTCCGGTCCGAAGTTACGACCGAATTTCCACTTTTTAAATGGACTTTTGTCCGGAATTTTTCTCGGAAACGGTTTAAGGTAAAGATGTGAAATTTACAGGGGTATTAGACCATGACATTCTCTTTGTTTCGAAGTTGTTTTCGTGTGTTTCCGGTACTTCCTGTCCGAACCGGAAGTGAACTTGTGTATGGTCAATTTTCAACTTTTTTGTTTTTTAATATTTTTTCAAGATATTTTTATGTATAACAGAGGTTATTCTACAAATACTAAATATATAATTTGTTTTGAAATCAGATTCCACATTTTGCAGATTTTCGATACCCTCATTTTCCCTATTTACCTAGTGTGTAGACAATGGGCAAAGAAAGATAACTCTGACTTGTAAGTGAGAATAGAACTTTCGAGATAAAGGCGGAAATAGTATCGATATCGTCTCCATATTAAGACATTCCATATTCACTCTTTTCTACATGTAAGAATACGTTGGTTGCTCCATTCAGTGTATGTATAATGTAAAGTTGCCATGCAATGTTAGCCTATATTGACAGTTACTGAGAATGCTTTTGTATTTACACATGTATATATATGTATGAAAAAAAAAAAAAAAAAAAAAAAAAAAAAAAAAAAAAAAAAAAAAAACCATGATATATGCCGGCTAGCACATTCAAGTAAATATATTATAAACAGTATACATTTATAGTGATGGCATGCATCTAGCATACTGGATTACATCTTTTGACATTTGGCCTTGAAATTTAGGTCAAGGTCAAAAGTCAAGACCATTGAAAATCTACATAAATGGTTGGTATTAGCTATTTACCCAAATGACCTTGACCTTTGAACTTGAAATTCGACCTTGACCTTGACCCAAGGTAAAAAAAGAAATATGAAGTACATGTATCTAGATTCAGCTTTCAGTGTTTATTTCGGTTAGCAGGATAGAAGGTAAAGAGTTTTTTTAATGACCTTCACCTTTGACCTAAAGGTCACAAACAATCAATCTTAAGTTCTTAAGTTCTTGGAGGTAGATACAAGATACAAATCCCACTTTAAATTGGTTTAGAGTAAACTACCCCCCCCCCCTTCTTCCAAAGAAAAAAAAAATCAAACTAATAGCAACGTAGAGAATTAATGTAAAACTCAAACATCACCTCGGATTGACATAAAATTTAAGCTAACTGCAGAAAAGACCCCAAAGAAAGTTTCCTGAAAGTTTTACGGTGAGTCTGTAAAGTATATAGAAATTATGAATTTTTACGGCGAAAATTACAAATTCTGTCGTGTTTGAAATTTCAGTGCAGATAAACAAAGACATGATCAAACCCTTTTATAGCCTATTTCTTTAGATGTCGTTAACAGCATTCAATTTTACTGATATGAAATGATATTTTAATACCAAGCATTCTTCTTTTATTTTACATTTGAAATTTATTTGATTTTTTTTTTAGAATTACGCAATCCCCAGAAATGGCGATTTTCGGTATATTAAAAAGCAATACACGTTTCTTCCCCGTGTTTCCCATCTAGAAATGCATACTAAACTTAATATTTTCATCCATTTAAAACATAAAAAAACTCAATTAAGATATTTTCAAACAACTCTTATTATGCACCTGTCATGCATTTACATTCCTAAACGTTTTCACCTATGCTCAATCTTTACATGCTTCTTACTACGCACCTTAAACGCACAATTTCCCATTAATATCAATCTTATAACTTCTTTCAGACCCTTGCCTTTCCATCTAGACCCTAAAACCATCCCATTCCAACCCATAAACATACCCAAGAATTTGTCCGAATTTTTGAAACTGGCACTACTTGCGTGGTCAATGAAATAGCGGGTACCATTAGTCGACTCTAACCCAGTACGTCTTGTCTTTGGAATAAAATCAACTCCGAGCCCGATCTTAAAATCCTAGTAGAGAAATGAGAATTTTGCTGTTTTATTTATTTCCTTGCTTTTTTCTCCTTTTTTTCCAGCCCAAATCTGTGGAAAGACTTCTGTTTATTATGTTCCCCAAACGAACTTGGGCAGGATATTGCTTTTTACTGTGTTTTTTATTAGGTCTTCAGTTCACAACGGAAGACCTATAGTGATTGTATTGTTAAGTCTTCCGTTCACAACGGAAGACTTATAGTGATTGTATTGTTTCTTTTTATTATTATTAAGTCTTCCGTTCACAACGGAAGACTTATAGTGATTGTATTGTTTCTTTTTATTATTATTATTATTATTATTATTATTATTCCTCCCAAATTTTGTGAGCGCGATTACTCAGAGATGGTTGGATAGATTTTCACAATTTTTCACATGATAGTAGGCTGATATATGAAGTTTATATAAAATTCCGTTTTTTGAAAAATTCACTTCCGGTCCGAAGTTACGACCGAATTTCCACTTTTTAAATGGACTTTTGTCCGGAATTTTTCTCGGAAACGGTTTAAGGTAAAGATGTGAAATTTACAGGGGTATTAGACCATGACATTCTCTTTGTTTCGAAGTTGTTTTCGTGTGTTTCCGGTACTTCCTGTCCGAACCGGAAGTGAACTTGTGTATGGTCAATTTTCAACTTTTTTGTTTTTTAATATTTTTTCAAGATATTTTTATGTATAACAGAGGTTATTCTACAAATACTAAATATATAATTTGTTTTGAAATCAGATTCCACATTTTGCAGATTTTCGATACCCTCATTTTCCCTATTTACCTAGTGTGTAGACAATGGGCAAAGAAAGATAACTCTGACTTGTAAGTGAGAATAGAACTTTCGAGATAAAGGCGGAAATAGTATCGATATCGTCTCCATATTAAGACATTCCATATTCACTCTTTTCTACATGTAAGAATACGTTGGTTGCTCCATTCAGTGTATGTATAATGTAAAGTTGCCATGCAATGTTAGCCTATATTGACAGTTACTGAGAATGCTTTTGTATTTACACATGTATATATATGTATGAAAAAAAAAAAAAAAAAAAAAAAAAAAAAAAAAAAAAAAAAAAAAAAACCATGATATATGCCGGCTAGCACATTCAAGTAAATATATTATAAACAGTATACATTTATAGTGATGGCATGCATCTAGCATACTGGATTACATCTTTTGACATTTGGCCTTGAAATTTAGGTCAAGGTCAAAAGTCAAGACCATTGAAAATCTACATAAATGGTTGGTATTAGCTATTTACCCAAATGACCTTGACCTTTGAACTTGAAATTCGACCTTGACCTTGACCCAAGGTAAAAAAAGAAATATGAAGTACATGTATCTAGATTCAGCTTTCAGTGTTTATTTCGGTTAGCAGGATAGAAGGTAAAGAGTTTTTTTAATGACCTTCACCTTTGACCTAAAGGTCACAAACAATCAATCTTAAGTTCTTAAGTTCTTGGAGGTAGATACAAGATACAAATCCCACTTTAAATTGGTTTAGAGTAAACTACCCCCCCCCCCTTCTTCCAAAGAAAAAAAAAATCAAACTAATAGCAACGTAGAGAATTAATGTAAAACTCAAACATCACCTCGGATTGACATAAAATTTAAGCTAACTGCAGAAAAGACCCCAAAGAAAGTTTCCTGAAAGTTTTACGGTGAGTCTGTAAAGTATATAGAAATTATGAATTTTTACGGCGAAAATTACAAATTCTGTCGTGTTTGAAATTTCAGTGCAGATAAACAAAGACATGATCAAACCCTTTTATAGCCTATTTCTTTAGATGTCGTTAACAGCATTCAATTTTACTGATATGAAATGATATTTTAATACCAAGCATTCTTCTTTTATTTTACATTTGAAATTTATTTGATTTTTTTTTTAGAATTACGCAATCCCCAGAAATGGCGATTTTCGGTATATTAAAAAGCAATACACGTTTCTTCCCCGTGTTTCCCATCTAGAAATGCATACTAAACTTAATATTTTCATCCATTTAAAACATAAAAAAACTCAATTAAGATATTTTCAAACAACTCTTATTATGCACCTGTCATGCATTTACATTCCTAAACGTTTTCACCTATGCTCAATCTTTACATGCTTCTTACTACGCACCTTAAACGCACAATTTCCCATTAATATCAATCTTATAACTTCTTTCAGACCCTTGCCTTTCCATCTAGACCCTAAAACCATCCCATTCCAACCCATAAACATACCCAAGAATTTGTCCGAATTTTTGAAACTGGCACTACTTGCGTGGTCAATGAAATAGCGGGTACCATTAGTCGACTCTAACCCAGTACGTCTTGTCTTTGGAATAAAATCAACTCCGAGCCCGATCTTAAAATCCTAGTAGAGAAATGAGAATTTTGCTGTTTTATTTATTTCCTTGCTTTTTTCTCCTTTTTTTCCAGCCCAAATCTGTGGAAAGACTTCTGTTTATTATGTTCCCCAAACGAACTTGGGCAGGATATTGCTTTTTACTGTGTTTTTTATTAGGTCTTCAGTTCACAACGGAAGACCTATAGTGATTGTATTGTTAAGTCTTCCGTTCACAACGGAAGACTTATAGTGATTGTATTGTTTCTTTTTATTATTATTAAGTCTTCCGTTCACAACGGAAGACTTATAGTGATTGTATTGTTTCTTTTTATTATTATTATTATTATTATTATTATTATTATTCCTCCCAAATTTTGTGAGCGCGATTACTCAGAGATGGTTGGATAGATTTTCACAATTTTTCACATGATAGTAGGCTGATATATGAAGTTTATATAAAATTCCGTTTTTTGAAAAATTCACTTCCGGTCCGAAGTTACGACCGAATTTCCACTTTTTAAATGGACTTTTGTCCGGAATTTTTCTCGGAAACGGTTTAAGGTAAAGATGTGAAATTTACAGGGGTATTAGACCATGACATTCTCTTTGTTTCGAAGTTGTTTTCGTGTGTTTCCGGTACTTCCTGTCCGAACCGGAAGTGAACTTGTGTATGGTCAATTTTCAACTTTTTTGTTTTTTAATATTTTTTCAAGATATTTTTATGTATAACAGAGGTTATTCTACAAATACTAAATATATAATTTGTTTTGAAATCAGATTCCACATTTTGCAGATTTTCGATACCCTCATTTTCCCTATTTACCTAGTGTGTAGACAATGGGCAAAGAAAGATAACTCTGACTTGTAAGTGAGAATAGAACTTTCGAGATAAAGGCGGAAATAGTATCGATATCGTCTCCATATTAAGACATTCCATATTCACTCTTTTCTACATGTAAGAATACGTTGGTTGCTCCATTCAGTGTATGTATAATGTAAAGTTGCCATGCAATGTTAGCCTATATTGACAGTTACTGAGAATGCTTTTGTATTTACACATGTATATATATGTATGAAAAAAAAAAAAAAAAAAAAAAAAAAAAAAAAAAAAAAAAAAAAAAACCATGATATATGCCGGCTAGCACATTCAAGTAAATATATTATAAACAGTATACATTTATAGTGATGGCATGCATCTAGCATACTGGATTACATCTTTTGACATTTGGCCTTGAAATTTAGGTCAAGGTCAAAAGTCAAGACCATTGAAAATCTACATAAATGGTTGGTATTAGCTATTTACCCAAATGACCTTGACCTTTGAACTTGAAATTCGACCTTGACCTTGACCCAAGGTAAAAAAAGAAATATGAAGTACATGTATCTAGATTCAGCTTTCAGTGTTTATTTCGGTTAGCAGGATAGAAGGTAAAGAGTTTTTTTAATGACCTTCACCTTTGACCTAAAGGTCACAAACAATCAATCTTAAGTTCTTAAGTTCTTGGAGGTAGATACAAGATACAAATCCCACTTTAAATTGGTTTAGAGTAAACTACCCCCCCCCCCTTCTTCCAAAGAAAAAAAAAATCAAACTAATAGCAACGTAGAGAATTAATGTAAAACTCAAACATCACCTCGGATTGACATAAAATTTAAGCTAACTGCAGAAAAGACCCCAAAGAAAGTTTCCTGAAAGTTTTACGGTGAGTCTGTAAAGTATATAGAAATTATGAATTTTTACGGCGAAAATTACAAATTCTGTCGTGTTTGAAATTTCAGTGCAGATAAACAAAGACATGATCAAACCCTTTTATAGCCTATTTCTTTAGATGTCGTTAACAGCATTCAATTTTACTGATATGAAATGATATTTTAATACCAAGCATTCTTCTTTTATTTTACATTTGAAATTTATTTGATTTTTTTTTTAGAATTACGCAATCCCCAGAAATGGCGATTTTCGGTATATTAAAAAGCAATACACGTTTCTTCCCCGTGTTTCCCATCTAGAAATGCATACTAAACTTAATATTTTCATCCATTTAAAACATAAAAAAACTCAATTAAGATATTTTCAAACAACTCTTATTATGCACCTGTCATGCATTTACATTCCTAAACGTTTTCACCTATGCTCAATCTTTACATGCTTCTTACTACGCACCTTAAACGCACAATTTCCCATTAATATCAATCTTATAACTTCTTTCAGACCCTTGCCTTTCCATCTAGACCCTAAAACCATCCCATTCCAACCCATAAACATACCCAAGAATTTGTCCGAATTTTTGAAACTGGCACTACTTGCGTGGTCAATGAAATAGCGGGTACCATTAGTCGACTCTAACCCAGTACGTCTTGTCTTTGGAATAAAATCAACTCCGAGCCCGATCTTAAAATCCTAGTAGAGAAATGAGAATTTTGCTGTTTTATTTATTTCCTTGCTTTTTTCTCCTTTTTTTCCAGCCCAAATCTGTGGAAAGACTTCTGTTTATTATGTTCCCCAAACGAACTTGGGCAGGATATTGCTTTTTACTGTGTTTTTTATTAGGTCTTCAGTTCACAACGGAAGACCTATAGTGATTGTATTGTTAAGTCTTCCGTTCACAACGGAAGACTTATAGTGATTGTATTGTTTCTTTTTATTATTATTAAGTCTTCCGTTCACAACGGAAGACTTATAGTGATTGTATTGTTTCTTTTTATTATTAGGTCTTCCGTTCACAACGGAAGACCTATAGTGATTGTATTGTTTCTTTTTATTATTATTATTATTATTCCTCCCAAATTTTGTGAGCGCGATTACTCAGAGATGTTTCGATAGATTTTCACAATTTTTTACAGGATAATAGGTTGATATGTGAAGTTTATATAAAATTCCGTTTTTTGAAAAATTTACTTCCGGTCCGAAGTTTTGACCGAATTTCAAATTTTAAAATGCACTTTTGTCCGGTGTTTTTCTCAGAAGGGGTTTGAGGTTTAGATGTGAAATTTACAGAAATAATAGATCATCACATTCTTTTTGTTTCTACGTGATTTTTGTTTGTGTCTGGAACTTCCTGTCCAAACCGGAACTGAATTTGTGTTTCAGTTAATTTTCGACTTTTTTGTTTTTAAATATTTTTTCAAGATATTTTTAGGCATAATAGAGATACGTCCATAAGTGCCAAATATTTGATTTGTTTTGAAATCAGATCACCCGTTTTGTAGATTTCAGCTATTTTCGGTTTGCTTAAAAAAATCAAAGTACTGAAAGTACTGAGAGGGCATTTCTTACTTTAACTTACATGAAGGTTATGTTTACATGTTTCTCTGCATACAAAAATCAATACATACAGTATCATATATCAGAATGAAGACCACATTTAATTGCAGTAAATATCAAAGTACCTGAAGTACTGAGAGGACTGTTTTAGATACCCACTTTTTTTCTTACTACAGTATAGTATAAACAAGCATGTTTTTCTATACATAAAAATCAATGCACACAAAAAGTTATCTATGGAAGCTATTTTCATTAGCCAATAAAAATCAAAGTACCGTAAGGACTGAAAGGATATTTAGTATTGTTTTTTACTTTGACTTATATAAAGATGTTTCTCTAAATGCAAAATTCAATTCATACACTACATGTTTTATAATTTCTCATGTTTATATATAAGTACGGTGGATACTTTCATTTTAGCAGTGAAAATCAAAGTACTGTAAGAACTGACAGGTTGTTTTCTAGATACCCCCCCCCCCCCCATTTAACTTTTAAATTTAAAAATAGTTTAGATATGCTTCTACTAATCTAATGAAAAAATATGCATACAATTTCATACATAAGGACAACAGATACATTAATTTTTGCAGTAAAAATCAATGGATGACAAGTACCGAAAGGACAAATTTTAGATTCTTTACAACTTAATTATTACATACTGTACACGTTACTCTACAGAAAAAAAAAACAATGCAAACGATATCATATAGGAACGGAAGACCTTTTTGTTGCCATGGCAACAAGAGTCTAGTTATTATTATTATTATTATTATTATTCCTCCCAAATTTTGTGAGCGCGATTACTCAGAGATGGTTGGATAGATTTTCACAATTTTTCACATGATAGTAGGCTGATATATGAAGTTTATATAAAATTCCGTTTTTTGAAAAATTCACTTCCGGTCCGAAGTTACGACCGAATTTCCACTTTTTAAATGGACTTTTGTCCGGAATTTTTCTCGGAAACGGTTTAAGGTAAAGATGTGAAATTTACAGGGGTATTAGACCATGACATTCTCTTTGTTTCGAAGTTGTTTTCGTGTGTTTCCGGTACTTCCTGTCCGAACCGGAAGTGAACTTGTGTATGGTCAATTTTCAACTTTTTTGTTTTTTAATATTTTTTCAAGATATTTTTATGTATAACAGAGGTTATTCTACAAATACTAAATATATAATTTGTTTTGAAATCAGATTCCACATTTTGCAGATTTTCGATACCCTCATTTTCCCTATTTACCTAGTGTGTAGACAATGGGCAAAGAAAGATAACTCTGACTTGTAAGTGAGAATAGAACTTTCGAGATAAAGGCGGAAATAGTATCGATATCGTCTCCATATTAAGACATTCCATATTCACTCTTTTCTACATGTAAGAATACGTTGGTTGCTCCATTCAGTGTATGTATAATGTAAAGTTGCCATGCAATGTTAGCCTATATTGACAGTTACTGAGAATGCTTTTGTATTTACACATGTATATATATGTATGAAAAAAAAAAAAAAAAAAAAAAAAAAAAAAAAAAAAAAAAAAAAAAAAAAACCATGATATATGCCGGCTAGCACATTCAAGTAAATATATTATAAACAGTATACATTTATAGTGATGGCATGCATCTAGCATACTGGATTACATCTTTTGACATTTGGCCTTGAAATTTAGGTCAAGGTCAAAAGTCAAGACCATTGAAAATCTACATAAATGGTTGGTATTAGCTATTTACCCAAATGACCTTGACCTTTGAACTTGAAATTCGACCTTGACCTTGACCCAAGGTAAAAAAAGAAATATGAAGTACATGTATCTAGATTCAGCTTTCAGTGTTTATTTCGGTTAGCAGGATAGAAGGTAAAGAGTTTTTTTAATGACCTTCACCTTTGACCTAAAGGTCACAAACAATCAATCTTAAGTTCTTAAGTTCTTGGAGGTAGATACAAGATACAAATCCCACTTTAAATTGGTTTAGAGTAAACTACCCCCCCCCCCCCTTCTTCCAAAGAAAAAAAAAATCAAACTAATAGCAACGTAGAGAATTAATGTAAAACTCAAACATCACCTCGGATTGACATAAAATTTAAGCTAACTGCAGAAAAGACCCCAAAGAAAGTTTCCTGAAAGTTTTACGGTGAGTCTGTAAAGTATATAGAAATTATGAATTTTTACGGCGAAAATTACAAATTCTGTCGTGTTTGAAATTTCAGTGCAGATAAACAAAGACATGATCAAACCCTTTTATAGCCTATTTCTTTAGATGTCGTTAACAGCATTCAATTTTACTGATATGAAATGATATTTTAATACCAAGCATTCTTCTTTTATTTTACATTTGAAATTTATTTGATTTTTTTTTTAGAATTACGCAATCCCCAGAAATGGCGATTTTCGGTATATTAAAAAGCAATACACGTTTCTTCCCCGTGTTTCCCATCTAGAAATGCATACTAAACTTAATATTTTCATCCATTTAAAACATAAAAAAACTCAATTAAGATATTTTCAAACAACTCTTATTATGCACCTGTCATGCATTTACATTCCTAAACGTTTTCACCTATGCTCAATCTTTACATGCTTCTTACTACGCACCTTAAACGCACAATTTCCCATTAATATCAATCTTATAACTTCTTTCAGACCCTTGCCTTTCCATCTAGACCCTAAAACCATCCCATTCCAACCCATAAACATACCCAAGAATTTGTCCGAATTTTTGAAACTGGCACTACTTGCGTGGTCAATGAAATAGCGGGTACCATTAGTCGACTCTAACCCAGTACGTCTTGTCTTTGGAATAAAATCAACTCCGAGCCCGATCTTAAAATCCTAGTAGAGAAATGAGAATTTTGCTGTTTTATTTATTTCCTTGCTTTTTTCTCCTTTTTTTCCAGCCCAAATCTGTGGAAAGACTTCTGTTTATTATGTTCCCCAAACGAACTTGGGCAGGATATTGCTTTTTACTGTGTTTTTTATTAGGTCTTCAGTTCACAACGGAAGACCTATAGTGATTGTATTGTTAAGTCTTCCGTTCACAACGGAAGACTTATAGTGATTGTATTGTTTCTTTTTATTATTAAGTCTTCCGTTCACAACGGAAGACTTATAGTGATTGTATTGTTTCTTTTTATTATTATTATTATTATTATTATTATTATTCCTCCCAAATTTTGTGAGCGCGATTACTCAGAGATGGTTGGATAGATTTTCACAATTTTTCACATGATAGTAGGCTGATATATGAAGTTTATATAAAATTCCGTTTTTTGAAAAATTCACTTCCGGTCCGAAGTTACGACCGAATTTCCACTTTTTAAATGGACTTTTGTCCGGAATTTTTCTCGGAAACGGTTTAAGGTAAAGATGTGAAATTTACAGGGGTATTAGACCATGACATTCTCTTTGTTTCGAAGTTGTTTTCGTGTGTTTCCGGTACTTCCTGTCCGAACCGGAAGTGAACTTGTGTATGGTCAATTTTCAACTTTTTTGTTTTTTAATATTTTTTCAAGATATTTTTATGTATAACAGAGGTTATTCTACAAATACTAAATATATAATTTGTTTTGAAATCAGATTCCACATTTTGCAGATTTTCGATACCCTCATTTTCCCTATTTACCTAGTGTGTAGACAATGGGCAAAGAAAGATAACTCTGACTTGTAAGTGAGAATAGAACTTTCGAGATAAAGGCGGAAATAGTATCGATATCGTCTCCATATTAAGACATTCCATATTCACTCTTTTCTACATGTAAGAATACGTTGGTTGCTCCATTCAGTGTATGTATAATGTAAAGTTGCCATGCAATGTTAGCCTATATTGACAGTTACTGAGAATGCTTTTGTATTTACACATGTATATATATGTATGAAAAAAAAAAAAAAAAAAAAAAAAAAAAAAAAAAAAAAAAAAAAAAAACCATGATATATGCCGGCTAGCACATTCAAGTAAATATATTATAAACAGTATACATTTATAGTGATGGCATGCATCTAGCATACTGGATTACATCTTTTGACATTTGGCCTTGAAATTTAGGTCAAGGTCAAAAGTCAAGACCATTGAAAATCTACATAAATGGTTGGTATTAGCTATTTACCCAAATGACCTTGACCTTTGAACTTGAAATTCGACCTTGACCTTGACCCAAGGTAAAAAAAGAAATATGAAGTACATGTATCTAGATTCAGCTTTCAGTGTTTATTTCGGTTAGCAGGATAGAAGGTAAAGAGTTTTTTTAATGACCTTCACCTTTGACCTAAAGGTCACAAACAATCAATCTTAAGTTCTTAAGTTCTTGGAGGTAGATACAAGATACAAATCCCACTTTAAATTGGTTTAGAGTAAACTACCCCCCCCCCCTTCTTCCAAAGAAAAAAAAAATCAAACTAATAGCAACGTAGAGAATTAATGTAAAACTCAAACATCACCTCGGATTGACATAAAATTTAAGCTAACTGCAGAAAAGACCCCAAAGAAAGTTTCCTGAAAGTTTTACGGTGAGTCTGTAAAGTATATAGAAATTATGAATTTTTACGGCGAAAATTACAAATTCTGTCGTGTTTGAAATTTCAGTGCAGATAAACAAAGACATGATCAAACCCTTTTATAGCCTATTTCTTTAGATGTCGTTAACAGCATTCAATTTTACTGATATGAAATGATATTTTAATACCAAGCATTCTTCTTTTATTTTACATTTGAAATTTATTTGATTTTTTTTTTAGAATTACGCAATCCCCAGAAATGGCGATTTTCGGTATATTAAAAAGCAATACACGTTTCTTCCCCGTGTTTCCCATCTAGAAATGCATACTAAACTTAATATTTTCATCCATTTAAAACATAAAAAAACTCAATTAAGATATTTTCAAACAACTCTTATTATGCACCTGTCATGCATTTACATTCCTAAACGTTTTCACCTATGCTCAATCTTTACATGCTTCTTACTACGCACCTTAAACGCACAATTTCCCATTAATATCAATCTTATAACTTCTTTCAGACCCTTGCCTTTCCATCTAGACCCTAAAACCATCCCATTCCAACCCATAAACATACCCAAGAATTTGTCCGAATTTTTGAAACTGGCACTACTTGCGTGGTCAATGAAATAGCGGGTACCATTAGTCGACTCTAACCCAGTACGTCTTGTCTTTGGAATAAAATCAACTCCGAGCCCGATCTTAAAATCCTAGTAGAGAAATGAGAATTTTGCTGTTTTATTTATTTCCTTGCTTTTTTCTCCTTTTTTTCCAGCCCAAATCTGTGGAAAGACTTCTGTTTATTATGTTCCCCAAACGAACTTGGGCAGGATATTGCTTTTTACTGTGTTTTTTATTAGGTCTTCAGTTCACAACGGAAGACCTATAGTGATTGTATTGTTAAGTCTTCCGTTCACAACGGAAGACTTATAGTGATTGTATTGTTTCTTTTTATTATTAAGTCTTCCGTTCACAACGGAAGACTTATAGTGATTGTATTGTTTCTTTTTATTATTATTATTATTATTATTATTATTATTCCTCCCAAATTTTGTGAGCGCGATTACTCAGAGATGGTTGGATAGATTTTCACAATTTTTCACATGATAGTAGGCTGATATATGAAGTTTATATAAAATTCCGTTTTTTGAAAAATTCACTTCCGGTCCGAAGTTACGACCGAATTTCCACTTTTTAAATGGACTTTTGTCCGGAATTTTTCTCGGAAACGGTTTAAGGTAAAGATGTGAAATTTACAGGGGTATTAGACCATGACATTCTCTTTGTTTCGAAGTTGTTTTCGTGTGTTTCCGGTACTTCCTGTCCGAACCGGAAGTGAACTTGTGTATGGTCAATTTTCAACTTTTTTGTTTTTTAATATTTTTTCAAGATATTTTTATGTATAACAGAGGTTATTCTACAAATACTAAATATATAATTTGTTTTGAAATCAGATTCCACATTTTGCAGATTTTCGATACCCTCATTTTCCCTATTTACCTAGTGTGTAGACAATGGGCAAAGAAAGATAACTCTGACTTGTAAGTGAGAATAGAACTTTCGAGATAAAGGCGGAAATAGTATCGATATCGTCTCCATATTAAGACATTCCATATTCACTCTTTTCTACATGTAAGAATACGTTGGTTGCTCCATTCAGTGTATGTATAATGTAAAGTTGCCATGCAATGTTAGCCTATATTGACAGTTACTGAGAATGCTTTTGTATTTACACATGTATATATATGTATGAAAAAAAAAAAAAAAAAAAAAAAAAAAAAAAAAAAAAAAAAAAAAAACCATGATATATGCCGGCTAGCACATTCAAGTAAATATATTATAAACAGTATACATTTATAGTGATGGCATGCATCTAGCATACTGGATTACATCTTTTGACATTTGGCCTTGAAATTTAGGTCAAGGTCAAAAGTCAAGACCATTGAAAATCTACATAAATGGTTGGTATTAGCTATTTACCCAAATGACCTTGACCTTTGAACTTGAAATTCGACCTTGACCTTGACCCAAGGTAAAAAAAGAAATATGAAGTACATGTATCTAGATTCAGCTTTCAGTGTTTATTTCGGTTAGCAGGATAGAAGGTAAAGAGTTTTTTTAATGACCTTCACCTTTGACCTAAAGGTCACAAACAATCAATCTTAAGTTCTTAAGTTCTTGGAGGTAGATACAAGATACAAATCCCACTTTAAATTGGTTTAGAGTAAACTACCCCCCCCCCCCTTCTTCCAAAGAAAAAAAAAATCAAACTAATAGCAACGTAGAGAATTAATGTAAAACTCAAACATCACCTCGGATTGACATAAAATTTAAGCTAACTGCAGAAAAGACCCCAAAGAAAGTTTCCTGAAAGTTTTACGGTGAGTCTGTAAAGTATATAGAAATTATGAATTTTTACGGCGAAAATTACAAATTCTGTCGTGTTTGAAATTTCAGTGCAGATAAACAAAGACATGATCAAACCCTTTTATAGCCTATTTCTTTAGATGTCGTTAACAGCATTCAATTTTACTGATATGAAATGATATTTTAATACCAAGCATTCTTCTTTTATTTTACATTTGAAATTTATTTGATTTTTTTTTTAGAATTACGCAATCCCCAGAAATGGCGATTTTCGGTATATTAAAAAGCAATACACGTTTCTTCCCCGTGTTTCCCATCTAGAAATGCATACTAAACTTAATATTTTCATCCATTTAAAACATAAAAAAACTCAATTAAGATATTTTCAAACAACTCTTATTATGCACCTGTCATGCATTTACATTCCTAAACGTTTTCACCTATGCTCAATCTTTACATGCTTCTTACTACGCACCTTAAACGCACAATTTCCCATTAATATCAATCTTATAACTTCTTTCAGACCCTTGCCTTTCCATCTAGACCCTAAAACCATCCCATTCCAACCCATAAACATACCCAAGAATTTGTCCGAATTTTTGAAACTGGCACTACTTGCGTGGTCAATGAAATAGCGGGTACCATTAGTCGACTCTAACCCAGTACGTCTTGTCTTTGGAATAAAATCAACTCCGAGCCCGATCTTAAAATCCTAGTAGAGAAATGAGAATTTTGCTGTTTTATTTATTTCCTTGCTTTTTTCTCCTTTTTTTCCAGCCCAAATCTGTGGAAAGACTTCTGTTTATTATGTTCCCCAAACGAACTTGGGCAGGATATTGCTTTTTACTGTGTTTTTTATTAGGTCTTCAGTTCACAACGGAAGACCTATAGTGATTGTATTGTTAAGTCTTCCGTTCACAACGGAAGACTTATAGTGATTGTATTGTTTCTTTTTATTATTAAGTCTTCCGTTCACAACGGAAGACTTATAGTGATTGTATTGTTTCTTTTTATTATTATTATTATTATTATTATTATTATTCCTCCCAAATTTTGTGAGCGCGATTACTCAGAGATGGTTGGATAGATTTTCACAATTTTTCACATGATAGTAGGCTGATATATGAAGTTTATATAAAATTCCGTTTTTTGAAAAATTCACTTCCGGTCCGAAGTTACGACCGAATTTCCACTTTTTAAATGGACTTTTGTCCGGAATTTTTCTCGGAAACGGTTTAAGGTAAAGATGTGAAATTTACAGGGGTATTAGACCATGACATTCTCTTTGTTTCGAAGTTGTTTTCGTGTGTTTCCGGTACTTCCTGTCCGAACCGGAAGTGAACTTGTGTATGGTCAATTTTCAACTTTTTTGTTTTTTAATATTTTTTCAAGATATTTTTATGTATAACAGAGGTTATTCTACAAATACTAAATATATAATTTGTTTTGAAATCAGATTCCACATTTTGCAGATTTTCGATACCCTCATTTTCCCTATTTACCTAGTGTGTAGACAATGGGCAAAGAAAGATAACTCTGACTTGTAAGTGAGAATAGAACTTTCGAGATAAAGGCGGAAATAGTATCGATATCGTCTCCATATTAAGACATTCCATATTCACTCTTTTCTACATGTAAGAATACGTTGGTTGCTCCATTCAGTGTATGTATAATGTAAAGTTGCCATGCAATGTTAGCCTATATTGACAGTTACTGAGAATGCTTTTGTATTTACACATGTATATATATGTATGAAAAAAAAAAAAAAAAAAAAAAAAAAAAAAAAAAAAAAAAAAAAAAAACCATGATATATGCCGGCTAGCACATTCAAGTAAATATATTATAAACAGTATACATTTATAGTGATGGCATGCATCTAGCATACTGGATTACATCTTTTGACATTTGGCCTTGAAATTTAGGTCAAGGTCAAAAGTCAAGACCATTGAAAATCTACATAAATGGTTGGTATTAGCTATTTACCCAAATGACCTTGACCTTTGAACTTGAAATTCGACCTTGACCTTGACCCAAGGTAAAAAAAGAAATATGAAGTACATGTATCTAGATTCAGCTTTCAGTGTTTATTTCGGTTAGCAGGATAGAAGGTAAAGAGTTTTTTTAATGACCTTCACCTTTGACCTAAAGGTCACAAACAATCAATCTTAAGTTCTTAAGTTCTTGGAGGTAGATACAAGATACAAATCCCACTTTAAATTGGTTTAGAGTAAACTACCCCCCCCCCCTTCTTCCAAAGAAAAAAAAAATCAAACTAATAGCAACGTAGAGAATTAATGTAAAACTCAAACATCACCTCGGATTGACATAAAATTTAAGCTAACTGCAGAAAAGACCCCAAAGAAAGTTTCCTGAAAGTTTTACGGTGAGTCTGTAAAGTATATAGAAATTATGAATTTTTACGGCGAAAATTACAAATTCTGTCGTGTTTGAAATTTCAGTGCAGATAAACAAAGACATGATCAAACCCTTTTATAGCCTATTTCTTTAGATGTCGTTAACAGCATTCAATTTTACTGATATGAAATGATATTTTAATACCAAGCATTCTTCTTTTATTTTACATTTGAAATTTATTTGATTTTTTTTTTAGAATTACGCAATCCCCAGAAATGGCGATTTTCGGTATATTAAAAAGCAATACACGTTTCTTCCCCGTGTTTCCCATCTAGAAATGCATACTAAACTTAATATTTTCATCCATTTAAAACATAAAAAAACTCAATTAAGATATTTTCAAACAACTCTTATTATGCACCTGTCATGCATTTACATTCCTAAACGTTTTCACCTATGCTCAATCTTTACATGCTTCTTACTACGCACCTTAAACGCACAATTTCCCATTAATATCAATCTTATAACTTCTTTCAGACCCTTGCCTTTCCATCTAGACCCTAAAACCATCCCATTCCAACCCATAAACATACCCAAGAATTTGTCCGAATTTTTGAAACTGGCACTACTTGCGTGGTCAATGAAATAGCGGGTACCATTAGTCGACTCTAACCCAGTACGTCTTGTCTTTGGAATAAAATCAACTCCGAGCCCGATCTTAAAATCCTAGTAGAGAAATGAGAATTTTGCTGTTTTATTTATTTCCTTGCTTTTTTCTCCTTTTTTTCCAGCCCAAATCTGTGGAAAGACTTCTGTTTATTATGTTCCCCAAACGAACTTGGGCAGGATATTGCTTTTTACTGTGTTTTTTATTAGGTCTTCAGTTCACAACGGAAGACCTATAGTGATTGTATTGTTAAGTCTTCCGTTCACAACGGAAGACTTATAGTGATTGTATTGTTTCTTTTTATTATTATTAAGTCTTCCGTTCACAACGGAAGACTTATAGTGATTGTATTGTTTCTTTTTATTATTATTATTATTATTATTATTATTATTCCTCCCAAATTTTGTGAGCGCGATTACTCAGAGATGGTTGGATAGATTTTCACAATTTTTCACATGATAGTAGGCTGATATATGAAGTTTATATAAAATTCCGTTTTTTGAAAAATTCACTTCCGGTCCGAAGTTACGACCGAATTTCCACTTTTTAAATGGACTTTTGTCCGGAATTTTTCTCGGAAACGGTTTAAGGTAAAGATGTGAAATTTACAGGGGTATTAGACCATGACATTCTCTTTGTTTCGAAGTTGTTTTCGTGTGTTTCCGGTACTTCCTGTCCGAACCGGAAGTGAACTTGTGTATGGTCAATTTTCAACTTTTTTGTTTTTTAATATTTTTTCAAGATATTTTTATGTATAACAGAGGTTATTCTACAAATACTAAATATATAATTTGTTTTGAAATCAGATTCCACATTTTGCAGATTTTCGATACCCTCATTTTCCCTATTTACCTAGTGTGTAGACAATGGGCAAAGAAAGATAACTCTGACTTGTAAGTGAGAATAGAACTTTCGAGATAAAGGCGGAAATAGTATCGATATCGTCTCCATATTAAGACATTCCATATTCACTCTTTTCTACATGTAAGAATACGTTGGTTGCTCCATTCAGTGTATGTATAATGTAAAGTTGCCATGCAATGTTAGCCTATATTGACAGTTACTGAGAATGCTTTTGTATTTACACATGTATATATATGTATGAAAAAAAAAAAAAAAAAAAAAAAAAAAAAAAAAAAAAAAAAAAAAACCATGATATATGCCGGCTAGCACATTCAAGTAAATATATTATAAACAGTATACATTTATAGTGATGGCATGCATCTAGCATACTGGATTACATCTTTTGACATTTGGCCTTGAAATTTAGGTCAAGGTCAAAAGTCAAGACCATTGAAAATCTACATAAATGGTTGGTATTAGCTATTTACCCAAATGACCTTGACCTTTGAACTTGAAATTCGACCTTGACCTTGACCCAAGGTAAAAAAAGAAATATGAAGTACATGTATCTAGATTCAGCTTTCAGTGTTTATTTCGGTTAGCAGGATAGAAGGTAAAGAGTTTTTTTAATGACCTTCACCTTTGACCTAAAGGTCACAAACAATCAATCTTAAGTTCTTAAGTTCTTGGAGGTAGATACAAGATACAAATCCCACTTTAAATTGGTTTAGAGTAAACTACCCCCCCCCCCTTCTTCCAAAGAAAAAAAAAATCAAACTAATAGCAACGTAGAGAATTAATGTAAAACTCAAACATCACCTCGGATTGACATAAAATTTAAGCTAACTGCAGAAAAGACCCCAAAGAAAGTTTCCTGAAAGTTTTACGGTGAGTCTGTAAAGTATATAGAAATTATGAATTTTTACGGCGAAAATTACAAATTCTGTCGTGTTTGAAATTTCAGTGCAGATAAACAAAGACATGATCAAACCCTTTTATAGCCTATTTCTTTAGATGTCGTTAACAGCATTCAATTTTACTGATATGAAATGATATTTTAATACCAAGCATTCTTCTTTTATTTTACATTTGAAATTTATTTGATTTTTTTTTTAGAATTACGCAATCCCCAGAAATGGCGATTTTCGGTATATTAAAAAGCAATACACGTTTCTTCCCCGTGTTTCCCATCTAGAAATGCATACTAAACTTAATATTTTCATCCATTTAAAACATAAAAAAACTCAATTAAGATATTTTCAAACAACTCTTATTATGCACCTGTCATGCATTTACATTCCTAAACGTTTTCACCTATGCTCAATCTTTACATGCTTCTTACTACGCACCTTAAACGCACAATTTCCCATTAATATCAATCTTATAACTTCTTTCAGACCCTTGCCTTTCCATCTAGACCCTAAAACCATCCCATTCCAACCCATAAACATACCCAAGAATTTGTCCGAATTTTTGAAACTGGCACTACTTGCGTGGTCAATGAAATAGCGGGTACCATTAGTCGACTCTAACCCAGTACGTCTTGTCTTTGGAATAAAATCAACTCCGAGCCCGATCTTAAAATCCTAGTAGAGAAATGAGAATTTTGCTGTTTTATTTATTTCCTTGCTTTTTTCTCCTTTTTTTCCAGCCCAAATCTGTGGAAAGACTTCTGTTTATTATGTTCCCCAAACGAACTTGGGCAGGATATTGCTTTTTACTGTGTTTTTTATTAGGTCTTCAGTTCACAACGGAAGACCTATAGTGATTGTATTGTTAAGTCTTCCGTTCACAACGGAAGACTTATAGTGATTGTATTGTTTCTTTTTATTATTATTAAGTCTTCCGTTCACAACGGAAGACTTATAGTGATTGTATTGTTTCTTTTTATTATTATTATTATTATTATTATTATTATTCCTCCCAAATTTTGTGAGCGCGATTACTCAGAGATGGTTGGATAGATTTTCACAATTTTTCACATGATAGTAGGCTGATATATGAAGTTTATATAAAATTCCGTTTTTTGAAAAATTCACTTCCGGTCCGAAGTTACGACCGAATTTCCACTTTTTAAATGGACTTTTGTCCGGAATTTTTCTCGGAAACGGTTTAAGGTAAAGATGTGAAATTTACAGGGGTATTAGACCATGACATTCTCTTTGTTTCGAAGTTGTTTTCGTGTGTTTCCGGTACTTCCTGTCCGAACCGGAAGTGAACTTGTGTATGGTCAATTTTCAACTTTTTTGTTTTTTAATATTTTTTCAAGATATTTTTATGTATAACAGAGGTTATTCTACAAATACTAAATATATAATTTGTTTTGAAATCAGATTCCACATTTTGCAGATTTTCGATACCCTCATTTTCCCTATTTACCTAGTGTGTAGACAATGGGCAAAGAAAGATAACTCTGACTTGTAAGTGAGAATAGAACTTTCGAGATAAAGGCGGAAATAGTATCGATATCGTCTCCATATTAAGACATTCCATATTCACTCTTTTCTACATGTAAGAATACGTTGGTTGCTCCATTCAGTGTATGTATAATGTAAAGTTGCCATGCAATGTTAGCCTATATTGACAGTTACTGAGAATGCTTTTGTATTTACACATGTATATATATGTATGAAAAAAAAAAAAAAAAAAAAAAAAAAAAAAAAAAAAAAAAAAAAAAAAAAACCATGATATATGCCGGCTAGCACATTCAAGTAAATATATTATAAACAGTATACATTTATAGTGATGGCATGCATCTAGCATACTGGATTACATCTTTTGACATTTGGCCTTGAAATTTAGGTCAAGGTCAAAAGTCAAGACCATTGAAAATCTACATGAATGGTTGGTATTAGCTATTTACCCAAATGACCTTGACCTTTGAACTTGAAATTCGACCTTGACCTTGACCCAAGGTAAAAAAAGAAATATGAAGTACATGTATCTAGATTCAGCTTTCAGTGTTTATTTCGGTTAGCAGGATAGAAGGTAAAGAGTTTTTTTAATGACCTTCACCTTTGACCTAAAGGTCACAAACAATCAATCTTAAGTTCTTAAGTTCTTGGAGGTAGATACAAGATACAAATCCCACTTTAAATTGGTTTAGAGTAAACTACCCCCCCCCCCCTTCTTCCAAAGAAAAAAAAAATCAAACTAATAGCAACGTAGAGAATTAATGTAAAACTCAAACATCACCTCGGATTGACATAAAATTTAAGCTAACTGCAGAAAAGACCCCAAAGAAAGTTTCCTGAAAGTTTTACGGTGAGTCTGTAAAGTATATAGAAATTATGAATTTTTACGGCGAAAATTACAAATTCTGTCGTGTTTGAAATTTCAGTGCAGATAAACAAAGACATGATCAAACCCTTTTATAGCCTATTTCTTTAGATGTCGTTAACAGCATTCAATTTTACTGATATGAAATGATATTTTAATACCAAGCATTCTTCTTTTATTTTACATTTGAAATTTATTTGATTTTTTTTTTAGAATTACGCAATCCCCAGAAATGGCGATTTTCGGTATATTAAAAAGCAATACACGTTTCTTCCCCGTGTTTCCCATCTAGAAATGCATACTAAACTTAATATTTTCATCCATTTAAAACATAAAAAAACTCAATTAAGATATTTTCAAACAACTCTTATTATGCACCTGTCATGCATTTACATTCCTAAACGTTTTCACCTATGCTCAATCTTTACATGCTTCTTACTACGCACCTTAAACGCACAATTTCCCATTAATATCAATCTTATAACTTCTTTCAGACCCTTGCCTTTCCATCTAGACCCTAAAACCATCCCATTCCAACCCATAAACATACCCAAGAATTTGTCCGAATTTTTGAAACTGGCACTACTTGCGTGGTCAATGAAATAGCGGGTACCATTAGTCGACTCTAACCCAGTACGTCTTGTCTTTGGAATAAAATCAACTCCGAGCCCGATCTTAAAATCCTAGTAGAGAAATGAGAATTTTGCTGTTTTATTTATTTCCTTGCTTTTTTCTCCTTTTTTTCCAGCCCAAATCTGTGGAAAGACTTCTGTTTATTATGTTCCCCAAACGAACTTGGGCAGGATATTGCTTTTTACTGTGTTTTTTATTAGGTCTTCAGTTCACAACGGAAGACCTATAGTGATTGTATTGTTAAGTCTTCCGTTCACAACGCAACGGAAGACTTATAGTGATTGTATTGTTTCTTTTTATTATTAAGTCTTCCGTTCACAACGGAAGACTTATAGTGATTGTATTGTTTCTTTTTATTATTATTATTATTATTATTATTATTATTCCTCCCAAATTTTGTGAGCGCGATTACTCAGAGATGGTTGGATAGATTTTCACAATTTTTCACATGATAGTAGGCTGATATATGAAGTTTATATAAAATTCCGTTTTTTGAAAAATTCACTTCCGGTCCGAAGTTACGACCGAATTTCCACTTTTTAAATGGACTTTTGTCCGGAATTTTTCTCGGAAACGGTTTAAGGTAAAGATGTGAAATTTACAGGGGTATTAGACCATGACATTCTCTTTGTTTCGAAGTTGTTTTCGTGTGTTTCCGGTACTTCCTGTCCGAACCGGAAGTGAACTTGTGTATGGTCAATTTTCAACTTTTTTGTTTTTTAATATTTTTTCAAGATATTTTTATGTATAACAGAGGTTATTCTACAAATACTAAATATATAATTTGTTTTGAAATCAGATTCCACATTTTGCAGATTTTCGATACCCTCATTTTCCCTATTTACCTAGTGTGTAGACAATGGGCAAAGAAAGATAACTCTGACTTGTAAGTGAGAATAGAACTTTCGAGATAAAGGCGGAAATAGTATCGATATCGTCTCCATATTAAGACATTCCATATTCACTCTTTTCTACATGTAAGAATACGTTGGTTGCTCCATTCAGTGTATGTATAATGTAAAGTTGCCATGCAATGTTAGCCTATATTGACAGTTACTGAGAATGCTTTTGTATTTACACATGTATATATATGTATGAAAAAAAAAAAAAAAAAAAAAAAAAAAAAAAAAAAAAAAAAAAAAACCATGATATATGCCGGCTAGCACATTCAAGTAAATATATTATAAACAGTATACATTTATAGTGATGGCATGCATCTAGCATACTGGATTACATCTTTTGACATTTGGCCTTGAAATTTAGGTCAAGGTCAAAAGTCAAGACCATTGAAAATCTACATAAATGGTTGGTATTAGCTATTTACCCAAATGACCTTGACCTTTGAACTTGAAATTCGACCTTGACCTTGACCCAAGGTAAAAAAAGAAATATGAAGTACATGTATCTAGATTCAGCTTTCAGTGTTTATTTCGGTTAGCAGGATAGAAGGTAAAGAGTTTTTTTAATGACCTTCACCTTTGACCTAAAGGTCACAAACAATCAATCTTAAGTTCTTAAGTTCTTGGAGGTAGATACAAGATACAAATCCCACTTTAAATTGGTTTAGAGTAAACTACCCCCCCCCCCCTTCTTCCAAAGAAAAAAAAAATCAAACTAATAGCAACGTAGAGAATTAATGTAAAACTCAAACATCACCTCGGATTGACATAAAATTTAAGCTAACTGCAGAAAAGACCCCAAAGAAAGTTTCCTGAAAGTTTTACGGTGAGTCTGTAAAGTATATAGAAATTATGAATTTTTACGGCGAAAATTACAAATTCTGTCGTGTTTGAAATTTCAGTGCAGATAAACAAAGACATGATCAAACCCTTTTATAGCCTATTTCTTTAGATGTCGTTAACAGCATTCAATTTTACTGATATGAAATGATATTTTAATACCAAGCATTCTTCTTTTATTTTACATTTGAAATTTATTTGATTTTTTTTTTAGAATTACGCAATCCCCAGAAATGGCGATTTTCGGTATATTAAAAAGCAATACACGTTTCTTCCCCGTGTTTCCCATCTAGAAATGCATACTAAACTTAATATTTTCATCCATTTAAAACATAAAAAAACTCAATTAAGATATTTTCAAACAACTCTTATTATGCACCTGTCATGCATTTACATTCCTAAACGTTTTCACCTATGCTCAATCTTTACATGCTTCTTACTACGCACCTTAAACGCACAATTTCCCATTAATATCAATCTTATAACTTCTTTCAGACCCTTGCCTTTCCATCTAGACCCTAAAACCATCCCATTCCAACCCATAAACATACCCAAGAATTTGTCCGAATTTTTGAAACTGGCACTACTTGCGTGGTCAATGAAATAGCGGGTACCATTAGTCGACTCTAACCCAGTACGTCTTGTCTTTGGAATAAAATCAACTCCGAGCCCGATCTTAAAATCCTAGTAGAGAAATGAGAATTTTGCTGTTTTATTTATTTCCTTGCTTTTTTCTCCTTTTTTTCCAGCCCAAATCTGTGGAAAGACTTCTGTTTATTATGTTCCCCAAACGAACTTGGGCAGGATATTGCTTTTTACTGTGTTTTTTATTAGGTCTTCAGTTCACAACGGAAGACCTATAGTGATTGTATTGTTAAGTCTTCCGTTCACAACGGAAGACTTATAGTGATTGTATTGTTTCTTTTTATTATTAAGTCTTCCGTTCACAACGGAAGACTTATAGTGATTGTATTGTTTCTTTTTATTATTATTATTATTATTATTATTATTATTCCTCCCAAATTTTGTGAGCGCGATTACTCAGAGATGGTTGGATAGATTTTCACAATTTTTCACATGATAGTAGGCTGATATATGAAGTTTATATAAAATTCCGTTTTTTGAAAAATTCACTTCCGGTCCGAAGTTACGACCGAATTTCCACTTTTTAAATGGACTTTTGTCCGGAATTTTTCTCGGAAACGGTTTAAGGTAAAGATGTGAAATTTACAGGGGTATTAGACCATGACATTCTCTTTGTTTCGAAGTTGTTTTCGTGTGTTTCCGGTACTTCCTGTCCGAACCGGAAGTGAACTTGTGTATGGTCAATTTTCAACTTTTTTGTTTTTTAATATTTTTTCAAGATATTTTTATGTATAACAGAGGTTATTCTACAAATACTAAATATATAATTTGTTTTGAAATCAGATTCCACATTTTGCAGATTTTCGATACCCTCATTTTCCCTATTTACCTAGTGTGTAGACAATGGGCAAAGAAAGATAACTCTGACTTGTAAGTGAGAATAGAACTTTCGAGATAAAGGCGGAAATAGTATCGATATCGTCTCCATATTAAGACATTCCATATTCACTCTTTTCTACATGTAAGAATACGTTGGTTGCTCCATTCAGTGTATGTATAATGTAAAGTTGCCATGCAATGTTAGCCTATATTGACAGTTACTGAGAATGCTTTTGTATTTACACATGTATATATATGTATGAAAAAAAAAAAAAAAAAAAAAAAAAAAAAAAAAAAAAAAAAAAAAAAACCATGATATATGCCGGCTAGCACATTCAAGTAAATATATTATAAACAGTATACATTTATAGTGATGGCATGCATCTAGCATACTGGATTACATCTTTTGACATTTGGCCTTGAAATTTAGGTCAAGGTCAAAAGTCAAGACCATTGAAAATCTACATAAATGGTTGGTATTAGCTATTTACCCAAATGACCTTGACCTTTGAACTTGAAATTCGACCTTGACCTTGACCCAAGGTAAAAAAAGAAATATGAAGTACATGTATCTAGATTCAGCTTTCAGTGTTTATTTCGGTTAGCAGGATAGAAGGTAAAGAGTTTTTTTAATGACCTTCACCTTTGACCTAAAGGTCACAAACAATCAATCTTAAGTTCTTAAGTTCTTGGAGGTAGATACAAGATACAAATCCCACTTTAAATTGGTTTAGAGTAAACTACCCCCCCCCCCTTCTTCCAAAGAAAAAAAAAATCAAACTAATAGCAACGTAGAGAATTAATGTAAAACTCAAACATCACCTCGGATTGACATAAAATTTAAGCTAACTGCAGAAAAGACCCCAAAGAAAGTTTCCTGAAAGTTTTACGGTGAGTCTGTAAAGTATATAGAAATTATGAATTTTTACGGCGAAAATTACAAATTCTGTCGTGTTTGAAATTTCAGTGCAGATAAACAAAGACATGATCAAACCCTTTTATAGCCTATTTCTTTAGATGTCGTTAACAGCATTCAATTTTACTGATATGAAATGATATTTTAATACCAAGCATTCTTCTTTTATTTTACATTTGAAATTTATTTGATTTTTTTTTTAGAATTACGCAATCCCCAGAAATGGCGATTTTCGGTATATTAAAAAGCAATACACGTTTCTTCCCCGTGTTTCCCATCTAGAAATGCATACTAAACTTAATATTTTCATCCATTTAAAACATAAAAAAACTCAATTAAGATATTTTCAAACAACTCTTATTATGCACCTGTCATGCATTTACATTCCTAAACGTTTTCACCTATGCTCAATCTTTACATGCTTCTTACTACGCACCTTAAACGCACAATTTCCCATTAATATCAATCTTATAACTTCTTTCAGACCCTTGCCTTTCCATCTAGACCCTAAAACCATCCCATTCCAACCCATAAACATACCCAAGAATTTGTCCGAATTTTTGAAACTGGCACTACTTGCGTGGTCAATGAAATAGCGGGTACCATTAGTCGACTCTAACCCAGTACGTCTTGTCTTTGGAATAAAATCAACTCCGAGCCCGATCTTAAAATCCTAGTAGAGAAATGAGAATTTTGCTGTTTTATTTATTTCCTTGCTTTTTTCTCCTTTTTTTCCAGCCCAAATCTGTGGAAAGACTTCTGTTTATTATGTTCCCCAAACGAACTTGGGCAGGATATTGCTTTTTACTGTGTTTTTTATTAGGTCTTCAGTTCACAACGGAAGACCTATAGTGATTGTATTGTTAAGTCTTCCGTTCACAACGGAAGACTTATAGTGATTGTATTGTTTCTTTTTATTATTAAGTCTTCCGTTCACAACGGAAGACTTATAGTGATTGTATTGTTTCTTTTTATTATTATTATTATTATTATTATTATTATTATTCCTCCCAAATTTTGTGAGCGCGATTACTCAGAGATGGTTGGATAGATTTTCACAATTTTTCACATGATAGTAGGCTGATATATGAAGTTTATATAAAATTCCGTTTTTTGAAAAATTCACTTCCGGTCCGAAGTTACGACCGAATTTCCACTTTTTAAATGGACTTTTGTCCGGAATTTTTCTCGGAAACGGTTTAAGGTAAAGATGTGAAATTTACAGGGGTATTAGACCATGACATTCTCTTTGTTTCGAAGTTGTTTTCGTGTGTTTCCGGTACTTCCTGTCCGAACCGGAAGTGAACTTGTGTATGGTCAATTTTCAACTTTTTTGTTTTTTAATATTTTTTCAAGATATTTTTATGTATAACAGAGGTTATTCTACAAATACTAAATATATAATTTGTTTTGAAATCAGATTCCACATTTTGCAGATTTTCGATACCCTCATTTTCCCTATTTACCTAGTGTGTAGACAATGGGCAAAGAAAGATAACTCTGACTTGTAAGTGAGAATAGAACTTTCGAGATAAAGGCGGAAATAGTATCGATATCGTCTCCATATTAAGACATTCCATATTCACTCTTTTCTACATGTAAGAATACGTTGGTTGCTCCATTCAGTGTATGTATAATGTAAAGTTGCCATGCAATGTTAGCCTATATTGACAGTTACTGAGAATGCTTTTGTATTTACACATGTATATATATGTATGAAAAAAAAAAAAAAAAAAAAAAAAAAAAAAAAAAAAAAAAAAAAAAAAACCATGATATATGCCGGCTAGCACATTCAAGTAAATATATTATAAACAGTATACATTTATAGTGATGGCATGCATCTAGCATACTGGATTACATCTTTTGACATTTGGCCTTGAAATTTAGGTCAAGGTCAAAAGTCAAGACCATTGAAAATCTACATAAATGGTTGGTATTAGCTATTTACCCAAATGACCTTGACCTTTGAACTTGAAATTCGACCTTGACCTTGACCCAAGGTAAAAAAAGAAATATGAAGTACATGTATCTAGATTCAGCTTTCAGTGTTTATTTCGGTTAGCAGGATAGAAGGTAAAGAGTTTTTTTAATGACCTTCACCTTTGACCTAAAGGTCACAAACAATCAATCTTAAGTTCTTAAGTTCTTGGAGGTAGATACAAGATACAAATCCCACTTTAAATTGGTTTAGAGTAAACTACCCCCCCCCCTTCTTCCAAAGAAAAAAAAAATCAAACTAATAGCAACGTAGAGAATTAATGTAAAACTCAAACATCACCTCGGATTGACATAAAATTTAAGCTAACTGCAGAAAAGACCCCAAAGAAAGTTTCCTGAAAGTTTTACGGTGAGTCTGTAAAGTATATAGAAATTATGAATTTTTACGGCGAAAATTACAAATTCTGTCGTGTTTGAAATTTCAGTGCAGATAAACAAAGACATGATCAAACCCTTTTATAGCCTATTTCTTTAGATGTCGTTAACAGCATTCAATTTTACTGATATGAAATGATATTTTAATACCAAGCATTCTTCTTTTATTTTACATTTGAAATTTATTTGATTTTTTTTTTAGAATTACGCAATCCCCAGAAATGGCGATTTTCGGTATATTAAAAAGCAATACACGTTTCTTCCCCGTGTTTCCCATCTAGAAATGCATACTAAACTTAATATTTTCATCCATTTAAAACATAAAAAAACTCAATTAAGATATTTTCAAACAACTCTTATTATGCACCTGTCATGCATTTACATTCCTAAACGTTTTCACCTATGCTCAATCTTTACATGCTTCTTACTACGCACCTTAAACGCACAATTTCCCATTAATATCAATCTTATAACTTCTTTCAGACCCTTGCCTTTCCATCTAGACCCTAAAACCATCCCATTCCAACCCATAAACATACCCAAGAATTTGTCCGAATTTTTGAAACTGGCACTACTTGCGTGGTCAATGAAATAGCGGGTACCATTAGTCGACTCTAACCCAGTACGTCTTGTCTTTGGAATAAAATCAACTCCGAGCCCGATCTTAAAATCCTAGTAGAGAAATGAGAATTTTGCTGTTTTATTTATTTCCTTGCTTTTTTCTCCTTTTTTTCCAGCCCAAATCTGTGGAAAGACTTCTGTTTATTATGTTCCCCAAACGAACTTGGGCAGGATATTGCTTTTTACTGTGTTTTTTATTAGGTCTTCAGTTCACAACGGAAGACCTATAGTGATTGTATTGTTAAGTCTTCCGTTCACAACGGAAGACTTATAGTGATTGTATTGTTTCTTTTTATTATTAAGTCTTCCGTTCACAACGGAAGACTTATAGTGATTGTATTGTTTCTTTTTATTATTATTATTATTATTATTATTATTATTCCTCCCAAATTTTGTGAGCGCGATTACTCAGAGATGGTTGGATAGATTTTCACAATTTTTCACATGATAGTAGGCTGATATATGAAGTTTATATAAAATTCCGTTTTTTGAAAAATTCACTTCCGGTCCGAAGTTACGACCGAATTTCCACTTTTTAAATGGACTTTTGTCCGGAATTTTTCTCGGAAACGGTTTAAGGTAAAGATGTGAAATTTACAGGGGTATTAGACCATGACATTCTCTTTGTTTCGAAGTTGTTTTCGTGTGTTTCCGGTACTTCCTGTCCGAACCGGAAGTGAACTTGTGTATGGTCAATTTTCAACTTTTTTGTTTTTTAATATTTTTTCAAGATATTTTTATGTATAACAGAGGTTATTCTACAAATACTAAATATATAATTTGTTTTGAAATCAGATTCCACATTTTGCAGATTTTCGATACCCTCATTTTCCCTATTTACCTAGTGTGTAGACAATGGGCAAAGAAAGATAACTCTGACTTGTAAGTGAGAATAGAACTTTCGAGATAAAGGCGGAAATAGTATCGATATCGTCTCCATATTAAGACATTCCATATTCACTCTTTTCTACATGTAAGAATACGTTGGTTGCTCCATTCAGTGTATGTATATGTATAATGTAAAGTTGCCATGCAATGTTAGCCTATATTGACAGTTACTGAGAATGCTTTTGTATTTACACATGTATATATATGTATGAAAAAAAAAAAAAAAAAAAAAAAAAAAAAAAAAAAACCATGATATATGCCGGCTAGCACATTCAAGTAAATATATTATAAACAGTATACATTTATAGTGATGGCATGCATCTAGCATACTGGATTACATCTTTTGACATTTGGCCTTGAAATTTAGGTCAAGGTCAAAAGTCAAGACCATTGAAAATCTACATAAATGGTTGGTATTAGCTATTTACCCAAATGACCTTGACCTTTGAACTTGAAATTCGACCTTGACCTTGACCCAAGGTAAAAAAAGAAATATGAAGTACATGTATCTAGATTCAGCTTTCAGTGTTTATTTCGGTTAGCAGGATAGAAGGTAAAGAGTTTTTTTAATGACCTTCACCTTTGACCTAAAGGTCACAAACAATCAATCTTAAGTTCTTAAGTTCTTGGAGGTAGATACAAGATACAAATCCCACTTTAAATTGGTTTAGAGTAAACTACCCCCCCCCCTTCTTCCAAAGAAAAAAAAAATCAAACTAATAGCAACGTAGAGAATTAATGTAAAACTCAAACATCACCTCGGATTGACATAAAATTTAAGCTAACTGCAGAAAAGACCCCAAAGAAAGTTTCCTGAAAGTTTTACGGTGAGTCTGTAAAGTATATAGAAATTATGAATTTTTACGGCGAAAATTACAAATTCTGTCGTGTTTGAAATTTCAGTGCAGATAAACAAAGACATGATCAAACCCTTTTATAGCCTATTTCTTTAGATGTCGTTAACAGCATTCAATTTTACTGATATGAAATGATATTTTAATACCAAGCATTCTTCTTTTATTTTACATTTGAAATTTATTTGATTTTTTTTTTAGAATTACGCAATCCCCAGAAATGGCGATTTTCGGTATATTAAAAAGCAATACACGTTTCTTCCCCGTGTTTCCCATCTAGAAATGCATACTAAACTTAATATTTTCATCCATTTAAAACATAAAAAAACTCAATTAAGATATTTTCAAACAACTCTTATTATGCACCTGTCATGCATTTACATTCCTAAACGTTTTCACCTATGCTCAATCTTTACATGCTTCTTACTACGCACCTTAAACGCACAATTTCCCATTAATATCAATCTTATAACTTCTTTCAGACCCTTGCCTTTCCATCTAGACCCTAAAACCATCCCATTCCAACCCATAAACATACCCAAGAATTTGTCCGAATTTTTGAAACTGGCACTACTTGCGTGGTCAATGAAATAGCGGGTACCATTAGTCGACTCTAACCCAGTACGTCTTGTCTTTGGAATAAAATCAACTCCGAGCCCGATCTTAAAATCCTAGTAGAGAAATGAGAATTTTGCTGTTTTATTTATTTCCTTGCTTTTTTCTCCTTTTTTTCCAGCCCAAATCTGTGGAAAGACTTCTGTTTATTATGTTCCCCAAACGAACTTGGGCAGGATATTGCTTTTTACTGTGTTTTTTATTAGGTCTTCAGTTCACAACGGAAGACCTATAGTGATTGTATTGTTAAGTCTTCCGTTCACAACGGAAGACTTATAGTGATTGTATTGTTTCTTTTTATTATTAAGTCTTCCGTTCACAACGGAAGACTTATAGTGATTGTATTGTTTCTTTTTATTATTATTATTATTATTATTATTATTATTCCTCCCAAATTTTGTGAGCGCGATTACTCAGAGATGGTTGGATAGATTTTCACAATTTTTCACATGATAGTAGGCTGATATATGAAGTTTATATAAAATTCCGTTTTTTGAAAAATTCACTTCCGGTCCGAAGTTACGACCGAATTTCCACTTTTTAAATGGACTTTTGTCCGGAATTTTTCTCGGAAACGGTTTAAGGTAAAGATGTGAAATTTACAGGGGTATTAGACCATGACATTCTCTTTGTTTCGAAGTTGTTTTCGTGTGTTTCCGGTACTTCCTGTCCGAACCGGAAGTGAACTTGTGTATGGTCAATTTTCAACTTTTTTGTTTTTTAATATTTTTTCAAGATATTTTTATGTATAACAGAGGTTATTCTACAAATACTAAATATATAATTTGTTTTGAAATCAGATTCCACATTTTGCAGATTTTCGATACCCTCATTTTCCCTATTTACCTAGTGTGTAGACAATGGGCAAAGAAAGATAACTCTGACTTGTAAGTGAGAATAGAACTTTCGAGATAAAGGCGGAAATAGTATCGATATCGTCTCCATATTAAGACATTCCATATTCACTCTTTTCTACATGTAAGAATACGTTGGTTGCTCCATTCAGTGTATGTATAATGTAAAGTTGCCATGCAATGTTAGCCTATATTGACAGTTACTGAGAATGCTTTTGTATTTACACATGTATATATATGTATGAAAAAAAAAAAAAAAAAAAAAAAAAAAAAAAAAAAAAAAAAAAAAAACCATGATATATGCCGGCTAGCACATTCAAGTAAATATATTATAAACAGTATACATTTATAGTGATGGCATGCATCTAGCATACTGGATTACATCTTTTGACATTTGGCCTTGAAATTTAGGTCAAGGTCAAAAGTCAAGACCATTGAAAATCTACATAAATGGTTGGTATTAGCTATTTACCCAAATGACCTTGACCTTTGAACTTGAAATTCGACCTTGACCTTGACCCAAGGTAAAAAAAGAAATATGAAGTACATGTATCTAGATTCAGCTTTCAGTGTTTATTTCGGTTAGCAGGATAGAAGGTAAAGAGTTTTTTTAATGACCTTCACCTTTGACCTAAAGGTCACAAACAATCAATCTTAAGTTCTTAAGTTCTTGGAGGTAGATACAAGATACAAATCCCACTTTAAATTGGTTTAGAGTAAACTACCCCCCCCCCTTCTTCCAAAGAAAAAAAAAATCAAACTAATAGCAACGTAGAGAATTAATGTAAAACTCAAACATCACCTCGGATTGACATAAAATTTAAGCTAACTGCAGAAAAGACCCCAAAGAAAGTTTCCTGAAAGTTTTACGGTGAGTCTGTAAAGTATATAGAAATTATGAATTTTTACGGCGAAAATTACAAATTCTGTCGTGTTTGAAATTTCAGTGCAGATAAACAAAGACATGATCAAACCCTTTTATAGCCTATTTCTTTAGATGTCGTTAACAGCATTCAATTTTACTGATATGAAATGATATTTTAATACCAAGCATTCTTCTTTTATTTTACATTTGAAATTTATTTGATTTTTTTTTTAGAATTACGCAATCCCCAGAAATGGCGATTTTCGGTATATTAAAAAGCAATACACGTTTCTTCCCCGTGTTTCCCATCTAGAAATGCATACTAAACTTAATATTTTCATCCATTTAAAACATAAAAAAACTCAATTAAGATATTTTCAAACAACTCTTATTATGCACCTGTCATGCATTTACATTCCTAAACGTTTTCACCTATGCTCAATCTTTACATGCTTCTTACTACGCACCTTAAACGCACAATTTCCCATTAATATCAATCTTATAACTTCTTTCAGACCCTTGCCTTTCCATCTAGACCCTAAAACCATCCCATTCCAACCCATAAACATACCCAAGAATTTGTCCGAATTTTTGAAACTGGCACTACTTGCGTGGTCAATGAAATAGCGGGTACCATTAGTCGACTCTAACCCAGTACGTCTTGTCTTTGGAATAAAATCAACTCCGAGCCCGATCTTAAAATCCTAGTAGAGAAATGAGAATTTTGCTGTTTTATTTATTTCCTTGCTTTTTTCTCCTTTTTTTCCAGCCCAAATCTGTGGAAAGACTTCTGTTTATTATGTTCCCCAAACGAACTTGGGCAGGATATTGCTTTTTACTGTGTTTTTTATTAGGTCTTCAGTTCACAACGGAAGACCTATAGTGATTGTATTGTTAAGTCTTCCGTTCACAACGGAAGACTTATAGTGATTGTATTGTTTCTTTTTATTATTAAGTCTTCCGTTCACAACGGAAGACTTATAGTGATTGTATTGTTTCTTTTTATTATTATTATTATTATTATTATTATTATTCCTCCCAAATTTTGTGAGCGCGATTACTCAGAGATGGTTGGATAGATTTTCACAATTTTTCACATGATAGTAGGCTGATATATGAAGTTTATATAAAATTCCGTTTTTTGAAAAATTCACTTCCGGTCCGAAGTTACGACCGAATTTCCACTTTTTAAATGGACTTTTGTCCGGAATTTTTCTCGGAAACGGTTTAAGGTAAAGATGTGAAATTTACAGGGGTATTAGACCATGACATTCTCTTTGTTTCGAAGTTGTTTTCGTGTGTTTCCGGTACTTCCTGTCCGAACCGGAAGTGAACTTGTGTATGGTCAATTTTCAACTTTTTTGTTTTTTAATATTTTTTCAAGATATTTTTATGTATAACAGAGGTTATTCTACAAATACTAAATATATAATTTGTTTTGAAATCAGATTCCACATTTTGCAGATTTTCGATACCCTCATTTTCCCTATTTACCTAGTGTGTAGACAATGGGCAAAGAAAGATAACTCTGACTTGTAAGTGAGAATAGAACTTTCGAGATAAAGGCGGAAATAGTATCGATATCGTCTCCATATTAAGACATTCCATATTCACTCTTTTCTACATGTAAGAATACGTTGGTTGCTCCATTCAGTGTATGTATAATGTAAAGTTGCCATGCAATGTTAGCCTATATTGACAGTTACTGAGAATGCTTTTGTATTTACACATGTATATATATGTATGAAAAAAAAAAAAAAAAAAAAAAAAAAAACCATGATATATGCCGGCTAGCACATTCAAGTAAATATATTATAAACAGTATACATTTATAGTGATGGCATGCATCTAGCATACTGGATTACATCTTTTGACATTTGGCCTTGAAATTTAGGTCAAGGTCAAAAGTCAAGACCATTGAAAATCTACATAAATGGTTGGTATTAGCTATTTACCCAAATGACCTTGACCTTTGAACTTGAAATTCGACCTTGACCTTGACCCAAGGTAAAAAAAGAAATATGAAGTACATGTATCTAGATTCAGCTTTCAGTGTTTATTTCGGTTAGCAGGATAGAAGGTAAAGAGTTTTTTTAATGACCTTCACCTTTGACCTAAAGGTCACAAACAATCAATCTTAAGTTCTTAAGTTCTTGGAGGTAGATACAAGATACAAATCCCACTTTAAATTGGTTTAGAGTAAACTACCCCCCCCCCTTCTTCCAAAGAAAAAAAAAATCAAACTAATAGCAACGTAGAGAATTAATGTAAAACTCAAACATCACCTCGGATTGACATAAAATTTAAGCTAACTGCAGAAAAGACCCCAAAGAAAGTTTCCTGAAAGTTTTACGGTGAGTCTGTAAAGTATATAGAAATTATGAATTTTTACGGCGAAAATTACAAATTCTGTCGTGTTTGAAATTTCAGTGCAGATAAACAAAGACATGATCAAACCCTTTTATAGCCTATTTCTTTAGATGTCGTTAACAGCATTCAATTTTACTGATATGAAATGATATTTTAATACCAAGCATTCTTCTTTTATTTTACATTTGAAATTTATTTGATTTTTTTTTTAGAATTACGCAATCCCCAGAAATGGCGATTTTCGGTATATTAAAAAGCAATACACGTTTCTTCCCCGTGTTTCCCATCTAGAAATGCATACTAAACTTAATATTTTCATCCATTTAAAACATAAAAAAACTCAATTAAGATATTTTCAAACAACTCTTATTATGCACCTGTCATGCATTTACATTCCTAAACGTTTTCACCTATGCTCAATCTTTACATGCTTCTTACTACGCACCTTAAACGCACAATTTCCCATTAATATCAATCTTATAACTTCTTTCAGACCCTTGCCTTTCCATCTAGACCCTAAAACCATCCCATTCCAACCCATAAACATACCCAAGAATTTGTCCGAATTTTTGAAACTGGCACTACTTGCGTGGTCAATGAAATAGCGGGTACCATTAGTCGACTCTAACCCAGTACGTCTTGTCTTTGGAATAAAATCAACTCCGAGCCCGATCTTAAAATCCTAGTAGAGAAATGAGAATTTTGCTGTTTTATTTATTTCCTTGCTTTTTTCTCCTTTTTTTCCAGCCCAAATCTGTGGAAAGACTTCTGTTTATTATGTTCCCCAAACGAACTTGGGCAGGATATTGCTTTTTACTGTGTTTTTTATTAGGTCTTCAGTTCACAACGGAAGACCTATAGTGATTGTATTGTTAAGTCTTCCGTTCACAACGGAAGACTTATAGTGATTGTATTGTTTCTTTTTATTATTAAGTCTTCCGTTCACAACGGAAGACTTATAGTGATTGTATTGTTTCTTTTTATTATTATTATTATTATTATTATTATTATTCCTCCCAAATTTTGTGAGCGCGATTACTCAGAGATGGTTGGATAGATTTTCACAATTTTTCACATGATAGTAGGCTGATATATGAAGTTTATATAAAATTCCGTTTTTTGAAAAATTCACTTCCGGTCCGAAGTTACGACCGAATTTCCACTTTTTAAATGGACTTTTGTCCGGAATTTTTCTCGGAAACGGTTTAAGGTAAAGATGTGAAATTTACAGGGGTATTAGACCATGACATTCTCTTTGTTTCGAAGTTGTTTTCGTGTGTTTCCGGTACTTCCTGTCCGAACCGGAAGTGAACTTGTGTATGGTCAATTTTCAACTTTTTTGTTTTTTAATATTTTTTCAAGATATTTTTATGTATAACAGAGGTTATTCTACAAATACTAAATATATAATTTGTTTTGAAATCAGATTCCACATTTTGCAGATTTTCGATACCCTCATTTTCCCTATTTACCTAGTGTGTAGACAATGGGCAAAGAAAGATAACTCTGACTTGTAAGTGAGAATAGAACTTTCGAGATAAAGGCGGAAATAGTATCGATATCGTCTCCATATTAAGACATTCCATATTCACTCTTTTCTACATGTAAGAATACGTTGGTTGCTCCATTCAGTGTATGTATAATGTAAAGTTGCCATGCAATGTTAGCCTATATTGACAGTTACTGAGAATGCTTTTGTATTTACACATGTATATATATGTATGAAAAAAAAAAAAAAAAAAAAAAAAAAAAAAAAAAACCATGATATATGCCGGCTAGCACATTCAAGTAAATATATTATAAACAGTATACATTTATAGTGATGGCATGCATCTAGCATACTGGATTACATCTTTTGACATTTGGCCTTGAAATTTAGGTCAAGGTCAAAAGTCAAGACCATTGAAAATCTACATAAATGGTTGGTATTAGCTATTTACCCAAATGACCTTGACCTTTGAACTTGAAATTCGACCTTGACCTTGACCCAAGGTAAAAAAAGAAATATGAAGTACATGTATCTAGATTCAGCTTTCAGTGTTTATTTCGGTTAGCAGGATAGAAGGTAAAGAGTTTTTTTAATGACCTTCACCTTTGACCTAAAGGTCACAAACAATCAATCTTAAGTTCTTAAGTTCTTGGAGGTAGATACAAGATACAAATCCCACTTTAAATTGGTTTAGAGTAAACTACCCCCCCCCCCCTTCTTCCAAAGAAAAAAAAAATCAAACTAATAGCAACGTAGAGAATTAATGTAAAACTCAAACATCACCTCGGATTGACATAAAATTTAAGCTAACTGCAGAAAAGACCCCAAAGAAAGTTTCCTGAAAGTTTTACGGTGAGTCTGTAAAGTATATAGAAATTATGAATTTTTACGGCGAAAATTACAAATTCTGTCGTGTTTGAAATTTCAGTGCAGATAAACAAAGACATGATCAAACCCTTTTATAGCCTATTTCTTTAGATGTCGTTAACAGCATTCAATTTTACTGATATGAAATGATATTTTAATACCAAGCATTCTTCTTTTATTTTACATTTGAAATTTATTTGATTTTTTTTTTAGAATTACGCAATCCCCAGAAATGGCGATTTTCGGTATATTAAAAAGCAATACACGTTTCTTCCCCGTGTTTCCCATCTAGAAATGCATACTAAACTTAATATTTTCATCCATTTAAAACATAAAAAAACTCAATTAAGATATTTTCAAACAACTCTTATTATGCACCTGTCATGCATTTACATTCCTAAACGTTTTCACCTATGCTCAATCTTTACATGCTTCTTACTACGCACCTTAAACGCACAATTTCCCATTAATATCAATCTTATAACTTCTTTCAGACCCTTGCCTTTCCATCTAGACCCTAAAACCATCCCATTCCAACCCATAAACATACCCAAGAATTTGTCCGAATTTTTGAAACTGGCACTACTTGCGTGGTCAATGAAATAGCGGGTACCATTAGTCGACTCTAACCCAGTACGTCTTGTCTTTGGAATAAAATCAACTCCGAGCCCGATCTTAAAATCCTAGTAGAGAAATGAGAATTTTGCTGTTTTATTTATTTCCTTGCTTTTTTCTCCTTTTTTTCCAGCCCAAATCTGTGGAAAGACTTCTGTTTATTATGTTCCCCAAACGAACTTGGGCAGGATATTGCTTTTTACTGTGTTTTTTATTAGGTCTTCAGTTCACAACGGAAGACCTATAGTGATTGTATTGTTAAGTCTTCCGTTCACAACGGAAGACTTATAGTGATTGTATTGTTTCTTTTTATTATTAAGTCTTCCGTTCACAACGGAAGACTTATAGTGATTGTATTGTTTCTTTTTATTATTATTATTATTATTATTATTATTATTCCTCCCAAATTTTGTGAGCGCGATTACTCAGAGATGGTTGGATAGATTTTCACAATTTTTCACATGATAGTAGGCTGATATATGAAGTTTATATAAAATTCCGTTTTTTGAAAAATTCACTTCCGGTCCGAAGTTACGACCGAATTTCCACTTTTTAAATGGACTTTTGTCCGGAATTTTTCTCGGAAACGGTTTAAGGTAAAGATGTGAAATTTACAGGGGTATTAGACCATGACATTCTCTTTGTTTCGAAGTTGTTTTCGTGTGTTTCCGGTACTTCCTGTCCGAACCGGAAGTGAACTTGTGTATGGTCAATTTTCAACTTTTTTGTTTTTTAATATTTTTTCAAGATATTTTTATGTATAACAGAGGTTATTCTACAAATACTAAATATATAATTTGTTTTGAAATCAGATTCCACATTTTGCAGATTTTCGATACCCTCATTTTCCCTATTTACCTAGTGTGTAGACAATGGGCAAAGAAAGATAACTCTGACTTGTAAGTGAGAATAGAACTTTCGAGATAAAGGCGGAAATAGTATCGATATCGTCTCCATATTAAGACATTCCATATTCACTCTTTTCTACATGTAAGAATACGTTGGTTGCTCCATTCAGTGTATGTATAATGTAAAGTTGCCATGCAATGTTAGCCTATATTGACAGTTACTGAGAATGCTTTTGTATTTACACATGTATATATATGTATGAAAAAAAAAAAAAAAAAAAAAAAAAAAAAAAACCATGATATATGCCGGCTAGCACATTCAAGTAAATATATTATAAACAGTATACATTTATAGTGATGGCATGCATCTAGCATACTGGATTACATCTTTTGACATTTGGCCTTGAAATTTAGGTCAAGGTCAAAAGTCAAGACCATTGAAAATCTACATAAATGGTTGGTATTAGCTATTTACCCAAATGACCTTGACCTTTGAACTTGAAATTCGACCTTGACCTTGACCCAAGGTAAAAAAAGAAATATGAAGTACATGTATCTAGATTCAGCTTTCAGTGTTTATTTCGGTTAGCAGGATAGAAGGTAAAGAGTTTTTTTAATGACCTTCACCTTTGACCTAAAGGTCACAAAAAATCAATCTTAAGTTCTTAAGTTCTTGGAGGTAGATACAAGATACAAATCCCACTTTAAATTGGTTTAGAGTAAACTACCCCCCCCCCCTTCTTCCAAAGAAAAAAAAAATCAAACTAATAGCAACGTAGAGAATTAATGTAAAACTCAAACATCACCTCGGATTGACATAAAATTTAAGCTAACTGCAGAAAAGACCCCAAAGAAAGTTTCCTGAAAGTTTTACGGTGAGTCTGTAAAGTATATAGAAATTATGAATTTTTACGGCGAAAATTACAAATTCTGTCGTGTTTGAAATTTCAGTGCAGATAAACAAAGACATGATCAAACCCTTTTATAGCCTATTTCTTTAGATGTCGTTAACAGCATTCAATTTTACTGATATGAAATGATATTTTAATACCAAGCATTCTTCTTTTATTTTACATTTGAAATTTATTTGATTTTTTTTTTAGAATTACGCAATCCCCAGAAATGGCGATTTTCGGTATATTAAAAAGCAATACACGTTTCTTCCCCGTGTTTCCCATCTAGAAATGCATACTAAACTTAATATTTTCATCCATTTAAAACATAAAAAAACTCAATTAAGATATTTTCAAACAACTCTTATTATGCACCTGTCATGCATTTACATTCCTAAACGTTTTCACCTATGCTCAATCTTTACATGCTTCTTACTACGCACCTTAAACGCACAATTTCCCATTAATATCAATCTTATAACTTCTTTCAGACCCTTGCCTTTCCATCTAGACCCTAAAACCATCCCATTCCAACCCATAAACATACCCAAGAATTTGTCCGAATTTTTGAAACTGGCACTACTTGCGTGGTCAATGAAATAGCGGGTACCATTAGTCGACTCTAACCCAGTACGTCTTGTCTTTGGAATAAAATCAACTCCGAGCCCGATCTTAAAATCCTAGTAGAGAAATGAGAATTTTGCTGTTTTATTTATTTCCTTGCTTTTTTCTCCTTTTTTTCCAGCCCAAATCTGTGGAAAGACTTCTGTTTATTATGTTCCCCAAACGAACTTGGGCAGGATATTGCTTTTTACTGTGTTTTTTATTAGGTCTTCAGTTCACAACGGAAGACCTATAGTGATTGTATTGTTAAGTCTTCCGTTCACAACGGAAGACTTATAGTGATTGTATTGTTTCTTTTTATTATTAAGTCTTCCGTTCACAACGGAAGACTTATAGTGATTGTATTGTTTCTTTTTATTATTATTATTATTATTATTATTATTATTCCTCCCAAATTTTGTGAGCGCGATTACTCAGAGATGGTTGGATAGATTTTCACAATTTTTCACATGATAGTAGGCTGATATATGAAGTTTATATAAAATTCCGTTTTTTGAAAAATTCACTTCCGGTCCGAAGTTACGACCGAATTTCCACTTTTTAAATGGACTTTTGTCCGGAATTTTTCTCGGAAACGGTTTAAGGTAAAGATGTGAAATTTACAGGGGTATTAGACCATGACATTCTCTTTGTTTCGAAGTTGTTTTCGTGTGTTTCCGGTACTTCCTGTCCGAACCGGAAGTGAACTTGTGTATGGTCAATTTTCAACTTTTTTGTTTTTTAATATTTTTTCAAGATATTTTTATGTATAACAGAGGTTATTCTACAAATACTAAATATATAATTTGTTTTGAAATCAGATTCCACATTTTGCAGATTTTCGATACCCTCATTTTCCCTATTTACCTAGTGTGTAGACAATGGGCAAAGAAAGATAACTCTGACTTGTAAGTGAGAATAGAACTTTCGAGATAAAGGCGGAAATAGTATCGATATCGTCTCCATATTAAGACATTCCATATTCACTCTTTTCTACATGTAAGAATACGTTGGTTGCTCCATTCAGTGTATGTATAATGTAAAGTTGCCATGCAATGTTAGCCTATATTGACAGTTACTGAGAATGCTTTTGTATTTACACATGTATATATATGTATGAAAAAAAAAAAAAAAAAAAAAAAAAAAAAAACCATGATATATGCCGGCTAGCACATTCAAGTAAATATATTATAAACAGTATACATTTATAGTGATGGCATGCATCTAGCATACTGGATTACATCTTTTGACATTTGGCCTTGAAATTTAGGTCAAGGTCAAAAGTCAAGACCATTGAAAATCTACATAAATGGTTGGTATTAGCTATTTACCCAAATGACCTTGACCTTTGAACTTGAAATTCGACCTTGACCTTGACCCAAGGTAAAAAAAGAAATATGAAGTACATGTATCTAGATTCAGCTTTCAGTGTTTATTTCGGTTAGCAGGATAGAAGGTAAAGAGTTTTTTTAATGACCTTCACCTTTGACCTAAAGGTCACAAACAATCAATCTTAAGTTCTTAAGTTCTTGGAGGTAGATACAAGATACAAATCCCACTTTAAATTGGTTTAGAGTAAACTACCCCCCCCCCCCTTCTTCCAAAGAAAAAAAAAATCAAACTAATAGCAACGTAGAGAATTAATGTAAAACTCAAACATCACCTCGGATTGACATAAAATTTAAGCTAACTGCAGAAAAGACCCCAAAGAAAGTTTCCTGAAAGTTTTACGGTGAGTCTGTAAAGTATATAGAAATTATGAATTTTTACGGCGAAAATTACAAATTCTGTCGTGTTTGAAATTTCAGTGCAGATAAACAAAGACATGATCAAACCCTTTTATAGCCTATTTCTTTAGATGTCGTTAACAGCATTCAATTTTACTGATATGAAATGATATTTTAATACCAAGCATTCTTCTTTTATTTTACATTTGAAATTTATTTGATTTTTTTTTTAGAATTACGCAATCCCCAGAAATGGCGATTTTCGGTATATTAAAAAGCAATACACGTTTCTTCCCCGTGTTTCCCATCTAGAAATGCATACTAAACTTAATATTTTCATCCATTTAAAACATAAAAAAACTCAATTAAGATATTTTCAAACAACTCTTATTATGCACCTGTCATGCATTTACATTCCTAAACGTTTTCACCTATGCTCAATCTTTACATGCTTCTTACTACGCACCTTAAACGCACAATTTCCCATTAATATCAATCTTATAACTTCTTTCAGACCCTTGCCTTTCCATCTAGACCCTAAAACCATCCCATTCCAACCCATAAACATACCCAAGAATTTGTCCGAATTTTTGAAACTGGCACTACTTGCGTGGTCAATGAAATAGCGGGTACCATTAGTCGACTCTAACCCAGTACGTCTTGTCTTTGGAATAAAATCAACTCCGAGCCCGATCTTAAAATCCTAGTAGAGAAATGAGAATTTTGCTGTTTTATTTATTTCCTTGCTTTTTTCTCCTTTTTTTCCAGCCCAAATCTGTGGAAAGACTTCTGTTTATTATGTTCCCCAAACGAACTTGGGCAGGATATTGCTTTTTACTGTGTTTTTTATTAGGTCTTCAGTTCACAACGGAAGACCTATAGTGATTGTATTGTTAAGTCTTCCGTTCACAACGGAAGACTTATAGTGATTGTATTGTTTCTTTTTATTATTAAGTCTTCCGTTCACAACGGAAGACTTATAGTGATTGTATTGTTTCTTTTTATTATTATTATTATTATTATTATTATTATTCCTCCCAAATTTTGTGAGCGCGATTACTCAGAGATGGTTGGATAGATTTTCACAATTTTTCACATGATAGTAGGCTGATATATGAAGTTTATATAAAATTCCGTTTTTTGAAAAATTCACTTCCGGTCCGAAGTTACGACCGAATTTCCACTTTTTAAATGGACTTTTGTCCGGAATTTTTCTCGGAAACGGTTTAAGGTAAAGATGTGAAATTTACAGGGGTATTAGACCATGACATTCTCTTTGTTTCGAAGTTGTTTTCGTGTGTTTCCGGTACTTCCTGTCCGAACCGGAAGTGAACTTGTGTATGGTCAATTTTCAACTTTTTTGTTTTTTAATATTTTTTCAAGATATTTTTATGTATAACAGAGGTTATTCTACAAATACTAAATATATAATTTGTTTTGAAATCAGATTCCACATTTTGCAGATTTTCGATACCCTCATTTTCCCTATTTACCTAGTGTGTAGACAATGGGCAAAGAAAGATAACTCTGACTTGTAAGTGAGAATAGAACTTTCGAGATAAAGGCGGAAATAGTATCGATATCGTCTCCATATTAAGACATTCCATATTCACTCTTTTCTACATGTATACGTTGGTTGCTCCATTCAGTGTATGTATAATGTAAAGTTGCCATGCAATGTTAGCCTATATTGACAGTTACTGAGAATGCTTTTGTATTTACACATGTATATATATGTATGAAAAAAAAAAAAAAAAAAAAAAAAAAAAAAAAAAAAAAAAAAACCATGATATATGCCGGCTAGCACATTCAAGTAAATATATTATAAACAGTATACATTTATAGTGATGGCATGCATCTAGCATACTGGATTACATCTTTTGACATTTGGCCTTGAAATTTAGGTCAAGGTCAAAAGTCAAGACCATTGAAAATCTACATAAATGGTTGGTATTAGCTATTTACCCAAATGACCTTGACCTTTGAACTTGAAATTCGACCTTGACCTTGACCCAAGGTAAAAAAAGAAATATGAAGTACATGTATCTAGATTCAGCTTTCAGTGTTTATTTCGGTTAGCAGGATAGAAGGTAAAGAGTTTTTTTAATGACCTTCACCTTTGACCTAAAGGTCACAAACAATCAATCTTAAGTTCTTAAGTTCTTGGAGGTAGATACAAGATACAAATCCCACTTTAAATTGGTTTAGAGTAAACTACCCCCCCCCCCTTCTTCCAAAGAAAAAAAAAATCAAACTAATAGCAACGTAGAGAATTAATGTAAAACTCAAACATCACCTCGGATTGACATAAAATTTAAGCTAACTGCAGAAAAGACCCCAAAGAAAGTTTCCTGAAAGTTTTACGGTGAGTCTGTAAAGTATATAGAAATTATGAATTTTTACGGCGAAAATTACAAATTCTGTCGTGTTTGAAATTTCAGTGCAGATAAACAAAGACATGATCAAACCCTTTTATAGCCTATTTCTTTAGATGTCGTTAACAGCATTCAATTTTACTGATATGAAATGATATTTTAATACCAAGCATTCTTCTTTTATTTTACATTTGAAATTTATTTGATTTTTTTTTTAGAATTACGCAATCCCCAGAAATGGCGATTTTCGGTATATTAAAAAGCAATACACGTTTCTTCCCCGTGTTTCCCATCTAGAAATGCATACTAAACTTAATATTTTCATCCATTTAAAACATAAAAAAACTCAATTAAGATATTTTCAAACAACTCTTATTATGCACCTGTCATGCATTTACATTCCTAAACGTTTTCACCTATGCTCAATCTTTACATGCTTCTTACTACGCACCTTAAACGCACAATTTCCCATTAATATCAATCTTATAACTTCTTTCAGACCCTTGCCTTTCCATCTAGACCCTAAAACCATCCCATTCCAACCCATAAACATACCCAAGAATTTGTCCGAATTTTTGAAACTGGCACTACTTGCGTGGTCAATGAAATAGCGGGTACCATTAGTCGACTCTAACCCAGTACGTCTTGTCTTTGGAATAAAATCAACTCCGAGCCCGATCTTAAAATCCTAGTAGAGAAATGAGAATTTTGCTGTTTTATTTATTTCCTTGCTTTTTTCTCCTTTTTTTCCAGCCCAAATCTGTGGAAAGACTTCTGTTTATTATGTTCCCCAAACGAACTTGGGCAGGATATTGCTTTTTACTGTGTTTTTTATTAGGTCTTCAGTTCACAACGGAAGACCTATAGTGATTGTATTGTTAAGTCTTCCGTTCACAACGGAAGACTTATAGTGATTGTATTGTTTCTTTTTATTATTAAGTCTTCCGTTCACAACGGAAGACTTATAGTGATTGTATTGTTTCTTTTTATTATTATTATTATTATTATTATTATTATTCCTCCCAAATTTTGTGAGCGCGATTACTCAGAGATGGTTGGATAGATTTTCACAATTTTTCACATGATAGTAGGCTGATATATGAAGTTTATATAAAATTCCGTTTTTTGAAAAATTCACTTCCGGTCCGAAGTTACGACCGAATTTCCACTTTTTAAATGGACTTTTGTCCGGAATTTTTCTCGGAAACGGTTTAAGGTAAAGATGTGAAATTTACAGGGGTATTAGACCATGACATTCTCTTTGTTTCGAAGTTGTTTTCGTGTGTTTCCGGTACTTCCTGTCCGAACCGGAAGTGAACTTGTGTATGGTCAATTTTCAACTTTTTTGTTTTTTAATATTTTTTCAAGATATTTTTATGTATAACAGAGGTTATTCTACAAATACTAAATATATAATTTGTTTTGAAATCAGATTCCACATTTTGCAGATTTTCGATACCCTCATTTTCCCTATTTACCTAGTGTGTAGACAATGGGCAAAGAAAGATAACTCTGACTTGTAAGTGAGAATAGAACTTTCGAGATAAAGGCGGAAATAGTATCGATATCGTCTCCATATTAAGACATTCCATATTCACTCTTTTCTACATGTAAGAATACGTTGGTTGCTCCATTCAGTGTATGTATAATGTAAAGTTGCCATGCAATGTTAGCCTATATTGACAGTTACTGAGAATGCTTTTGTATTTACACATGTATATATATGTATGAAAAAAAAAAAAAAAAAAAAAAAAAAAAAAAAAAAAAAAAAAACCATGATATATGCCGGCTAGCACATTCAAGTAAATATATTATAAACAGTATACATTTATAGTGATGGCATGCATCTAGCATACTGGATTACATCTTTTGACATTTGGCCTTGAAATTTAGGTCAAGGTCAAAAGTCAAGACCATTGAAAATCTACATAAATGGTTGGTATTAGCTATTTACCCAAATGACCTTGACCTTTGAACTTGAAATTCGACCTTGACCTTGACCCAAGGTAAAAAAAGAAATATGAAGTACATGTATCTAGATTCAGCTTTCAGTGTTTATTTCGGTTAGCAGGATAGAAGGTAAAGAGTTTTTTTAATGACCTTCACCTTTGACCTAAAGGTCACAAACAATCAATCTTAAGTTCTTAAGTTCTTGGAGGTAGATACAAGATACAAATCCCACTTTAAATTGGTTTAGAGTAAACTACCCCCCCCCCTTCTTCCAAAGAAAAAAAAAATCAAACTAATAGCAACGTAGAGAATTAATGTAAAACTCAAACATCACCTCGGATTGACATAAAATTTAAGCTAACTGCAGAAAAGACCCCAAAGAAAGTTTCCTGAAAGTTTTACGGTGAGTCTGTAAAGTATATAGAAATTATGAATTTTTACGGCGAAAATTACAAATTCTGTCGTGTTTGAAATTTCAGTGCAGATAAACAAAGACATGATCAAACCCTTTTATAGCCTATTTCTTTAGATGTCGTTAACAGCATTCAATTTTACTGATATGAAATGATATTTTAATACCAAGCATTCTTCTTTTATTTTACATTTGAAATTTATTTGATTTTTTTTTTAGAATTACGCAATCCCCAGAAATGGCGATTTTCGGTATATTAAAAAGCAATACACGTTTCTTCCCCGTGTTTCCCATCTAGAAATGCATACTAAACTTAATATTTTCATCCATTTAAAACATAAAAAAACTCAATTAAGATATTTTCAAACAACTCTTATTATGCACCTGTCATGCATTTACATTCCTAAACGTTTTCACCTATGCTCAATCTTTACATGCTTCTTACTACGCACCTTAAACGCACAATTTCCCATTAATATCAATCTTATAACTTCTTTCAGACCCTTGCCTTTCCATCTAGACCCTAAAACCATCCCATTCCAACCCATAAACATACCCAAGAATTTGTCCGAATTTTTGAAACTGGCACTACTTGCGTGGTCAATGAAATAGCGGGTACCATTAGTCGACTCTAACCCAGTACGTCTTGTCTTTGGAATAAAATCAACTCCGAGCCCGATCTTAAAATCCTAGTAGAGAAATGAGAATTTTGCTGTTTTATTTATTTCCTTGCTTTTTTCTCCTTTTTTTCCAGCCCAAATCTGTGGAAAGACTTCTGTTTATTATGTTCCCCAAACGAACTTGGGCAGGATATTGCTTTTTACTGTGTTTTTTATTAGGTCTTCAGTTCACAACGGAAGACCTATAGTGATTGTATTGTTAAGTCTTCCGTTCACAACGGAAGACTTATAGTGATTGTATTGTTTCTTTTTATTATTAAGTCTTCCGTTCACAACGGAAGACTTATAGTGATTGTATTGTTTCTTTTTATTATTATTATTATTATTATTATTATTATTCCTCCCAAATTTTGTGAGCGCGATTACTCAGAGATGGTTGGATAGATTTTCACAATTTTTCACATGATAGTAGGCTGATATATGAAGTTTATATAAAATTCCGTTTTTTGAAAAATTCACTTCCGGTCCGAAGTTACGACCGAATTTCCACTTTTTAAATGGACTTTTGTCCGGAATTTTTCTCGGAAACGGTTTAAGGTAAAGATGTGAAATTTACAGGGGTATTAGACCATGACATTCTCTTTGTTTCGAAGTTGTTTTCGTGTGTTTCCGGTACTTCCTGTCCGAACCGGAAGTGAACTTGTGTATGGTCAATTTTCAACTTTTTTGTTTTTTAATATTTTTTCAAGATATTTTTATGTATAACAGAGGTTATTCTACAAATACTAAATATATAATTTGTTTTGAAATCAGATTCCACATTTTGCAGATTTTCGATACCCTCATTTTCCCTATTTACCTAGTGTGTAGACAATGGGCAAAGAAAGATAACTCTGACTTGTAAGTGAGAATAGAACTTTCGAGATAAAGGCGGAAATAGTATCGATATCGTCTCCATATTAAGACATTCCATATTCACTCTTTTCTACATGTAAGAATACGTTGGTTGCTCCATTCAGTGTATGTATAATGTAAAGTTGCCATGCAATGTTAGCCTATATTGACAGTTACTGAGAATGCTTTTGTATTTACACATGTATATATATGTATGAAAAAAAAAAAAAAAAAAAAAAAAAAAAAAAAAAAAAAAAACCATGATATATGCCGGCTAGCACATTCAAGTAAATATATTATAAACAGTATACATTTATAGTGATGGCATGCATCTAGCATACTGGATTACATCTTTTGACATTTGGCCTTGAAATTTAGGTCAAGGTCAAAAGTCAAGACCATTGAAAATCTACATAAATGGTTGGTATTAGCTATTTACCCAAATGACCTTGACCTTTGAACTTGAAATTCGACCTTGACCTTGACCCAAGGTAAAAAAAGAAATATGAAGTACATGTATCTAGATTCAGCTTTCAGTGTTTATTTCGGTTAGCAGGATAGAAGGTAAAGAGTTTTTTTAATGACCTTCACCTTTGACCTAAAGGTCACAAACAATCAATCTTAAGTTCTTAAGTTCTTGGAGGTAGATACAAGATACAAATCCCACTTTAAATTGGTTTAGAGTAAACTACCCCCCCCCCCTTCTTCCAAAGAAAAAAAAAATCAAACTAATAGCAACGTAGAGAATTAATGTAAAACTCAAACATCACCTCGGATTGACATAAAATTTAAGCTAACTGCAGAAAAGACCCCAAAGAAAGTTTCCTGAAAGTTTTACGGTGAGTCTGTAAAGTATATAGAAATTATGAATTTTTACGGCGAAAATTACAAATTCTGTCGTGTTTGAAATTTCAGTGCAGATAAACAAAGACATGATCAAACCCTTTTATAGCCTATTTCTTTAGATGTCGTTAACAGCATTCAATTTTACTGATATGAAATGATATTTTAATACCAAGCATTCTTCTTTTATTTTACATTTGAAATTTATTTGATTTTTTTTTTAGAATTACGCAATCCCCAGAAATGGCGATTTTCGGTATATTAAAAAGCAATACACGTTTCTTCCCCGTGTTTCCCATCTAGAAATGCATACTAAACTTAATATTTTCATCCATTTAAAACATAAAAAAACTCAATTAAGATATTTTCAAACAACTCTTATTATGCACCTGTCATGCATTTACATTCCTAAACGTTTTCACCTATGCTCAATCTTTACATGCTTCTTACTACGCACCTTAAACGCACAATTTCCCATTAATATCAATCTTATAACTTCTTTCAGACCCTTGCCTTTCCATCTAGACCCTAAAACCATCCCATTCCAACCCATAAACATACCCAAGAATTTGTCCGAATTTTTGAAACTGGCACTACTTGCGTGGTCAATGAAATAGCGGGTACCATTAGTCGACTCTAACCCAGTACGTCTTGTCTTTGGAATAAAATCAACTCCGAGCCCGATCTTAAAATCCTAGTAGAGAAATGAGAATTTTGCTGTTTTATTTATTTCCTTGCTTTTTTCTCCTTTTTTTCCAGCCCAAATCTGTGGAAAGACTTCTGTTTATTATGTTCCCCAAACGAACTTGGGCAGGATATTGCTTTTTACTGTGTTTTTTATTAGGTCTTCAGTTCACAACGGAAGACCTATAGTGATTGTATTGTTAAGTCTTCCGTTCACAACGGAAGACTTATAGTGATTGTATTGTTTCTTTTTATTATTAAGTCTTCCGTTCACAACGGAAGACTTATAGTGATTGTATTGTTTCTTTTTATTATTATTATTATTATTATTATTATTATTCCTCCCAAATTTTGTGAGCGCGATTACTCAGAGATGGTTGGATAGATTTTCACAATTTTTCACATGATAGTAGGCTGATATATGAAGTTTATATAAAATTCCGTTTTTTGAAAAATTCACTTCCGGTCCGAAGTTACGACCGAATTTCCACTTTTTAAATGGACTTTTGTCCGGAATTTTTCTCGGAAACGGTTTAAGGTAAAGATGTGAAATTTACAGGGGTATTAGACCATGACATTCTCTTTGTTTCGAAGTTGTTTTCGTGTGTTTCCGGTACTTCCTGTCCGAACCGGAAGTGAACTTGTGTATGGTCAATTTTCAACTTTTTTGTTTTTTAATATTTTTTCAAGATATTTTTATGTATAACAGAGGTTATTCTACAAATACTAAATATATAATTTGTTTTGAAATCAGATTCCACATTTTGCAGATTTTCGATACCCTCATTTTCCCTATTTACCTAGTGTGTAGACAATGGGCAAAGAAAGATAACTCTGACTTGTAAGTGAGAATAGAACTTTCGAGATAAAGGCGGAAATAGTATCGATATCGTCTCCATATTAAGACATTCCATATTCACTCTTTTCTACATGTAAGAATACGTTGGTTGCTCCATTCAGTGTATGTATAATGTAAAGTTGCCATGCAATGTTAGCCTATATTGACAGTTACTGAGAATGCTTTTGTATTTACACATGTATATATATGTATGAAAAAAAAAAAAAAAAAAAAAAAAAAAAAAAAAAAAAAAAAAACCATGATATATGCCGGCTAGCACATTCAAGTAAATATATTATAAACAGTATACATTTATAGTGATGGCATGCATCTAGCATACTGGATTACATCTTTTGACATTTGGCCTTGAAATTTAGGTCAAGGTCAAAAGTCAAGACCATTGAAAATCTACATAAATGGTTGGTATTAGCTATTTACCCAAATGACCTTGACCTTTGAACTTGAAATTCGACCTTGACCTTGACCCAAGGTAAAAAAAGAAATATGAAGTACATGTATCTAGATTCAGCTTTCAGTGTTTATTTCGGTTAGCAGGATAGAAGGTAAAGAGTTTTTTTAATGACCTTCACCTTTGACCTAAAGGTCACAAACAATCAATCTTAAGTTCTTAAGTTCTTGGAGGTAGATACAAGATACAAATCCCACTTTAAATTGGTTTAGAGTAAACTACCCCCCCCCCCCTTCTTCCAAAGAAAAAAAAAATCAAACTAATAGCAACGTAGAGAATTAATGTAAAACTCAAACATCACCTCGGATTGACATAAAATTTAAGCTAACTGCAGAAAAGACCCCAAAGAAAGTTTCCTGAAAGTTTTACGGTGAGTCTGTAAAGTATATAGAAATTATGAATTTTTACGGCGAAAATTACAAATTCTGTCGTGTTTGAAATTTCAGTGCAGATAAACAAAGACATGATCAAACCCTTTTATAGCCTATTTCTTTAGATGTCGTTAACAGCATTCAATTTTACTGATATGAAATGATATTTTAATACCAAGCATTCTTCTTTTATTTTACATTTGAAATTTATTTGATTTTTTTTTTAGAATTACGCAATCCCCAGAAATGGCGATTTTCGGTATATTAAAAAGCAATACACGTTTCTTCCCCGTGTTTCCCATCTAGAAATGCATACTAAACTTAATATTTTCATCCATTTAAAACATAAAAAAACTCAATTAAGATATTTTCAAACAACTCTTATTATGCACCTGTCATGCATTTACATTCCTAAACGTTTTCACCTATGCTCAATCTTTACATGCTTCTTACTACGCACCTTAAACGCACAATTTCCCATTAATATCAATCTTATAACTTCTTTCAGACCCTTGCCTTTCCATCTAGACCCTAAAACCATCCCATTCCAACCCATAAACATACCCAAGAATTTGTCCGAATTTTTGAAACTGGCACTACTTGCGTGGTCAATGAAATAGCGGGTACCATTAGTCGACTCTAACCCAGTACGTCTTGTCTTTGGAATAAAATCAACTCCGAGCCCGATCTTAAAATCCTAGTAGAGAAATGAGAATTTTGCTGTTTTATTTATTTCCTTGCTTTTTTCTCCTTTTTTTCCAGCCCAAATCTGTGGAAAGACTTCTGTTTATTATGTTCCCCAAACGAACTTGGGCAGGATATTGCTTTTTACTGTGTTTTTTATTAGGTCTTCAGTTCACAACGGAAGACCTATAGTGATTGTATTGTTAAGTCTTCCGTTCACAACGGAAGACTTATAGTGATTGTATTGTTTCTTTTTATTATTAAGTCTTCCGTTCACAACGGAAGACTTATAGTGATTGTATTGTTTCTTTTTATTATTATTATTATTATTATTATTATTATTCCTCCCAAATTTTGTGAGCGCGATTACTCAGAGATGGTTGGATAGATTTTCACAATTTTTCACATGATAGTAGGCTGATATATGAAGTTTATATAAAATTCCGTTTTTTGAAAAATTCACTTCCGGTCCGAAGTTACGACCGAATTTCCACTTTTTAAATGGACTTTTGTCCGGAATTTTTCTCGGAAACGGTTTAAGGTAAAGATGTGAAATTTACAGGGGTATTAGACCATGACATTCTCTTTGTTTCGAAGTTGTTTTCGTGTGTTTCCGGTACTTCCTGTCCGAACCGGAAGTGAACTTGTGTATGGTCAATTTTCAACTTTTTTGTTTTTTAATATTTTTTCAAGATATTTTTATGTATAACAGAGGTTATTCTACAAATACTAAATATATAATTTGTTTTGAAATCAGATTCCACATTTTGCAGATTTTCGATACCCTCATTTTCCCTATTTACCTAGTGTGTAGACAATGGGCAAAGAAAGATAACTCTGACTTGTAAGTGAGAATAGAACTTTCGAGATAAAGGCGGAAATAGTATCGATATCGTCTCCATATTAAGACATTCCATATTCACTCTTTTCTACATGTAAGAATACGTTGGTTGCTCCATTCAGTGTATGTATAATGTAAAGTTGCCATGCAATGTTAGCCTATATTGACAGTTACTGAGAATGCTTTTGTATTTACACATGTATATATATGTATGAAAAAAAAAAAAAAAAAAAAAAAAAAAAAAAAAAAAAAAAAAAAAAAACCATGATATATGCCGGCTAGCACATTCAAGTAAATATATTATAAACAGTATACATTTATAGTGATGGCATGCATCTAGCATACTGGATTACATCTTTTGACATTTGGCCTTGAAATTTAGGTCAAGGTCAAAAGTCAAGACCATTGAAAATCTACATAAATGGTTGGTATTAGCTATTTACCCAAATGACCTTGACCTTTGAACTTGAAATTCGACCTTGACCTTGACCCAAGGTAAAAAAAGAAATATGAAGTACATGTATCTAGATTCAGCTTTCAGTGTTTATTTCGGTTAGCAGGATAGAAGGTAAAGAGTTTTTTTAATGACCTTCACCTTTGACCTAAAGGTCACAAACAATCAATCTTAAGTTCTTAAGTTCTTGGAGGTAGATACAAGATACAAATCCCACTTTAAATTGGTTTAGAGTAAACTACCCCCCCCCCCTTCTTCCAAAGAAAAAAAAAATCAAACTAATAGCAACGTAGAGAATTAATGTAAAACTCAAACATCACCTCGGATTGACATAAAATTTAAGCTAACTGCAGAAAAGACCCCAAAGAAAGTTTCCTGAAAGTTTTACGGTGAGTCTGTAAAGTATATAGAAATTATGAATTTTTACGGCGAAAATTACAAATTCTGTCGTGTTTGAAATTTCAGTGCAGATAAACAAAGACATGATCAAACCCTTTTATAGCCTATTTCTTTAGATGTCGTTAACAGCATTCAATTTTACTGATATGAAATGATATTTTAATACCAAGCATTCTTCTTTTATTTTACATTTGAAATTTATTTGATTTTTTTTTTAGAATTACGCAATCCCCAGAAATGGCGATTTTCGGTATATTAAAAAGCAATACACGTTTCTTCCCCGTGTTTCCCATCTAGAAATGCATACTAAACTTAATATTTTCATCCATTTAAAACATAAAAAAACTCAATTAAGATATTTTCAAACAACTCTTATTATGCACCTGTCATGCATTTACATTCCTAAACGTTTTCACCTATGCTCAATCTTTACATGCTTCTTACTACGCACCTTAAACGCACAATTTCCCATTAATATCAATCTTATAACTTCTTTCAGACCCTTGCCTTTCCATCTAGACCCTAAAACCATCCCATTCCAACCCATAAACATACCCAAGAATTTGTCCGAATTTTTGAAACTGGCACTACTTGCGTGGTCAATGAAATAGCGGGTACCATTAGTCGACTCTAACCCAGTACGTCTTGTCTTTGGAATAAAATCAACTCCGAGCCCGATCTTAAAATCCTAGTAGAGAAATGAGAATTTTGCTGTTTTATTTATTTCCTTGCTTTTTTCTCCTTTTTTTCCAGCCCAAATCTGTGGAAAGACTTCTGTTTATTATGTTCCCCAAACGAACTTGGGCAGGATATTGCTTTTTACTGTGTTTTTTATTAGGTCTTCAGTTCACAACGGAAGACCTATAGTGATTGTATTGTTAAGTCTTCCGTTCACAACGGAAGACTTATAGTGATTGTATTGTTTCTTTTTATTATTAAGTCTTCCGTTCACAACGGAAGACTTATAGTGATTGTATTGTTTCTTTTTATTATTATTATTATTATTATTATTATTATTATTCCTCCCAAATTTTGTGAGCGCGATTACTCAGAGATGGTTGGATAGATTTTCACAATTTTTCACATGATAGTAGGCTGATATATGAAGTTTATATAAAATTCCGTTTTTTGAAAAATTCACTTCCGGTCCGAAGTTACGACCGAATTTCCACTTTTTAAATGGACTTTTGTCCGGAATTTTTCTCGGAAACGGTTTAAGGTAAAGATGTGAAATTTACAGGGGTATTAGACCATGACATTCTCTTTGTTTCGAAGTTGTTTTCGTGTGTTTCCGGTACTTCCTGTCCGAACCGGAAGTGAACTTGTGTATGGTCAATTTTCAACTTTTTTGTTTTTTAATATTTTTTCAAGATATTTTTATGTATAACAGAGGTTATTCTACAAATACTAAATATATAATTTGTTTTGAAATCAGATTCCACATTTTGCAGATTTTCGATACCCTCATTTTCCCTATTTACCTAGTGTGTAGACAATGGGCAAAGAAAGATAACTCTGACTTGTAAGTGAGAATAGAACTTTCGAGATAAAGGCGGAAATAGTATCGATATCGTCTCCATATTAAGACATTCCATATTCACTCTTTTCTACATGTAAGAATACGTTGGTTGCTCCATTCAGTGTATGTATAATGTAAAGTTGCCATGCAATGTTAGCCTATATTGACAGTTACTGAGAATGCTTTTGTATTTACACATGTATATATATGTATGAAAAAAAAAAAAAAAAAAAAAAAAAAAAAAAAAAAAAAAAAAAAAAAACCATGATATATGCCGGCTAGCACATTCAAGTAAATATATTATAAACAGTATACATTTATAGTGATGGCATGCATCTAGCATACTGGATTACATCTTTTGACATTTGGCCTTGAAATTTAGGTCAAGGTCAAAAGTCAAGACCATTGAAAATCTACATAAATGGTTGGTATTAGCTATTTACCCAAATGACCTTGACCTTTGAACTTGAAATTCGACCTTGACCTTGACCCAAGGTAAAAAAAGAAATATGAAGTACATGTATCTAGATTCAGCTTTCAGTGTTTATTTCGGTTAGCAGGATAGAAGGTAAAGAGTTTTTTTAATGACCTTCACCTTTGACCTAAAGGTCACAAACAATCAATCTTAAGTTCTTAAGTTCTTGGAGGTAGATACAAGATACAAATCCCACTTTAAATTGGTTTAGAGTAAACTACCCCCCCCCCCTTCTTCCAAAGAAAAAAAAAATCAAACTAATAGCAACGTAGAGAATTAATGTAAAACTCAAACATCACCTCGGATTGACATAAAATTTAAGCTAACTGCAGAAAAGACCCCAAAGAAAGTTTCCTGAAAGTTTTACGGTGAGTCTGTAAAGTATATAGAAATTATGAATTTTTACGGCGAAAATTACAAATTCTGTCGTGTTTGAAATTTCAGTGCAGATAAACAAAGACATGATCAAACCCTTTTATAGCCTATTTCTTTAGATGTCGTTAACAGCATTCAATTTTACTGATATGAAATGATATTTTAATACCAAGCATTCTTCTTTTATTTTACATTTGAAATTTATTTGATTTTTTTTTTAGAATTACGCAATCCCCAGAAATGGCGATTTTCGGTATATTAAAAAGCAATACACGTTTCTTCCCCGTGTTTCCCATCTAGAAATGCATACTAAACTTAATATTTTCATCCATTTAAAACATAAAAAAACTCAATTAAGATATTTTCAAACAACTCTTATTATGCACCTGTCATGCATTTACATTCCTAAACGTTTTCACCTATGCTCAATCTTTACATGCTTCTTACTACGCACCTTAAACGCACAATTTCCCATTAATATCAATCTTATAACTTCTTTCAGACCCTTGCCTTTCCATCTAGACCCTAAAACCATCCCATTCCAACCCATAAACATACCCAAGAATTTGTCCGAATTTTTGAAACTGGCACTACTTGCGTGGTCAATGAAATAGCGGGTACCATTAGTCGACTCTAACCCAGTACGTCTTGTCTTTGGAATAAAATCAACTCCGAGCCCGATCTTAAAATCCTAGTAGAGAAATGAGAATTTTGCTGTTTTATTTATTTCCTTGCTTTTTTCTCCTTTTTTTCCAGCCCAAATCTGTGGAAAGACTTCTGTTTATTATGTTCCCCAAACGAACTTGGGCAGGATATTGCTTTTTACTGTGTTTTTTATTAGGTCTTCAGTTCACAACGGAAGACCTATAGTGATTGTATTGTTAAGTCTTCCGTTCACAACGGAAGACTTATAGTGATTGTATTGTTTCTTTTTATTATTATTAAGTCTTCCGTTCACAACGGAAGACTTATAGTGATTGTATTGTTTCTTTTTATTATTATTATTATTATTATTATTATTATTCCTCCCAAATTTTGTGAGCGCGATTACTCAGAGATGGTTGGATAGATTTTCACAATTTTTCACATGATAGTAGGCTGATATATGAAGTTTATATAAAATTCCGTTTTTTGAAAAATTCACTTCCGGTCCGAAGTTACGACCGAATTTCCACTTTTTAAATGGACTTTTGTCCGGAATTTTTCTCGGAAACGGTTTAAGGTAAAGATGTGAAATTTACAGGGGTATTAGACCATGACATTCTCTTTGTTTCGAAGTTGTTTTCGTGTGTTTCCGGTACTTCCTGTCCGAACCGGAAGTGAACTTGTGTATGGTCAATTTTCAACTTTTTTGTTTTTTAATATTTTTTCAAGATATTTTTATGTATAACAGAGGTTATTCTACAAATACTAAATATATAATTTGTTTTGAAATCAGATTCCACATTTTGCAGATTTTCGATACCCTCATTTTCCCTATTTACCTAGTGTGTAGACAATGGGCAAAGAAAGATAACTCTGACTTGTAAGTGAGAATAGAACTTTCGAGATAAAGGCGGAAATAGTATCGATATCGTCTCCATATTAAGACATTCCATATTCACTCTTTTCTACATGTAAGAATACGTTGGTTGCTCCATTCAGTGTATGTATAATGTAAAGTTGCCATGCAATGTTAGCCTATATTGACAGTTACTGAGAATGCTTTTGTATTTACACATGTATATATATGTATGAAAAAAAAAAAAAAAAAAAAAAAAAAAAAAAAAAAAAAAAAAAAAACCATGATATATGCCGGCTAGCACATTCAAGTAAATATATTATAAACAGTATACATTTATAGTGATGGCATGCATCTAGCATACTGGATTACATCTTTTGACATTTGGCCTTGAAATTTAGGTCAAGGTCAAAAGTCAAGACCATTGAAAATCTACATAAATGGTTGGTATTAGCTATTTACCCAAATGACCTTGACCTTTGAACTTGAAATTCGACCTTGACCTTGACCCAAGGTAAAAAAAGAAATATGAAGTACATGTATCTAGATTCAGCTTTCAGTGTTTATTTCGGTTAGCAGGATAGAAGGTAAAGAGTTTTTTTAATGACCTTCACCTTTGACCTAAAGGTCACAAACAATCAATCTTAAGTTCTTAAGTTCTTGGAGGTAGATACAAGATACAAATCCCACTTTAAATTGGTTTAGAGTAAACTACCCCCCCCCCTTCTTCCAAAGAAAAAAAAAATCAAACTAATAGCAACGTAGAGAATTAATGTAAAACTCAAACATCACCTCGGATTGACATAAAATTTAAGCTAACTGCAGAAAAGACCCCAAAGAAAGTTTCCTGAAAGTTTTACGGTGAGTCTGTAAAGTATATAGAAATTATGAATTTTTACGGCGAAAATTACAAATTCTGTCGTGTTTGAAATTTCAGTGCAGATAAACAAAGACATGATCAAACCCTTTTATAGCCTATTTCTTTAGATGTCGTTAACAGCATTCAATTTTACTGATATGAAATGATATTTTAATACCAAGCATTCTTCTTTTATTTTACATTTGAAATTTATTTGATTTTTTTTTTAGAATTACGCAATCCCCAGAAATGGCGATTTTCGGTATATTAAAAAGCAATACACGTTTCTTCCCCGTGTTTCCCATCTAGAAATGCATACTAAACTTAATATTTTCATCCATTTAAAACATAAAAAAACTCAATTAAGATATTTTCAAACAACTCTTATTATGCACCTGTCATGCATTTACATTCCTAAACGTTTTCACCTATGCTCAATCTTTACATGCTTCTTACTACGCACCTTAAACGCACAATTTCCCATTAATATCAATCTTATAACTTCTTTCAGACCCTTGCCTTTCCATCTAGACCCTAAAACCATCCCATTCCAACCCATAAACATACCCAAGAATTTGTCCGAATTTTTGAAACTGGCACTACTTGCGTGGTCAATGAAATAGCGGGTACCTTAGTCGACTCTAACCCAGTACGTCTTGTCTTTGGAATAAAATCAACTCCGAGCCCGATCTTAAAATCCTAGTAGAGAAATGAGAATTTTGCTGTTTTATTTATTTCCTTGCTTTTTTCTCCTTTTTTTCCAGCCCAAATCTGTGGAAAGACTTCTGTTTATTATGTTCCCCAAACGAACTTGGGCAGGATATTGCTTTTTACTGTGTTTTTTATTAGGTCTTCAGTTCACAACGGAAGACCTATAGTGATTGTATTGTTAAGTCTTCCGTTCACAACGGAAGACTTATAGTGATTGTATTGTTTCTTTTTATTATTAAGTCTTCCGTTCACAACGGAAGACTTATAGTGATTGTATTGTTTCTTTTTATTATTATTATTATTATTATTATTATTATTCCTCCCAAATTTTGTGAGCGCGATTACTCAGAGATGGTTGGATAGATTTTCACAATTTTTCACATGATAGTAGGCTGATATATGAAGTTTATATAAAATTCCGTTTTTTGAAAAATTCACTTCCGGTCCGAAGTTACGACCGAATTTCCACTTTTTAAATGGACTTTTGTCCGGAATTTTTCTCGGAAACGGTTTAAGGTAAAGATGTGAAATTTACAGGGGTATTAGACCATGACATTCTCTTTGTTTCGAAGTTGTTTTCGTGTGTTTCCGGTACTTCCTGTCCGAACCGGAAGTGAACTTGTGTATGGTCAATTTTCAACTTTTTTGTTTTTTAATATTTTTTCAAGATATTTTTATGTATAACAGAGGTTATTCTACAAATACTAAATATATAATTTGTTTTGAAATCAGATTCCACATTTTGCAGATTTTCGATACCCTCATTTTCCCTATTTACCTAGTGTGTAGACAATGGGCAAAGAAAGATAACTCTGACTTGTAAGTGAGAATAGAACTTTCGAGATAAAGGCGGAAATAGTATCGATATCGTCTCCATATTAAGACATTCCATATTCACTCTTTTCTACATGTAAGAATACGTTGGTTGCTCCATTCAGTGTATGTATAATGTAAAGTTGCCATGCAATGTTAGCCTATATTGACAGTTACTGAGAATGCTTTTGTATTTACACATGTATATATATGTATGAAAAAAAAAAAAAAAAAAAAAAAAAAAAAAAAAAAAAAAAAAAAAAAAAAACCATGATATATGCCGGCTAGCACATTCAAGTAAATATATTATAAACAGTATACATTTATAGTGATGGCATGCATCTAGCATACTGGATTACATCTTTTGACATTTGGCCTTGAAATTTAGGTCAAGGTCAAAAGTCAAGACCATTGAAAATCTACATAAATGGTTGGTATTAGCTATTTACCCAAATGACCTTGACCTTTGAACTTGAAATTCGACCTTGACCTTGACCCAAGGTAAAAAAAGAAATATGAAGTACATGTATCTAGATTCAGCTTTCAGTGTTTATTTCGGTTAGCAGGATAGAAGGTAAAGAGTTTTTTTAATGACCTTCACCTTTGACCTAAAGGTCACAAACAATCAATCTTAAGTTCTTAAGTTCTTGGAGGTAGATACAAGATACAAATCCCACTTTAAATTGGTTTAGAGTAAACTACCCCCCCCCCTTCTTCCAAAGAAAAAAAAAATCAAACTAATAGCAACGTAGAGAATTAATGTAAAACTCAAACATCACCTCGGATTGACATAAAATTTAAGCTAACTGCAGAAAAGACCCCAAAGAAAGTTTCCTGAAAGTTTTACGGTGAGTCTGTAAAGTATATAGAAATTATGAATTTTTACGGCGAAAATTACAAATTCTGTCGTGTTTGAAATTTCAGTGCAGATAAACAAAGACATGATCAAACCCTTTTATAGCCTATTTCTTTAGATGTCGTTAACAGCATTCAATTTTACTGATATGAAATGATATTTTAATACCAAGCATTCTTCTTTTATTTTACATTTGAAATTTATTTGATTTTTTTTTTAGAATTACGCAATCCCCAGAAATGGCGATTTTCGGTATATTAAAAAGCAATACACGTTTCTTCCCCGTGTTTCCCATCTAGAAATGCATACTAAACTTAATATTTTCATCCATTTAAAACATAAAAAAACTCAATTAAGATATTTTCAAACAACTCTTATTATGCACCTGTCATGCATTTACATTCCTAAACGTTTTCACCTATGCTCAATCTTTACATGCTTCTTACTACGCACCTTAAACGCACAATTTCCCATTAATATCAATCTTATAACTTCTTTCAGACCCTTGCCTTTCCATCTAGACCCTAAAACCATCCCATTCCAACCCATAAACATACCCAAGAATTTGTCCGAATTTTTGAAACTGGCACTACTTGCGTGGTCAATGAAATAGCGGGTACCATTAGTCGACTCTAACCCAGTACGTCTTGTCTTTGGAATAAAATCAACTCCGAGCCCGATCTTAAAATCCTAGTAGAGAAATGAGAATTTTGCTGTTTTATTTATTTCCTTGCTTTTTTCTCCTTTTTTTCCAGCCCAAATCTGTGGAAAGACTTCTGTTTATTATGTTCCCCAAACGAACTTGGGCAGGATATTGCTTTTTACTGTGTTTTTTATTAGGTCTTCAGTTCACAACGGAAGACCTATAGTGATTGTATTGTTAAGTCTTCCGTTCACAACGGAAGACTTATAGTGATTGTATTGTTTCTTTTTATTATTAAGTCTTCCGTTCACAACGGAAGACTTATAGTGATTGTATTGTTTCTTTTTATTATTATTATTAAGTCTTCCGTTCACAACGGAAGACTTATAGTGATTGTATTGTTTCTTTTTATTATTATTATTATTATTATTATTATTATTCCTCCCAAATTTTGTGAGCGCGATTACTCAGAGATGGTTGGATAGATTTTCACAATTTTTCACATGATAGTAGGCTGATATATGAAGTTTATATAAAATTCCGTTTTCTGAAAAATTCACTTCCGGTCCGAAGTTACGGCCGAATTTCCAATTTTTAAATGGACTTTTGTCCGGAATTTTTCTCGGAAACGGTTTGAGGTAAAGATATGAAATTTACAGGAGTATTAGATCATGACATTCTCTTTGTTTCGAAGTTGTTTTCGTGTGTTTCCGGTACTTCCTGTCCGAACCGGAAGTGAACTTGTGTTTGGTCAATTTTCAACTTTTTTGTTTTTTTCACATTTTTTCAAGATATTATTATGTATAACAGAGGTTATTCTACAAATACTAAATATATAATTTGTTTTGAAATCAGATTCCACATTTTGCAGATTTTCGGTACCCTCATTTTCCCTATTTACCTAGTGTGTAGACAATGGGCAAAGAAAGATAACTCTGACTTGTAAGTGAGAATAGAACTTTCGAGATAAAGGCGGAAATAGTATCGATGACGTTAGAGACATATACACTCTCCATATCAAAATATTTAGACGTTCTATATTCACTCTTCAAAATTTAGGAGGACGTTGGTTACCGCTTCCAGTGCATGTAAAGTTTGAAGTTGCCAGTGTAGTGTAAGTCTGTATTGACAGTTAGTTAATTTACACATGAATATATCTAAAAAAAAATTAATATATATATGCTAGGTAGCTAATTCTTGAAAGTAAATATATTATAAGCACTGAACATACATTTATAGTGATGGACAGGCATGCAGTTTTATCTTTTTCGTAAATTAAGTTCAGAATACGATAGTTATAAGCCTTCTATAATGCAGACGATTTATTATTCTCTATGATCTGAATGCGAAATTATCCCGATTTCCGAGTTTTACTTTCGATATTAAAAAATATTACATACACTCAAAAAAGGAATTAAGCGATAGAAAATTGTAATACAGTACTGTTTTAAAGCCTTTATAAATAAATTGATATCTGCCACTGAAAAGAAAGAAAATCAATCTATAGATTAGATTTGGTTATTACATATATATTTGATAAAAGGTTAAATTATTTATGACACATGATCTATACTCTATATACCCAAGGAATTATAAAAGATGTGAAAAGGCGATTCTTGGATTCTTGTGAAATACTCAAAGAGTTAAAGAGTGTGTGAAATAATGGTACGCTATATGTTTCTTTTGAAAAAAAAAAACATGATAAAAAAATTGTACAAGTCTGTTGATATGTGGGATAAGTATATCTGAATGAACACAATTTTATGCAATGATATATAATCATGTGCATGCAACTGACGTCCGTACTTTTCCTTGTAATTCATAAAACATAAAATTATCTAATTCCTTTGAAGCCCCCCCCCCCTCCCCGTCTTGATTAATATTTGGAGACGTTCGTGCAGCTAGGCATTTGAATTATATATTCGTTTTAGATTTAAATCTGGAACATGTGAATAACATTACCATTTACATGTATACAGAATTTCATGTTTTATAATTATGAAATGTTCAATTTACATGTCTGAGAGAGAGAGAGAGGAGAGATTCCCTCTTAATCCCGATCCAGACCAAAAATTAGTTCTTTATCGGTCACACCCATTCTTTATTAGATGTTTTCTGATTTCATACTCAGTCATGGTCACATCCTGTATATTTTTCAGCTTAAAAAGTATCACACGAAGTGCACGTGTGTTGACCTGTCAATCAAAATCACTTGACGCTGTATGCACTGCAATTAAGTAGCCTGAGTTCGAAATGATCTTGAAGTATGATCTTTAAGTAAATCTGATGCAAAAAACTTGTAAAAAAAAAAAATAGAATAAAATAAAAAATAAAATATCTCGGTATTATGAACTTCGACTGTGGGACGTAGAGACCGGTCCTTTGGATGAGATCGTATAAATCGAGGTCCCTTGTCGCAGAAGATGCTGGCATAAAAAAGATTCCCCACTGCTCAATTGCGATAAATGCCAAAGTATAGGACAAAAATTTACAGTCTCCACCGGCGAGTGGTGGCGTCTCCATGTGAGTGAAAAATTCTGGAGAGGGACGTTAAACAACATACGTATAATCAATCAATCAATCAATCAATCGATTGCTGAAGAATTACTGTAATTGAATAATTTGTCTTATAGGTATGTTGTCAAATCTTGATATTATAACTTTACAAAACTCAGTGACTTTACGTTTAATGTGATACTAACTTAATTCATTATATTTTTTTATAACACCATCACAATTATGCCAAAACATACACACAGTGAAGTTTATGATAGTACGGTGTTCGTTCGTCTGTTTGTTTGTCTTAGAAATGATTGCAAACATTTTTTTTTTTAAATTGCTAATGATATACGTATATCTCTTATAGGTGCCAAATGTATTATACAAGATTGATAATGAAAATCAAAGTACCTTAAGTACTGAAAGGACTTTTTTCCAGTTATTTTTTTCTTTCACAGTAAATATGATATGTATGGTTTTTACACAGAAAAAAGCAAATTCTTACAGATTTAGAAGAACGGAAGACTTTTTTGTTGCCATGGCAACAAGAGTCTAGTTATTATTATTATTATTATTCCTCCCAAATTTTGTGAGCGCGATTACTCAGAGATGGTTGGATAGATTTTCACAATTTTTCACATGATAGTAGGCTGATATATGAAGTTTATATAAAATTCCGTTTTTTGAAAAATTCACTTCCGGTCCGAAGTTACGACCGAATTTCCACTTTTTAAATGGACTTTTGTCCGGAATTTTTCTCGGAAACGGTTTAAGGTAAAGATGTGAAATTTACAGGGGTATTAGACCATGACATTCTCTTTGTTTCGAAGTTGTTTTCGTGTGTTTCCGGTACTTCCTGTCCGAACCGGAAGTGAACTTGTGTATGGTCAATTTTCAACTTTTTTGTTTTTTAATATTTTTTCAAGATATTTTTATGTATAACAGAGGTTATTCTACAAATACTAAATATATAATTTGTTTTGAAATCAGATTCCACATTTTGCAGATTTTCGATACCCTCATTTTCCCTATTTACCTAGTGTGTAGACAATGGGCAAAGAAAGATAACTCTGACTTGTAAGTGAGAATAGAACTTTCGAGATAAAGGCGGAAATAGTATCGATATCGTCTCCATATTAAGACATTCCATATTCACTCTTTTCTACATGTAAGAATACGTTGGTTGCTCCATTCAGTGTATGTATAATGTAAAGTTGCCATGCAATGTTAGCCTATATTGACAGTTACTGAGAATGCTTTTGTATTTACACATGTATATATATGTATGAAAAAAAAAAAAAAAAAAAAAAAAAAAAAAAAAAAAAAAAAAAAAAAAACCATGATATATGCCGGCTAGCACATTCAAGTAAATATATTATAAACAGTATACATTTATAGTGATGGCATGCATCTAGCATACTGGATTACATCTTTTGACATTTGGCCTTGAAATTTAGGTCAAGGTCAAAAGTCAAGACCATTGAAAATCTACATAAATGGTTGGTATTAGCTATTTACCCAAATGACCTTGACCTTTGAACTTGAAATTCGACCTTGACCTTGACCCAAGGTAAAAAAAGAAATATGAAGTACATGTATCTAGATTCAGCTTTCAGTGTTTATTTCGGTTAGCAGGATAGAAGGTAAAGAGTTTTTTTAATGACCTTCACCTTTGACCTAAAGGTCACAAACAATCAATCTTAAGTTCTTAAGTTCTTGGAGGTAGATACAAGATACAAATCCCACTTTAAATTGGTTTAGAGTAAACTACCCCCCCCCCCCTTCTTCCAAAGAAAAAAAAAATCAAACTAATAGCAACGTAGAGAATTAATGTAAAACTCAAACATCACCTCGGATTGACATAAAATTTAAGCTAACTGCAGAAAAGACCCCAAAGAAAGTTTCCTGAAAGTTTTACGGTGAGTCTGTAAAGTATATAGAAATTATGAATTTTTACGGCGAAAATTACAAATTCTGTCGTGTTTGAAATTTCAGTGCAGATAAACAAAGACATGATCAAACCCTTTTATAGCCTATTTCTTTAGATGTCGTTAACAGCATTCAATTTTACTGATATGAAATGATATTTTAATACCAAGCATTCTTCTTTTATTTTACATTTGAAATTTATTTGATTTTTTTTTTAGAATTACGCAATCCCCAGAAATGGCGATTTTCGGTATATTAAAAAGCAATACACGTTTCTTCCCCGTGTTTCCCATCTAGAAATGCATACTAAACTTAATATTTTCATCCATTTAAAACATAAAAAAACTCAATTAAGATATTTTCAAACAACTCTTATTATGCACCTGTCATGCATTTACATTCCTAAACGTTTTCACCTATGCTCAATCTTTACATGCTTCTTACTACGCACCTTAAACGCACAATTTCCCATTAATATCAATCTTATAACTTCTTTCAGACCCTTGCCTTTCCATCTAGACCCTAAAACCATCCCATTCCAACCCATAAACATACCCAAGAATTTGTCCGAATTTTTGAAACTGGCACTACTTGCGTGGTCAATGAAATAGCGGGTACCATTAGTCGACTCTAACCCAGTACGTCTTGTCTTTGGAATAAAATCAACTCCGAGCCCGATCTTAAAATCCTAGTAGAGAAATGAGAATTTTGCTGTTTTATTTATTTCCTTGCTTTTTTCTCCTTTTTTTCCAGCCCAAATCTGTGGAAAGACTTCTGTTTATTATGTTCCCCAAACGAACTTGGGCAGGATATTGCTTTTTACTGTGTTTTTTATTAGGTCTTCAGTTCACAACGGAAGACCTATAGTGATTGTATTGTTAAGTCTTCCGTTCACAACGGAAGACTTATAGTGATTGTATTGTTTCTTTTTATTATTATTAAGTCTTCCGTTCACAACGGAAGACTTATAGTGATTGTATTGTTTCTTTTTATTATTATTATTATTATTATTATTATTATTCCTCCCAAATTTTGTGAGCGCGATTACTCAGAGATGGTTGGATAGATTTTCACAATTTTTCACATGATAGTAGGCTGATATATGAAGTTTATATAAAATTCCGTTTTTTGAAAAATTCACTTCCGGTCCGAAGTTACGACCGAATTTCCACTTTTTAAATGGACTTTTGTCCGGAATTTTTCTCGGAAACGGTTTAAGGTAAAGATGTGAAATTTACAGGGGTATTAGACCATGACATTCTCTTTGTTTCGAAGTTGTTTTCGTGTGTTTCCGGTACTTCCTGTCCGAACCGGAAGTGAACTTGTGTATGGTCAATTTTCAACTTTTTTGTTTTTTAATATTTTTTCAAGATATTTTTATGTATAACAGAGGTTATTCTACAAATACTAAATATATAATTTGTTTTGAAATCAGATTCCACATTTTGCAGATTTTCGATACCCTCATTTTCCCTATTTACCTAGTGTGTAGACAATGGGCAAAGAAAGATAACTCTGACTTGTAAGTGAGAATAGAACTTTCGAGATAAAGGCGGAAATAGTATCGATATCGTCTCCATATTAAGACATTCCATATTCACTCTTTTCTACATGTAAGAATACGTTGGTTGCTCCATTCAGTGTATGTATAATGTAAAGTTGCCATGCAATGTTAGCCTATATTGACAGTTACTGAGAATGCTTTTGTATTTACACATGTATATATATGTATGAAAAAAAAAAAAAAAAAAAAAAAAAAAAAAAAAAAAAAAAAAAAACCATGATATATGCCGGCTAGCACATTCAAGTAAATATATTATAAACAGTATACATTTATAGTGATGGCATGCATCTAGCATACTGGATTACATCTTTTGACATTTGGCCTTGAAATTTAGGTCAAGGTCAAAAGTCAAGACCATTGAAAATCTACATAAATGGTTGGTATTAGCTATTTACCCAAATGACCTTGACCTTTGAACTTGAAATTCGACCTTGACCTTGACCCAAGGTAAAAAAAGAAATATGAAGTACATGTATCTAGATTCAGCTTTCAGTGTTTATTTCGGTTAGCAGGATAGAAGGTAAAGAGTTTTTTTAATGACCTTCACCTTTGACCTAAAGGTCACAAACAATCAATCTTAAGTTCTTAAGTTCTTGGAGGTAGATACAAGATACAAATCCCACTTTAAATTGGTTTAGAGTAAACTACCCCCCCCCCTTCTTCCAAAGAAAAAAAAAATCAAACTAATAGCAACGTAGAGAATTAATGTAAAACTCAAACATCACCTCGGATTGACATAAAATTTAAGCTAACTGCAGAAAAGACCCCAAAGAAAGTTTCCTGAAAGTTTTACGGTGAGTCTGTAAAGTATATAGAAATTATGAATTTTTACGGCGAAAATTACAAATTCTGTCGTGTTTGAAATTTCAGTGCAGATAAACAAAGACATGATCAAACCCTTTTATAGCCTATTTCTTTAGATGTCGTTAACAGCATTCAATTTTACTGATATGAAATGATATTTTAATACCAAGCATTCTTCTTTTATTTTACATTTGAAATTTATTTGATTTTTTTTTTAGAATTACGCAATCCCCAGAAATGGCGATTTTCGGTATATTAAAAAGCAATACACGTTTCTTCCCCGTGTTTCCCATCTAGAAATGCATACTAAACTTAATATTTTCATCCATTTAAAACATAAAAAAAACTCAATTAAGATATTTTCAAACAACTCTTATTATGCACCTGTCATGCATTTACATTCCTAAACGTTTTCACCTATGCTCAATCTTTACATGCTTCTTACTACGCACCTTAAACGCACAATTTCCCATTAATATCAATCTTATAACTTCTTTCAGACCCTTGCCTTTCCATCTAGACCCTAAAACCATCCCATTCCAACCCATAAACATACCCAAGAATTTGTCCGAATTTTTGAAACTGGCACTACTTGCGTGGTCAATGAAATAGCGGGTACCATTAGTCGACTCTAACCCAGTACGTCTTGTCTTTGGAATAAAATCAACTCCGAGCCCGATCTTAAAATCCTAGTAGAGAAATGAGAATTTTGCTGTTTTATTTATTTCCTTGCTTTTTTCTCCTTTTTTTCCAGCCCAAATCTGTGGAAAGACTTCTGTTTATTATGTTCCCCAAACGAACTTGGGCAGGATATTGCTTTTTACTGTGTTTTTTATTAGGTCTTCAGTTCACAACGGAAGACCTATAGTGATTGTATTGTTAAGTCTTCCGTTCACAACGGAAGACTTATAGTGATTGTATTGTTTCTTTTTATTATTATTAAGTCTTCCGTTCACAACGGAAGACTTATAGTGATTGTATTGTTTCTTTTTATTATTATTATTATTAAGTCTTCCGTTCACAACGGAAGACTTATAGTGATTGTATTGTTTCTTTTTATTATTATTATTATTATTATTATTATTATTCCTCCCAAATTTTGTGAGCGCGATTACTCAGAAATGGTTGGATAGATTTTCACAGTTTTTCACATGATAGTAGGCCGATATATGAAGTTTATATAAAATTCCGTTTTTTGAAAAATTCACTTCCGGTCCGAAGTTACGGCCGAATTTCCAATTTTTAAATGGACTTTTGTCCGGAATTTTTCTCGGAAACGGTTTGAGGTAAAGATGTGAAATTTACAGGAGTATTAGATCATGACATTCTCTTTGTTTCGAAGTTGTTTTCGTGTGTTTCCGGTACTTCCTGTCCGAACCGGAAGTGAACTTGCGTTTGGTCAATTTTCAACTTTTTTGTTTTTTAATATTTTTTCAAGATATTATTATGTATAACAGAGGTAATTCTACAAATACTAAATATATAATTTGTTTTGAAATCAGATTCCACATTTTGCAGATTTTCGGTACCGTCATTTTCCCTATTTACCTAGTGTGTAAACAATGGGCAAAGAAAGATAACTCTGACTTGTAAGTGAGAATAGAACTTTCGAGATAAAGGCGGAAATAGTATCGATGACGTCAAAGACATATATACTCTCCACTCTCCATATCAAAATATTTAGACGTTCCATATTCACTCTTCTAAATGTAAGAGTACGTTGGTTACCGCTTCCAGTGCATGTATAGTTTAAAGTTGCCAGTGTAGTGTAAGTCTGTATTGATGTAGTGTAAGTCTGTATTGACAGTTAATTGATTTACACATGAATATATCTAAAAAAAAAATTAATATATATGCTAGGTACCTAATTCAAGTAAATATATTATAAGCACTGAATTTACATTTATAGTGATGGACAGGCATGCAATTTTATCTATCTCGTATAGTAAGTTCAGAATACGATAGTTATAAGCATTCTATAATGCAGACGATTTATTATTCTCTATGATTTGAATGCGAAATTATCCCGATTTCCGAGTTTTATTTTCGATATTAAAAAAATATTACATACACTCAAAAAGGAATTGAGTGATAGAAAACTGTAATACAGTACTGTTTTAAAGCCTTTATAAATAAATTGACATCTGCTACTTAAAGAAAGAAAATCAATCTATAGATTAGATTTGGTTATTACATGTATATTTGATAAAAAGTTAAATTATTTATGACACATGATCTATACTCTATATACCCAAGGAATTATAAAATATGTGAAAAGACGATTCTTGGATTCTTGTGAAATACTCAAAGAGTTAAAAAAAAAATGTGAAAACGCGATTCTGTGTGAAATAATGGTACGCTATATGTTTCTTTTGAAAAAAAAAACCATGAAAAAAAAATTGCACAGGTCTGTTGATATGTGGGATAAGTATACCTGAATGAACACAATTTCATGCAATGATATATAATTATGTACATGCAACTGAGGTCCGTACTTTTCCTTATAATTCATAAAACATAAAACTATCTTATTCCTTTGAAGCCCCCCCCCCCCATCTTGATTAATATTTGAAGACGTTCGTGCAGCTAGGCATTTGAATTATATATTCGTTTTAGATTTAAATCTGGAACATGTGAATATAATTACCATTTACATGTATACAGAATTTCATATTCTATAATGGTAGATTTGTCATTATGAAATGTTCAATTTACGTCTGGGAGAGAGAGAGAGAGAGAGGGGGGGAGAGAGAGAGAGAGATTCCCTCTTAATCCCGATTCTCCTATCCATTTACATAGACCAAAAATAAATTCTATATCGGTCACACCCATTCTTTATTAAATGTTTTCTGATTTCATAGTCAGTCATGGTCACATCCTGTATATTTTTCAGCTTAAAGTGCACGTGTGTTGACCTGTCAATCAAAATCACTTGACGCTGTATGCACTGCAATTAAGTAGCCTGAGTTCGAAATGCTCTTGAAGTATGATCTCTAAGTAAATCTGATGCAACAAACTTGTGAAAAAATACAATAAAATAAAAAATAAAATATCTCGGTATTATGAACTTCGATTGTGGGACGTGGAGACCGGTCCTTTGGATGAGATCGTATAAATCGAGGTCCCTTGTCGCAGAAGGTGCTGGCATAAAAAAGATTCCCCACTGCTCAATTGCGATAAGTGCCAAAGTATAGGACAAAAATTTGCAGTCTCCACCGGCGAGTGGTGGCGTCTCCATGTGAGTGAAAAATTCTGGAGAGGGACGTTAAACAACATACGTATAATCAATCAATCGATTGCTGAAGAATTACTGTAATTGAATAATCTGTCTTATAGGTATGCTGTCAAATCTTGATATTAACTTTACAAAACTCAGTGACTTTACATTTAATGTGATACTAACTTAATTCATTATATTTTTTTATACCACCATCACAATTATGCCTAAACATACACACTGTGAAGTTTATGATAGTACGGTGTTCGTTCGTCTGTTTGTTTGTCTTAGAAATGATTGCAAACAATTTTTTGTTAAATTGCTAATGATATACGTATATCTCTTATAGGTGCCAAATGTATTATACAAGATTGATAATGAAAATCAAAGTACCTTAAGTACTGACAGGACTTTTTTCTTTCACAGTAAATATGATATGTATGTTTTTACACAGAAAAAAGCAAATTCTTACAGATTTAGAAGAACGGAAGACTTTTTTGTTGCCATGGCAACAAGAGTCTAGTTATTATTATTATTATTCCTCCCAAATTTTGTGAGCGCGATTACTCAGAGATGGTTGGATAGATTTTCACAATTTTTCACATGATAGTAGGCTGATATATGAAGTTTATATAAAATTCCGTTTTTTGAAAAATTCACTTCCGGTCCGAAGTTACGACCGAATTTCCACTTTTTAAATGGACTTTTGTCCGGAATTTTTCTCGGAAACGGTTTAAGGTAAAGATGTGAAATTTACAGGGGTATTAGACCATGACATTCTCTTTGTTTCGAAGTTGTTTTCGTGTGTTTCCGGTACTTCCTGTCCGAACCGGAAGTGAACTTGTGTATGGTCAATTTTCAACTTTTTTGTTTTTTAATATTTTTTCAAGATATTTTTATGTATAACAGAGGTTATTCTACAAATACTAAATATATAATTTGTTTTGAAATCAGATTCCACATTTTGCAGATTTTCGATACCCTCATTTTCCCTATTTACCTAGTGTGTAGACAATGGGCAAAGAAAGATAACTCTGACTTGTAAGTGAGAATAGAACTTTCGAGATAAAGGCGGAAATAGTATCGATATCGTCTCCATATTAAGACATTCCATATTCACTCTTTTCTACATGTAAGAATACGTTGGTTGCTCCATTCAGTGTATGTATAATGTAAAGTTGCCATGCAATGTTAGCCTATATTGACAGTTACTGAGAATGCTTTTGTATTTACACATGTATATATATGTATGAAAAAAAAAAAAAAAAAAAAAAAAAAAAAAAAAAAAAAAAAAAAAAAAACCATGATATATGCCGGCTAGCACATTCAAGTAAATATATTATAAACAGTATACATTTATAGTGATGGCATGCATCTAGCATACTGGATTACATCTTTTGACATTTGGCCTTGAAATTTAGGTCAAGGTCAAAAGTCAAGACCATTGAAAATCTACATAAATGGTTGGTATTAGCTATTTACCCAAATGACCTTGACCTTTGAACTTGAAATTCGACCTTGACCTTGACCCAAGGTAAAAAAAGAAATATGAAGTACATGTATCTAGATTCAGCTTTCAGTGTTTATTTCGGTTGGTTAGCAGGATAGAAGGTAAAGAGTTTTTTTAATGACCTTCACCTTTGACCTAAAGGTCACAAACAATCAATCTTAAGTTCTTAAGTTCTTGGAGGTAGATACAAGATACAAATCCCACTTTAAATTGGTTTAGAGTAAACTACCCCCCCCCCCTTCTTCCAAAGAAAAAAAAAATCAAACTAATAGCAACGTAGAGAATTAATGTAAAACTCAAACATCACCTCGGATTGACATAAAATTTAAGCTAACTGCAGAAAAGACCCCAAAGAAAGTTTCCTGAAAGTTTTACGGTGAGTCTGTAAAGTATATAGAAATTATGAATTTTTACGGCGAAAATTACAAATTCTGTCGTGTTTGAAATTTCAGTGCAGATAAACAAAGACATGATCAAACCCTTTTATAGCCTATTTCTTTAGATGTCGTTAACAGCATTCAATTTTACTGATATGAAATGATATTTTAATACCAAGCATTCTTCTTTTATTTTACATTTGAAATTTATTTGATTTTTTTTTTAGAATTACGCAATCCCCAGAAATGGCGATTTTCGGTATATTAAAAAGCAATACACGTTTCTTCCCCGTGTTTCCCATCTAGAAATGCATACTAAACTTAATATTTTCATCCATTTAAAACATAAAAAAACTCAATTAAGATATTTTCAAACAACTCTTATTATGCACCTGTCATGCATTTACATTCCTAAACGTTTTCACCTATGCTCAATCTTTACATGCTTCTTACTACGCACCTTAAACGCACAATTTCCCATTAATATCAATCTTATAACTTCTTTCAGACCCTTGCCTTTCCATCTAGACCCTAAAACCATCCCATTCCAACCCATAAACATACCCAAGAATTTGTCCGAATTTTTGAAACTGGCACTACTTGCGTGGTCAATGAAATAGCGGGTACCATTAGTCGACTCTAACCCAGTACGTCTTGTCTTTGGAATAAAATCAACTCCGAGCCCGATCTTAAAATCCTAGTAGAGAAATGAGAATTTTGCTGTTTTATTTATTTCCTTGCTTTTTTCTCCTTTTTTTCCAGCCCAAATCTGTGGAAAGACTTCTGTTTATTATGTTCCCCAAACGAACTTGGGCAGGATATTGCTTTTTACTGTGTTTTTTATTAGGTCTTCAGTTCACAACGGAAGACCTATAGTGATTGTATTGTTAAGTCTTCCGTTCACAACGGAAGACTTATAGTGATTGTATTGTTTCTTTTTATTATTAAGTCTTCCGTTCACAACGGAAGACTTATAGTGATTGTATTGTTTCTTTTTATTATTATTATTATTATTATTATTATTATTCCTCCCAAATTTTGTGAGCGCGATTACTCAGAGATGGTTGGATAGATTTTCACAATTTTTCACATGATAGTAGGCTGATATATGAAGTTTATATAAAATTCCGTTTTTTGAAAAATTCACTTCCGGTCCGAAGTTACGACCGAATTTCCACTTTTTAAATGGACTTTTGTCCGGAATTTTTCTCGGAAACGGTTTAAGGTAAAGATGTGAAATTTACAGGGGTATTAGACCATGACATTCTCTTTGTTTCGAAGTTGTTTTCGTGTGTTTCCGGTACTTCCTGTCCGAACCGGAAGTGAACTTGTGTATGGTCAATTTTCAACTTTTTTGTTTTTTAATATTTTTTCAAGATATTTTTATGTATAACAGAGGTTATTCTACAAATACTAAATATATAATTTGTTTTGAAATCAGATTCCACATTTTGCAGATTTTCGATACCCTCATTTTCCCTATTTACCTAGTGTGTAGACAATGGGCAAAGAAAGATAACTCTGACTTGTAAGTGAGAATAGAACTTTCGAGATAAAGGCGGAAATAGTATCGATATCGTCTCCATATTAAGACATTCCATATTCACTCTTTTCTACATGTAAGAATACGTTGGTTGCTCCATTCAGTGTATGTATAATGTAAAGTTGCCATGCAATGTTAGCCTATATTGACAGTTACTGAGAATGCTTTTGTATTTACACATGTATATATATGTATGAAAAAAAAAAAAAAAAAAAAAAAAAAAAAAAAAAAAAAAAAAAAAAAACCATGATATATGCCGGCTAGCACATTCAAGTAAATATATTATAAACAGTATACATTTATAGTGATGGCATGCATCTAGCATACTGGATTACATCTTTTGACATTTGGCCTTGAAATTTAGGTCAAGGTCAAAAGTCAAGACCATTGAAAATCTACATAAATGGTTGGTATTAGCTATTTACCCAAATGACCTTGACCTTTGAACTTGAAATTCGACCTTGACCTTGACCCAAGGTAAAAAAAGAAATATGAAGTACATGTATCTAGATTCAGCTTTCAGTGTTTATTTCGGTTAGCAGGATAGAAGGTAAAGAGTTTTTTTAATGACCTTCACCTTTGACCTAAAGGTCACAAACAATCAATCTTAAGTTCTTAAGTTCTTGGAGGTAGATACAAGATACAAATCCCACTTTAAATTGGTTTAGAGTAAACTACCCCCCCCCCCTTCTTCCAAAGAAAAAAAAAATCAAACTAATAGCAACGTAGAGAATTAATGTAAAACTCAAACATCACCTCGGATTGACATAAAATTTAAGCTAACTGCAGAAAAGACCCCAAAGAAAGTTTCCTGAAAGTTTTACGGTGAGTCTGTAAAGTATATAGAAATTATGAATTTTTACGGCGAAAATTACAAATTCTGTCGTGTTTGAAATTTCAGTGCAGATAAACAAAGACATGATCAAACCCTTTTATAGCCTATTTCTTTAGATGTCGTTAACAGCATTCAATTTTACTGATATGAAATGATATTTTAATACCAAGCATTCTTCTTTTATTTTACATTTGAAATTTATTTGATTTTTTTTTTAGAATTACGCAATCCCCAGAAATGGCGATTTTCGGTATATTAAAAAGCAATACACGTTTCTTCCCCGTGTTTCCCATCTAGAAATGCATACTAAACTTAATATTTTCATCCATTTAAAACATAAAAAAACTCAATTAAGATATTTTCAAACAACTCTTATTATGCACCTGTCATGCATTTACATTCCTAAACGTTTTCACCTATGCTCAATCTTTACATGCTTCTTACTACGCACCTTAAACGCACAATTTCCCATTAATATCAATCTTATAACTTCTTTCAGACCCTTGCCTTTCCATCTAGACCCTAAAACCATCCCATTCCAACCCATAAACATACCCAAGAATTTGTCCGAATTTTTGAAACTGGCACTACTTGCGTGGTCAATGAAATAGCGGGTACCATTAGTCGACTCTAACCCAGTACGTCTTGTCTTTGGAATAAAATCAACTCCGAGCCCGATCTTAAAATCCTAGTAGAGAAATGAGAATTTTGCTGTTTTATTTATTTCCTTGCTTTTTTCTCCTTTTTTTCCAGCCCAAATCTGTGGAAAGACTTCTGTTTATTATGTTCCCCAAACGAACTTGGGCAGGATATTGCTTTTTACTGTGTTTTTTATTAGGTCTTCAGTTCACAACGGAAGACCTATAGTGATTGTATTGTTAAGTCTTCCGTTCACAACGGAAGACTTATAGTGATTGTATTGTTTCTTTTTATTATTAAGTCTTCCGTTCACAACGGAAGACTTATAGTGATTGTATTGTTTCTTTTTATTATTATTATTATTATTATTATTATTATTCCTCCCAAATTTTGTGAGCGCGATTACTCAGAGATGGTTGGATAGATTTTCACAATTTTTCACATGATAGTAGGCTGATATATGAAGTTTATATAAAATTCCGTTTTTTGAAAAATTCACTTCCGGTCCGAAGTTACGACCGAATTTCCACTTTTTAAATGGACTTTTGTCCGGAATTTTTCTCGGAAACGGTTTAAGGTAAAGATGTGAAATTTACAGGGGTATTAGACCATGACATTCTCTTTGTTTCGAAGTTGTTTTCGTGTGTTTCCGGTACTTCCTGTCCGAACCGGAAGTGAACTTGTGTATGGTCAATTTTCAACTTTTTTGTTTTTTAATATTTTTTCAAGATATTTTTATGTATAACAGAGGTTATTCTACAAATACTAAATATATAATTTGTTTTGAAATCAGATTCCACATTTTGCAGATTTTCGATACCCTCATTTTCCCTATTTACCTAGTGTGTAGACAATGGGCAAAGAAAGATAACTCTGACTTGTAAGTGAGAATAGAACTTTCGAGATAAAGGCGGAAATAGTATCGATATCGTCTCCATATTAAGACATTCCATATTCACTCTTTTCTACATGTAAGAATACGTTGGTTGCTCCATTCAGTGTATGTATAATGTAAAGTTGCCATGCAATGTTAGCCTATATTGACAGTTACTGAGAATGCTTTTGTATTTACACATGTATATATATGTATGAAAAAAAAAAAAAAAAAAAAAAAAAAAAAAAAAAAAAAAAAAAAAACCATGATATATGCCGGCTAGCACATTCAAGTAAATATATTATAAACAGTATACATTTATAGTGATGGCATGCATCTAGCATACTGGATTACATCTTTTGACATTTGGCCTTGAAATTTAGGTCAAGGTCAAAAGTCAAGACCATTGAAAATCTACATAAATGGTTGGTATTAGCTATTTACCCAAATGACCTTGACCTTTGAACTTGAAATTCGACCTTGACCTTGACCCAAGGTAAAAAAAGAAATATGAAGTACATGTATCTAGATTCAGCTTTCAGTGTTTATTTCGGTTAGCAGGATAGAAGGTAAAGAGTTTTTTTAATGACCTTCACCTTTGACCTAAAGGTCACAAACAATCAATCTTAAGTTCTTAAGTTCTTGGAGGTAGATACAAGATACAAATCCCACTTTAAATTGGTTTAGAGTAAACTACCCCCCCCCCCCTTCTTCCAAAGAAAAAAAAAATCAAACTAATAGCAACGTAGAGAATTAATGTAAAACTCAAACATCACCTCGGATTGACATAAAATTTAAGCTAACTGCAGAAAAGACCCCAAAGAAAGTTTCCTGAAAGTTTTACGGTGAGTCTGTAAAGTATATAGAAATTATGAATTTTTACGGCGAAAATTACAAATTCTGTCGTGTTTGAAATTTCAGTGCAGATAAACAAAGACATGATCAAACCCTTTTATAGCCTATTTCTTTAGATGTCGTTAACAGCATTCAATTTTACTGATATGAAATGATATTTTAATACCAAGCATTCTTCTTTTATTTTACATTTGAAATTTATTTGATTTTTTTTTTAGAATTACGCAATCCCCAGAAATGGCGATTTTCGGTATATTAAAAAGCAATACACGTTTCTTCCCCGTGTTTCCCATCTAGAAATGCATACTAAACTTAATATTTTCATCCATTTAAAACATAAAAAAACTCAATTAAGATATTTTCAAACAACTCTTATTATGCACCTGTCATGCATTTACATTCCTAAACGTTTTCACCTATGCTCAATCTTTACATGCTTCTTACTACGCACCTTAAACGCACAATTTCCCATTAATATCAATCTTATAACTTCTTTCAGACCCTTGCCTTTCCATCTAGACCCTAAAACCATCCCATTCCAACCCATAAACATACCCAAGAATTTGTCCGAATTTTTGAAACTGGCACTACTTGCGTGGTCAATGAAATAGCGGGTACCATTAGTCGACTCTAACCCAGTACGTCTTGTCTTTGGAATAAAATCAACTCCGAGCCCGATCTTAAAATCCTAGTAGAGAAATGAGAATTTTGCTGTTTTATTTATTTCCTTGCTTTTTTCTCCTTTTTTTCCAGCCCAAATCTGTGGAAAGACTTCTGTTTATTATGTTCCCCAAACGAACTTGGGCAGGATATTGCTTTTTACTGTGTTTTTTATTAGGTCTTCAGTTCACAACGGAAGACCTATAGTGATTGTATTGTTAAGTCTTCCGTTCACAACGGAAGACTTATAGTGATTGTATTGTTTCTTTTTATTATTAAGTCTTCCGTTCACAACGGAAGACTTATAGTGATTGTATTGTTTCTTTTTATTATTATTATTATTATTATTATTATTATTCCTCCCAAATTTTGTGAGCGCGATTACTCAGAGATGGTTGGATAGATTTTCACAATTTTTCACATGATAGTAGGCTGATATATGAAGTTTATATAAAATTCCGTTTTTTGAAAAATTCACTTCCGGTCCGAAGTTACGACCGAATTTCCACTTTTTAAATGGACTTTTGTCCGGAATTTTTCTCGGAAACGGTTTAAGGTAAAGATGTGAAATTTACAGGGGTATTAGACCATGACATTCTCTTTGTTTCGAAGTTGTTTTCGTGTGTTTCCGGTACTTCCTGTCCGAACCGGAAGTGAACTTGTGTATGGTCAATTTTCAACTTTTTTGTTTTTTAATATTTTTTCAAGATATTTTTATGTATAACAGAGGTTATTCTACAAATACTAAATATATAATTTGTTTTGAAATCAGATTCCACATTTTGCAGATTTTCGATACCCTCATTTTCCCTATTTACCTAGTGTGTAGACAATGGGCAAAGAAAGATAACTCTGACTTGTAAGTGAGAATAGAACTTTCGAGATAAAGGCGGAAATAGTATCGATATCGTCTCCATATTAAGACATTCCATATTCACTCTTTTCTACATGTAAGAATACGTTGGTTGCTCCATTCAGTGTATGTATAATGTAAAGTTGCCATGCAATGTTAGCCTATATTGACAGTTACTGAGAATGCTTTTGTATTTACACATGTATATATATGTATGAAAAAAAAAAAAAAAAAAAAAAAAAAAAAAAAAAAAAAAAAAAAAAAACCATGATATATGCCGGCTAGCACATTCAAGTAAATATATTATAAACAGTATACATTTATAGTGATGGCATGCATCTAGCATACTGGATTACATCTTTTGACATTTGGCCTTGAAATTTAGGTCAAGGTCAAAAGTCAAGACCATTGAAAATCTACATAAATGGTTGGTATTAGCTATTTACCCAAATGACCTTGACCTTTGAACTTGAAATTCGACCTTGACCTTGACCCAAGGTAAAAAAAGAAATATGAAGTACATGTATCTAGATTCAGCTTTCAGTGTTTATTTCGGTTAGCAGGATAGAAGGTAAAGAGTTTTTTTAATGACCTTCACCTTTGACCTAAAGGTCACAAACAATCAATCTTAAGTTCTTAAGTTCTTGGAGGTAGATACAAGATACAAATCCCACTTTAAATTGGTTTAGAGTAAACTACCCCCCCCCCCTTCTTCCAAAGAAAAAAAAAATCAAACTAATAGCAACGTAGAGAATTAATGTAAAACTCAAACATCACCTCGGATTGACATAAAATTTAAGCTAACTGCAGAAAAGACCCCAAAGAAAGTTTCCTGAAAGTTTTACGGTGAGTCTGTAAAGTATATAGAAATTATGAATTTTTACGGCGAAAATTACAAATTCTGTCGTGTTTGAAATTTCAGTGCAGATAAACAAAGACATGATCAAACCCTTTTATAGCCTATTTCTTTAGATGTCGTTAACAGCATTCAATTTTACTGATATGAAATGATATTTTAATACCAAGCATTCTTCTTTTATTTTACATTTGAAATTTATTTGATTTTTTTTTTAGAATTACGCAATCCCCAGAAATGGCGATTTTCGGTATATTAAAAAGCAATACACGTTTCTTCCCCGTGTTTCCCATCTAGAAATGCATACTAAACTTAATATTTTCATCCATTTAAAACATAAAAAAACTCAATTAAGATATTTTCAAACAACTCTTATTATGCACCTGTCATGCATTTACATTCCTAAACGTTTTCACCTATGCTCAATCTTTACATGCTTCTTACTACGCACCTTAAACGCACAATTTCCCATTAATATCAATCTTATAACTTCTTTCAGACCCTTGCCTTTCCATCTAGACCCTAAAACCATCCCATTCCAACCCATAAACATACCCAAGAATTTGTCCGAATTTTTGAAACTGGCACTACTTGCGTGGTCAATGAAATAGCGGGTACCATTAGTCGACTCTAACCCAGTACGTCTTGTCTTTGGAATAAAATCAACTCCGAGCCCGATCTTAAAATCCTAGTAGAGAAATGAGAATTTTGCTGTTTTATTTATTTCCTTGCTTTTTTCTCCTTTTTTTCCAGCCCAAATCTGTGGAAAGACTTCTGTTTATTATGTTCCCCAAACGAACTTGGGCAGGATATTGCTTTTTACTGTGTTTTTTATTAGGTCTTCAGTTCACAACGGAAGACCTATAGTGATTGTATTGTTAAGTCTTCCGTTCACAACGGAAGACTTATAGTGATTGTATTGTTTCTTTTTATTATTATTAAGTCTTCCGTTCACAACGGAAGACTTATAGTGATTGTATTGTTTCTTTTTATTATTATTATTATTATTATTATTATTATTCCTCCCAAATTTTGTGAGCGCGATTACTCAGAGATGGTTGGATAGATTTTCACAATTTTTCACATGATAGTAGGCTGATATATGAAGTTTATATAAAATTCCGTTTTTTGAAAAATTCACTTCCGGTCCGAAGTTACGACCGAATTTCCACTTTTTAAATGGACTTTTGTCCGGAATTTTTCTCGGAAACGGTTTAAGGTAAAGATGTGAAATTTACAGGGGTATTAGACCATGACATTCTCTTTGTTTCGAAGTTGTTTTCGTGTGTTTCCGGTACTTCCTGTCCGAACCGGAAGTGAACTTGTGTATGGTCAATTTTCAACTTTTTTGTTTTTTAATATTTTTTCAAGATATTTTTATGTATAACAGAGGTTATTCTACAAATACTAAATATATAATTTGTTTTGAAATCAGATTCCACATTTTGCAGATTTTCGATACCCTCATTTTCCCTATTTACCTAGTGTGTAGACAATGGGCAAAGAAAGATAACTCTGACTTGTAAGTGAGAATAGAACTTTCGAGATAAAGGCGGAAATAGTATCGATATCGTCTCCATATTAAGACATTCCATATTCACTCTTTTCTACATGTAAGAATACGTTGGTTGCTCCATTCAGTGTATGTATAATGTAAAGTTGCCATGCAATGTTAGCCTATATTGACAGTTACTGAGAATGCTTTTGTATTTACACATGTATATATATGTATGAAAAAAAAAAAAAAAAAAAAAAAAAAAAAAAAAAAAAAAAAAAAAACCATGATATATGCCGGCTAGCACATTCAAGTAAATATATTATAAACAGTATACATTTATAGTGATGGCATGCATCTAGCATACTGGATTACATCTTTTGACATTTGGCCTTGAAATTTAGGTCAAGGTCAAAAGTCAAGACCATTGAAAATCTACATAAATGGTTGGTATTAGCTATTTACCCAAATGACCTTGACCTTTGAACTTGAAATTCGACCTTGACCTTGACCCAAGGTAAAAAAAGAAATATGAAGTACATGTATCTAGATTCAGCTTTCAGTGTTTATTTCGGTTAGCAGGATAGAAGGTAAAGAGTTTTTTTAATGACCTTCACCTTTGACCTAAAGGTCACAAACAATCAATCTTAAGTTCTTAAGTTCTTGGAGGTAGATACAAGATACAAATCCCACTTTAAATTGGTTTAGAGTAAACTACCCCCCCCCCTTCTTCCAAAGAAAAAAAAAATCAAACTAATAGCAACGTAGAGAATTAATGTAAAACTCAAACATCACCTCGGATTGACATAAAATTTAAGCTAACTGCAGAAAAGACCCCAAAGAAAGTTTCCTGAAAGTTTTACGGTGAGTCTGTAAAGTATATAGAAATTATGAATTTTTACGGCGAAAATTACAAATTCTGTCGTGTTTGAAATTTCAGTGCAGATAAACAAAGACATGATCAAACCCTTTTATAGCCTATTTCTTTAGATGTCGTTAACAGCATTCAATTTTACTGATATGAAATGATATTTTAATACCAAGCATTCTTCTTTTATTTTACATTTGAAATTTATTTGATTTTTTTTTTAGAATTACGCAATCCCCAGAAATGGCGATTTTCGGTATATTAAAAAGCAATACACGTTTCTTCCCCGTGTTTCCCATCTAGAAATGCATACTAAACTTAATATTTTCATCCATTTAAAACATAAAAAAACTCAATTAAGATATTTTCAAACAACTCTTATTATGCACCTGTCATGCATTTACATTCCTAAACGTTTTCACCTATGCTCAATCTTTACATGCTTCTTACTACGCACCTTAAACGCACAATTTCCCATTAATATCAATCTTATAACTTCTTTCAGACCCTTGCCTTTCCATCTAGACCCTAAAACCATCCCATTCCAACCCATAAACATACCCAAGAATTTGTCCGAATTTTTGAAACTGGCACTACTTGCGTGGTCAATGAAATAGCGGGTACCATTAGTCGACTCTAACCCAGTACGTCTTGTCTTTGGAATAAAATCAACTCCGAGCCCGATCTTAAAATCCTAGTAGAGAAATGAGAATTTTGCTGTTTTATTTATTTCCTTGCTTTTTTCTCCTTTTTTTCCAGCCCAAATCTGTGGAAAGACTTCTGTTTATTATGTTCCCCAAACGAACTTGGGCAGGATATTGCTTTTTACTGTGTTTTTTATTAGGTCTTCAGTTCACAACGGAAGACCTATAGTGATTGTATTGTTAAGTCTTCCGTTCACAACGGAAGACTTATAGTGATTGTATTGTTTCTTTTTATTATTAAGTCTTCCGTTCACAACGGAAGACTTATAGTGATTGTATTGTTTCTTTTTATTATTATTATTATTATTATTATTATTATTCCTCCCAAATTTTGTGAGCGCGATTACTCAGAGATGGTTGGATAGATTTTCACAATTTTTCACATGATAGTAGGCTGATATATGAAGTTTATATAAAATTCCGTTTTTTGAAAAATTCACTTCCGGTCCGAAGTTACGACCGAATTTCCACTTTTTAAATGGACTTTTGTCCGGAATTTTTCTCGGAAACGGTTTAAGGTAAAGATGTGAAATTTACAGGGGTATTAGACCATGACATTCTCTTTGTTTCGAAGTTGTTTTCGTGTGTTTCCGGTACTTCCTGTCCGAACCGGAAGTGAACTTGTGTATGGTCAATTTTCAACTTTTTTGTTTTTTAATATTTTTTCAAGATATTTTTATGTATAACAGAGGTTATTCTACAAATACTAAATATATAATTTGTTTTGAAATCAGATTCCACATTTTGCAGATTTTCGATACCCTCATTTTCCCTATTTACCTAGTGTGTAGACAATGGGCAAAGAAAGATAACTCTGACTTGTAAGTGAGAATAGAACTTTCGAGATAAAGGCGGAAATAGTATCGATATCGTCTCCATATTAAGACATTCCATATTCACTCTTTTCTACATGTAAGAATACGTTGGTTGCTCCATTCAGTGTATGTATAATGTAAAGTTGCCATGCAATGTTAGCCTATATTGACAGTTACTGAGAATGCTTTTGTATTTACACATGTATATATATGTATGAAAAAAAAAAAAAAAAAAAAAAAAAAAAAAAAAAAAAAAAAAAAAAACCATGATATATGCCGGCTAGCACATTCAAGTAAATATATTATAAACAGTATACATTTATAGTGATGGCATGCATCTAGCATACTGGATTACATCTTTTGACATTTGGCCTTGAAATTTAGGTCAAGGTCAAAAGTCAAGACCATTGAAAATCTACATAAATGGTTGGTATTAGCTATTTACCCAAATGACCTTGACCTTTGAACTTGAAATTCGACCTTGACCTTGACCCAAGGTAAAAAAAGAAATATGAAGTACATGTATCTAGATTCAGCTTTCAGTGTTTATTTCGGTTAGCAGGATAGAAGGTAAAGAGTTTTTTTAATGACCTTCACCTTTGACCTAAAGGTCACAAACAATCAATCTTAAGTTCTTAAGTTCTTGGAGGTAGATACAAGATACAAATCCCACTTTAAATTGGTTTAGAGTAAACTACCCCCCCCCCCTTCTTCCAAAGAAAAAAAAAATCAAACTAATAGCAACGTAGAGAATTAATGTAAAACTCAAACATCACCTCGGATTGACATAAAATTTAAGCTAACTGCAGAAAAGACCCCAAAGAAAGTTTCCTGAAAGTTTTACGGTGAGTCTGTAAAGTATATAGAAATTATGAATTTTTACGGCGAAAATTACAAATTCTGTCGTGTTTGAAATTTCAGTGCAGATAAACAAAGACATGATCAAACCCTTTTATAGCCTATTTCTTTAGATGTCGTTAACAGCATTCAATTTTACTGATATGAAATGATATTTTAATACCAAGCATTCTTCTTTTATTTTACATTTGAAATTTATTTGATTTTTTTTTTAGAATTACGCAATCCCCAGAAATGGCGATTTTCGGTATATTAAAAAGCAATACACGTTTCTTCCCCGTGTTTCCCATCTAGAAATGCATACTAAACTTAATATTTTCATCCATTTAAAACATAAAAAAACTCAATTAAGATATTTTCAAACAACTCTTATTATGCACCTGTCATGCATTTACATTCCTAAACGTTTTCACCTATGCTCAATCTTTACATGCTTCTTACTACGCACCTTAAACGCACAATTTCCCATTAATATCAATCTTATAACTTCTTTCAGACCCTTGCCTTTCCATCTAGACCCTAAAACCATCCCATTCCAACCCATAAACATACCCAAGAATTTGTCCGAATTTTTGAAACTGGCACTACTTGCGTGGTCAATGAAATAGCGGGTACCATTAGTCGACTCTAACCCAGTACGTCTTGTCTTTGGAATAAAATCAACTCCGAGCCCGATCTTAAAATCCTAGTAGAGAAATGAGAATTTTGCTGTTTTATTTATTTCCTTGCTTTTTTCTCCTTTTTTTCCAGCCCAAATCTGTGGAAAGACTTCTGTTTATTATGTTCCCCAAACGAACTTGGGCAGGATATTGCTTTTTACTGTGTTTTTTATTAGGTCTTCAGTTCACAACGGAAGACCTATAGTGATTGTATTGTTAAGTCTTCCGTTCACAACGGAAGACTTATAGTGATTGTATTGTTTCTTTTTATTATTAAGTCTTCCGTTCACAACGGAAGACTTATAGTGATTGTATTGTTTCTTTTTATTATTATTATTATTATTATTATTATTATTCCTCCCAAATTTTGTGAGCGCGATTACTCAGAGATGGTTGGATAGATTTTCACAATTTTTCACATGATAGTAGGCTGATATATGAAGTTTATATAAAATTCCGTTTTTTGAAAAATTCACTTCCGGTCCGAAGTTACGACCGAATTTCCACTTTTTAAATGGACTTTTGTCCGGAATTTTTCTCGGAAACGGTTTAAGGTAAAGATGTGAAATTTACAGGGGTATTAGACCATGACATTCTCTTTGTTTCGAAGTTGTTTTCGTGTGTTTCCGGTACTTCCTGTCCGAACCGGAAGTGAACTTGTGTATGGTCAATTTTCAACTTTTTTGTTTTTTAATATTTTTTCAAGATATTTTTATGTATAACAGAGGTTATTCTACAAATACTAAATATATAATTTGTTTTGAAATCAGATTCCACATTTTGCAGATTTTCGATACCCTCATTTTCCCTATTTACCTAGTGTGTAGACAATGGGCAAAGAAAGATAACTCTGACTTGTAAGTGAGAATAGAACTTTCGAGATAAAGGCGGAAATAGTATCGATATCGTCTCCATATTAAGACATTCCATATTCACTCTTTTCTACATGTAAGAATACGTTGGTTGCTCCATTCAGTGTATGTATAATGTAAAGTTGCCATGCAATGTTAGCCTATATTGACAGTTACTGAGAATGCTTTTGTATTTACACATGTATATATATGTATGAAAAAAAAAAAAAAAAAAAAAAAAAAAAAAAAAAAAAAAAAAAAAAAACCATGATATATGCCGGCTAGCACATTCAAGTAAATATATTATAAACAGTATACATTTATAGTGATGGCATGCATCTAGCATACTGGATTACATCTTTTGACATTTGGCCTTGAAATTTAGGTCAAGGTCAAAAGTCAAGACCATTGAAAATCTACATAAATGGTTGGTATTAGCTATTTACCCAAATGACCTTGACCTTTGAACTTGAAATTCGACCTTGACCTTGACCCAAGGTAAAAAAAGAAATATGAAGTACATGTATCTAGATTCAGCTTTCAGTGTTTATTTCGGTTAGCAGGATAGAAGGTAAAGAGTTTTTTTAATGACCTTCACCTTTGACCTAAAGGTCACAAACAATCAATCTTAAGTTCTTAAGTTCTTGGAGGTAGATACAAGATACAAATCCCACTTTAAATTGGTTTAGAGTAAACTACCCCCCCCCCCTTCTTCCAAAGAAAAAAAAAATCAAACTAATAGCAACGTAGAGAATTAATGTAAAACTCAAACATCACCTCGGATTGACATAAAATTTAAGCTAACTGCAGAAAAGACCCCAAAGAAAGTTTCCTGAAAGTTTTACGGTGAGTCTGTAAAGTATATAGAAATTATGAATTTTTACGGCGAAAATTACAAATTCTGTCGTGTTTGAAATTTCAGTGCAGATAAACAAAGACATGATCAAACCCTTTTATAGCCTATTTCTTTAGATGTCGTTAACAGCATTCAATTTTACTGATATGAAATGATATTTTAATACCAAGCATTCTTCTTTTATTTTACATTTGAAATTTATTTGATTTTTTTTTTAGAATTACGCAATCCCCAGAAATGGCGATTTTCGGTATATTAAAAAGCAATACACGTTTCTTCCCCGTGTTTCCCATCTAGAAATGCATACTAAACTTAATATTTTCATCCATTTAAAACATAAAAAAACTCAATTAAGATATTTTCAAACAACTCTTATTATGCACCTGTCATGCATTTACATTCCTAAACGTTTTCACCTATGCTCAATCTTTACATGCTTCTTACTACGCACCTTAAACGCACAATTTCCCATTAATATCAATCTTATAACTTCTTTCAGACCCTTGCCTTTCCATCTAGACCCTAAAACCATCCCATTCCAACCCATAAACATACCCAAGAATTTGTCCGAATTTTTGAAACTGGCACTACTTGCGTGGTCAATGAAATAGCGGGTACCATTAGTCGACTCTAACCCAGTACGTCTTGTCTTTGGAATAAAATCAACTCCGAGCCCGATCTTAAAATCCTAGTAGAGAAATGAGAATTTTGCTGTTTTATTTATTTCCTTGCTTTTTTCTCCTTTTTTTCCAGCCCAAATCTGTGGAAAGACTTCTGTTTATTATGTTCCCCAAACGAACTTGGGCAGGATATTGCTTTTTACTGTGTTTTTTATTAGGTCTTCAGTTCACAACGGAAGACCTATAGTGATTGTATTGTTAAGTCTTCCGTTCACAACGGAAGACTTATAGTGATTGTATTGTTTCTTTTTATTATTATTAAGTCTTCCGTTCACAACGGAAGACTTATAGTGATTGTATTGTTTCTTTTTATTATTATTATTATTATTATTATTATTATTCCTCCCAAATTTTGTGAGCGCGATTACTCAGAGATGGTTGGATAGATTTTCACAATTTTTCACATGATAGTAGGCTGATATATGAAGTTTATATAAAATTCCGTTTTTTGAAAAATTCACTTCCGGTCCGAAGTTACGACCGAATTTCCACTTTTTAAATGGACTTTTGTCCGGAATTTTTCTCGGAAACGGTTTAAGGTAAAGATGTGAAATTTACAGGGGTATTAGACCATGACATTCTCTTTGTTTCGAAGTTGTTTTCGTGTGTTTCCGGTACTTCCTGTCCGAACCGGAAGTGAACTTGTGTATGGTCAATTTTCAACTTTTTTGTTTTTTAATATTTTTTCAAGATATTTTTATGTATAACAGAGGTTATTCTACAAATACTAAATATATAATTTGTTTTGAAATCAGATTCCACATTTTGCAGATTTTCGATACCCTCATTTTCCCTATTTACCTAGTGTGTAGACAATGGGCAAAGAAAGATAACTCTGACTTGTAAGTGAGAATAGAACTTTCGAGATAAAGGCGGAAATAGTATCGATATCGTCTCCATATTAAGACATTCCATATTCACTCTTTTCTACATGTAAGAATACGTTGGTTGCTCCATTCAGTGTATGTATAATGTAAAGTTGCCATGCAATGTTAGCCTATATTGACAGTTACTGAGAATGCTTTTGTATTTACACATGTATATATATGTATGAAAAAAAAAAAAAAAAAAAAAAAAAAAAAAAAAAAAAAAAAAAAAAACCATGATATATGCCGGCTAGCACATTCAAGTAAATATATTATAAACAGTATACATTTATAGTGATGGCATGCATCTAGCATACTGGATTACATCTTTTGACATTTGGCCTTGAAATTTAGGTCAAGGTCAAAAGTCAAGACCATTGAAAATCTACATAAATGGTTGGTATTAGCTATTTACCCAAATGACCTTGACCTTTGAACTTGAAATTCGACCTTGACCTTGACCCAAGGTAAAAAAAGAAATATGAAGTACATGTATCTAGATTCAGCTTTCAGTGTTTATTTCGGTTAGCAGGATAGAAGGTAAAGAGTTTTTTTAATGACCTTCACCTTTGACCTAAAGGTCACAAACAATCAATCTTAAGTTCTTAAGTTCTTGGAGGTAGATACAAGATACAAATCCCACTTTAAATTGGTTTAGAGTAAACTACCCCCCCCCCTTCTTCCAAAGAAAAAAAAAATCAAACTAATAGCAACGTAGAGAATTAATGTAAAACTCAAACATCACCTCGGATTGACATAAAATTTAAGCTAACTGCAGAAAAGACCCCAAAGAAAGTTTCCTGAAAGTTTTACGGTGAGTCTGTAAAGTATATAGAAATTATGAATTTTTACGGCGAAAATTACAAATTCTGTCGTGTTTGAAATTTCAGTGCAGATAAACAAAGACATGATCAAACCCTTTTATAGCCTATTTCTTTAGATGTCGTTAACAGCATTCAATTTTACTGATATGAAATGATATTTTAATACCAAGCATTCTTCTTTTATTTTACATTTGAAATTTATTTGATTTTTTTTTTAGAATTACGCAATCCCCAGAAATGGCGATTTTCGGTATATTAAAAAGCAATACACGTTTCTTCCCCGTGTTTCCCATCTAGAAATGCATACTAAACTTAATATTTTCATCCATTTAAAACATAAAAAAACTCAATTAAGATATTTTCAAACAACTCTTATTATGCACCTGTCATGCATTTACATTCCTAAACGTTTTCACCTATGCTCAATCTTTACATGCTTCTTACTACGCACCTTAAACGCACAATTTCCCATTAATATCAATCTTATAACTTCTTTCAGACCCTTGCCTTTCCATCTAGACCCTAAAACCATCCCATTCCAACCCATAAACATACCCAAGAATTTGTCCGAATTTTTGAAACTGGCACTACTTGCGTGGTCAATGAAATAGCGGGTACCATTAGTCGACTCTAACCCAGTACGTCTTGTCTTTGGAATAAAATCAACTCCGAGCCCGATCTTAAAATCCTAGTAGAGAAATGAGAATTTTGCTGTTTTATTTATTTCCTTGCTTTTTTCTCCTTTTTTTCCAGCCCAAATCTGTGGAAAGACTTCTGTTTATTATGTTCCCCAAACGAACTTGGGCAGGATATTGCTTTTTACTGTGTTTTTTATTAGGTCTTCAGTTCACAACGGAAGACCTATAGTGATTGTATTGTTAAGTCTTCCGTTCACAACGGAAGACTTATAGTGATTGTATTGTTTCTTTTTATTATTAAGTCTTCCGTTCACAACGGAAGACTTATAGTGATTGTATTGTTTCTTTTTATTATTATTATTATTATTATTATTATTATTCCTCCCAAATTTTGTGAGCGCGATTACTCAGAGATGGTTGGATAGATTTTCACAATTTTTCACATGATAGTAGGCTGATATATGAAGTTTATATAAAATTCCGTTTTTTGAAAAATTCACTTCCGGTCCGAAGTTACGACCGAATTTCCACTTTTTAAATGGACTTTTGTCCGGAATTTTTCTCGGAAACGGTTTAAGGTAAAGATGTGAAATTTACAGGGGTATTAGACCATGACATTCTCTTTGTTTCGAAGTTGTTTTCGTGTGTTTCCGGTACTTCCTGTCCGAACCGGAAGTGAACTTGTGTATGGTCAATTTTCAACTTTTTTGTTTTTTAATATTTTTTCAAGATATTTTTATGTATAACAGAGGTTATTCTACAAATACTAAATATATAATTTGTTTTGAAATCAGATTCCACATTTTGCAGATTTTCGATACCCTCATTTTCCCTATTTACCTAGTGTGTAGACAATGGGCAAAGAAAGATAACTCTGACTTGTAAGTGAGAATAGAACTTTCGAGATAAAGGCGGAAATAGTATCGATATCGTCTCCATATTAAGACATTCCATATTCACTCTTTTCTACATGTAAGAATACGTTGGTTGCTCCATTCAGTGTATGTATAATGTAAAGTTGCCATGCAATGTTAGCCTATATTGACAGTTACTGAGAATGCTTTTGTATTTACACATGTATATATATGTATGAAAAAAAAAAAAAAAAAAAAAAAAAAAAAAAAAAAAAAAAAAAAAAAAAAACCATGATATATGCCGGCTAGCACATTCAAGTAAATATATTATAAACAGTATACATTTATAGTGATGGCATGCATCTAGCATACTGGATTACATCTTTTGACATTTGGCCTTGAAATTTAGGTCAAGGTCAAAAGTCAAGACCATTGAAAATCTACATAAATGGTTGGTATTAGCTATTTACCCAAATGACCTTGACCTTTGAACTTGAAATTCGACCTTGACCTTGACCCAAGGTAAAAAAAGAAATATGAAGTACATGTATCTAGATTCAGCTTTCAGTGTTTATTTCGGTTAGCAGGATAGAAGGTAAAGAGTTTTTTTAATGACCTTCACCTTTGACCTAAAGGTCACAAACAATCAATCTTAAGTTCTTAAGTTCTTGGAGGTAGATACAAGATACAAATCCCACTTTAAATTGGTTTAGAGTAAACTACCCCCCCCCCTTCTTCCAAAGAAAAAAAAAATCAAACTAATAGCAACGTAGAGAATTAATGTAAAACTCAAACATCACCTCGGATTGACATAAAATTTAAGCTAACTGCAGAAAAGACCCCAAAGAAAGTTTCCTGAAAGTTTTACGGTGAGTCTGTAAAGTATATAGAAATTATGAATTTTTACGGCGAAAATTACAAATTCTGTCGTGTTTGAAATTTCAGTGCAGATAAACAAAGACATGATCAAACCCTTTTATAGCCTATTTCTTTAGATGTCGTTAACAGCATTCAATTTTACTGATATGAAATGATATTTTAATACCAAGCATTCTTCTTTTATTTTACATTTGAAATTTATTTGATTTTTTTTTTAGAATTACGCAATCCCCAGAAATGGCGATTTTCGGTATATTAAAAAGCAATACACGTTTCTTCCCCGTGTTTCCCATCTAGAAATGCATACTAAACTTAATATTTTCATCCATTTAAAACATAAAAAAACTCAATTAAGATATTTTCAAACAACTCTTATTATGCACCTGTCATGCATTTACATTCCTAAACGTTTTCACCTATGCTCAATCTTTACATGCTTCTTACTACGCACCTTAAACGCACAATTTCCCATTAATATCAATCTTATAACTTCTTTCAGACCCTTGCCTTTCCATCTAGACCCTAAAACCATCCCATTCCAACCCATAAACATACCCAAGAATTTGTCCGAATTTTTGAAACTGGCACTACTTGCGTGGTCAATGAAATAGCGGGTACCATTAGTCGACTCTAACCCAGTACGTCTTGTCTTTGGAATAAAATCAACTCCGAGCCCGATCTTAAAATCCTAGTAGAGAAATGAGAATTTTGCTGTTTTATTTATTTCCTTGCTTTTTTCTCCTTTTTTTCCAGCCCAAATCTGTGGAAAGACTTCTGTTTATTATGTTCCCCAAACGAACTTGGGCAGGATATTGCTTTTTACTGTGTTTTTTATTAGGTCTTCAGTTCACAACGGAAGACCTATAGTGATTGTATTGTTAAGTCTTCCGTTCACAACGGAAGACTTATAGTGATTGTATTGTTTCTTTTTATTATTAAGTCTTCCGTTCACAACGGAAGACTTATAGTGATTGTATTGTTTCTTTTTATTATTATTATTAAGTCTTCCGTTCACAACGGAAGACTTATAGTGATTGTATTGTTTCTTTTTATTATTATTATTATTATTATTATTATTATTCCTCCCAAATTTTGTGAGCGCGATTACTCAGAGATGGTTGGATAGATTTTCACAATTTTTCACATGATAGTAGGCTGATATATGAAGTTTATATAAAATTCCGTTTTCTGAAAAATTCACTTCCGGTCCGAAGTTACGGCCGAATTTCCAATTTTTAAATGGACTTTTGTCCGGAATTTTTCTCGGAAACGGTTTGAGGTAAAGATATGAAATTTACAGGAGTATTAGATCATGACATTCTCTTTGTTTCGAAGTTGTTTTCGTGTGTTTCCGGTACTTCCTGTCCGAACCGGAAGTGAACTTGTGTTTGGTCAATTTTCAACTTTTTTGTTTTTTTCACATTTTTTCAAGATATTATTATGTATAACAGAGGTTATTCTACAAATACTAAATATATAATTTGTTTTGAAATCAGATTCCACATTTTGCAGATTTTCGGTACCCTCATTTTCCCTATTTACCTAGTGTGTAGACAATGGGCAAAGAAAGATAACTCTGACTTGTAAGTGAGAATAGAACTTTCGAGATAAAGGCGGAAATAGTATCGATGACGTTAGAGACATATACACTCTCCATATCAAAATATTTAGACGTTCTATATTCACTCTTCAAAATTTAGGAGGACGTTGGTTACCGCTTCCAGTGCATGTAAAGTTTGAAGTTGCCAGTGTAGTGTAAGTCTGTATTGACAGTTAGTTAATTTACACATGAATATATCTAAAAAAAAATTAATATATATATGCTAGGTAGCTAATTCTTGAAAGTAAATATATTATAAGCACTGAACATACATTTATAGTGATGGACAGGCATGCAGTTTTATCTTTTTCGTAAATTAAGTTCAGAATACGATAGTTATAAGCCTTCTATAATGCAGACGATTTATTATTCTCTATGATCTGAATGCGAAATTATCCCGATTTCCGAGTTTTACTTTCGATATTAAAAAATATTACATACACTCAAAAAAGGAATTAAGCGATAGAAAATTGTAATACAGTACTGTTTTAAAGCCTTTATAAATAAATTGATATCTGCCACTGAAAAGAAAGAAAATCAATCTATAGATTAGATTTGGTTATTACATATATATTTGATAAAAGGTTAAATTATTTATGACACATGATCTATACTCTATATACCCAAGGAATTATAAAAGATGTGAAAAGGCGATTCTTGGATTCTTGTGAAATACTCAAAGAGTTAAAGAGTGTGTGAAATAATGGTACGCTATATGTTTCTTTTGAAAAAAAAAAACATGATAAAAAAATTGTACAAGTCTGTTGATATGTGGGATAAGTATATCTGAATGAACACAATTTTATGCAATGATATATAATCATGTGCATGCAACTGACGTCCGTACTTTTCCTTGTAATTCATAAAACATAAAATTATCTAATTCCTTTGAAGCCCCCCCCCCCTCCCCGTCTTGATTAATATTTGGAGACGTTCGTGCAGCTAGGCATTTGAATTATATATTCGTTTTAGATTTAAATCTGGAACATGTGAATAACATTACCATTTACATGTATACAGAATTTCATGTTTTATAATTATGAAATGTTCAATTTACATGTCTGAGAGAGAGAGAGAGGAGAGATTCCCTCTTAATCCCGATCCAGACCAAAAATTAGTTCTTTATCGGTCACACCCATTCTTTATTAGATGTTTTCTGATTTCATACTCAGTCATGGTCACATCCTGTATATTTTTCAGCTTAAAAAGTATCACACGAAGTGCACGTGTGTTGACCTGTCAATCAAAATCACTTGACGCTGTATGCACTGCAATTAAGTAGCCTGAGTTCGAAATGATCTTGAAGTATGATCTTTAAGTAAATCTGATGCAAAAAACTTGTAAAAAAAAAAAATAGAATAAAATAAAAAATAAAATATCTCGGTATTATGAACTTCGACTGTGGGACGTAGAGACCGGTCCTTTGGATGAGATCGTATAAATCGAGGTCCCTTGTCGCAGAAGATGCTGGCATAAAAAAGATTCCCCACTGCTCAATTGCGATAAATGCCAAAGTATAGGACAAAAATTTACAGTCTCCACCGGCGAGTGGTGGCGTCTCCATGTGAGTGAAAAATTCTGGAGAGGGACGTTAAACAACATACGTATAATCAATCAATCAATCAATCAATCGATTGCTGAAGAATTACTGTAATTGAATAATTTGTCTTATAGGTATGTTGTCAAATCTTGATATTATAACTTTACAAAACTCAGTGACTTTACGTTTAATGTGATACTAACTTAATTCATTATATTTTTTTATAACACCATCACAATTATGCCAAAACATACACACAGTGAAGTTTATGATAGTACGGTGTTCGTTCGTCTGTTTGTTTGTCTTAGAAATGATTGCAAACATTTTTTTTTTTAAATTGCTAATGATATACGTATATCTCTTATAGGTGCCAAATGTATTATACAAGATTGATAATGAAAATCAAAGTACCTTAAGTACTGAAAGGACTTTTTTCCAGTTATTTTTTTCTTTCACAGTAAATATGATATGTATGGTTTTTACACAGAAAAAAGCAAATTCTTACAGATTTAGAAGAACGGAAGACTTTTTTGTTGCCATGGCAACAAGAGTCTAGTTATTATTATTATTATTATTCCTCCCAAATTTTGTGAGCGCGATTACTCAGAGATGGTTGGATAGATTTTCACAATTTTTCACATGATAGTAGGCTGATATATGAAGTTTATATAAAATTCCGTTTTTTGAAAAATTCACTTCCGGTCCGAAGTTACGACCGAATTTCCACTTTTTAAATGGACTTTTGTCCGGAATTTTTCTCGGAAACGGTTTAAGGTAAAGATGTGAAATTTACAGGGGTATTAGACCATGACATTCTCTTTGTTTCGAAGTTGTTTTCGTGTGTTTCCGGTACTTCCTGTCCGAACCGGAAGTGAACTTGTGTATGGTCAATTTTCAACTTTTTTGTTTTTTAATATTTTTTCAAGATATTTTTATGTATAACAGAGGTTATTCTACAAATACTAAATATATAATTTGTTTTGAAATCAGATTCCACATTTTGCAGATTTTCGATACCCTCATTTTCCCTATTTACCTAGTGTGTAGACAATGGGCAAAGAAAGATAACTCTGACTTGTAAGTGAGAATAGAACTTTCGAGATAAAGGCGGAAATAGTATCGATATCGTCTCCATATTAAGACATTCCATATTCACTCTTTTCTACATGTAAGAATACGTTGGTTGCTCCATTCAGTGTATGTATAATGTAAAGTTGCCATGCAATGTTAGCCTATATTGACAGTTACTGAGAATGCTTTTGTATTTACACATGTATATATATGTATGAAAAAAAAAAAAAAAAAAAAAAAAAAAAAAAAAAAAAAAAAAAAAAAAACCATGATATATGCCGGCTAGCACATTCAAGTAAATATATTATAAACAGTATACATTTATAGTGATGGCATGCATCTAGCATACTGGATTACATCTTTTGACATTTGGCCTTGAAATTTAGGTCAAGGTCAAAAGTCAAGACCATTGAAAATCTACATAAATGGTTGGTATTAGCTATTTACCCAAATGACCTTGACCTTTGAACTTGAAATTCGACCTTGACCTTGACCCAAGGTAAAAAAAGAAATATGAAGTACATGTATCTAGATTCAGCTTTCAGTGTTTATTTCGGTTAGCAGGATAGAAGGTAAAGAGTTTTTTTAATGACCTTCACCTTTGACCTAAAGGTCACAAACAATCAATCTTAAGTTCTTAAGTTCTTGGAGGTAGATACAAGATACAAATCCCACTTTAAATTGGTTTAGAGTAAACTACCCCCCCCCCCCTTCTTCCAAAGAAAAAAAAAATCAAACTAATAGCAACGTAGAGAATTAATGTAAAACTCAAACATCACCTCGGATTGACATAAAATTTAAGCTAACTGCAGAAAAGACCCCAAAGAAAGTTTCCTGAAAGTTTTACGGTGAGTCTGTAAAGTATATAGAAATTATGAATTTTTACGGCGAAAATTACAAATTCTGTCGTGTTTGAAATTTCAGTGCAGATAAACAAAGACATGATCAAACCCTTTTATAGCCTATTTCTTTAGATGTCGTTAACAGCATTCAATTTTACTGATATGAAATGATATTTTAATACCAAGCATTCTTCTTTTATTTTACATTTGAAATTTATTTGATTTTTTTTTTAGAATTACGCAATCCCCAGAAATGGCGATTTTCGGTATATTAAAAAGCAATACACGTTTCTTCCCCGTGTTTCCCATCTAGAAATGCATACTAAACTTAATATTTTCATCCATTTAAAACATAAAAAAACTCAATTAAGATATTTTCAAACAACTCTTATTATGCACCTGTCATGCATTTACATTCCTAAACGTTTTCACCTATGCTCAATCTTTACATGCTTCTTACTACGCACCTTAAACGCACAATTTCCCATTAATATCAATCTTATAACTTCTTTCAGACCCTTGCCTTTCCATCTAGACCCTAAAACCATCCCATTCCAACCCATAAACATACCCAAGAATTTGTCCGAATTTTTGAAACTGGCACTACTTGCGTGGTCAATGAAATAGCGGGTACCATTAGTCGACTCTAACCCAGTACGTCTTGTCTTTGGAATAAAATCAACTCCGAGCCCGATCTTAAAATCCTAGTAGAGAAATGAGAATTTTGCTGTTTTATTTATTTCCTTGCTTTTTTCTCCTTTTTTTCCAGCCCAAATCTGTGGAAAGACTTCTGTTTATTATGTTCCCCAAACGAACTTGGGCAGGATATTGCTTTTTACTGTGTTTTTTATTAGGTCTTCAGTTCACAACGGAAGACCTATAGTGATTGTATTGTTAAGTCTTCCGTTCACAACGGAAGACTTATAGTGATTGTATTGTTTCTTTTTATTATTATTAAGTCTTCCGTTCACAACGGAAGACTTATAGTGATTGTATTGTTTCTTTTTATTATTATTATTATTATTATTATTATTATTCCTCCCAAATTTTGTGAGCGCGATTACTCAGAGATGGTTGGATAGATTTTCACAATTTTTCACATGATAGTAGGCTGATATATGAAGTTTATATAAAATTCCGTTTTTTGAAAAATTCACTTCCGGTCCGAAGTTACGACCGAATTTCCACTTTTTAAATGGACTTTTGTCCGGAATTTTTCTCGGAAACGGTTTAAGGTAAAGATGTGAAATTTACAGGGGTATTAGACCATGACATTCTCTTTGTTTCGAAGTTGTTTTCGTGTGTTTCCGGTACTTCCTGTCCGAACCGGAAGTGAACTTGTGTATGGTCAATTTTCAACTTTTTTGTTTTTTAATATTTTTTCAAGATATTTTTATGTATAACAGAGGTTATTCTACAAATACTAAATATATAATTTGTTTTGAAATCAGATTCCACATTTTGCAGATTTTCGATACCCTCATTTTCCCTATTTACCTAGTGTGTAGACAATGGGCAAAGAAAGATAACTCTGACTTGTAAGTGAGAATAGAACTTTCGAGATAAAGGCGGAAATAGTATCGATATCGTCTCCATATTAAGACATTCCATATTCACTCTTTTCTACATGTAAGAATACGTTGGTTGCTCCATTCAGTGTATGTATAATGTAAAGTTGCCATGCAATGTTAGCCTATATTGACAGTTACTGAGAATGCTTTTGTATTTACACATGTATATATATGTATGAAAAAAAAAAAAAAAAAAAAAAAAAAAAAAAAAAAAAAAAAAAAACCATGATATATGCCGGCTAGCACATTCAAGTAAATATATTATAAACAGTATACATTTATAGTGATGGCATGCATCTAGCATACTGGATTACATCTTTTGACATTTGGCCTTGAAATTTAGGTCAAGGTCAAAAGTCAAGACCATTGAAAATCTACATAAATGGTTGGTATTAGCTATTTACCCAAATGACCTTGACCTTTGAACTTGAAATTCGACCTTGACCTTGACCCAAGGTAAAAAAAGAAATATGAAGTACATGTATCTAGATTCAGCTTTCAGTGTTTATTTCGGTTAGCAGGATAGAAGGTAAAGAGTTTTTTTAATGACCTTCACCTTTGACCTAAAGGTCACAAACAATCAATCTTAAGTTCTTAAGTTCTTGGAGGTAGATACAAGATACAAATCCCACTTTAAATTGGTTTAGAGTAAACTACCCCCCCCCCTTCTTCCAAAGAAAAAAAAAATCAAACTAATAGCAACGTAGAGAATTAATGTAAAACTCAAACATCACCTCGGATTGACATAAAATTTAAGCTAACTGCAGAAAAGACCCCAAAGAAAGTTTCCTGAAAGTTTTACGGTGAGTCTGTAAAGTATATAGAAATTATGAATTTTTACGGCGAAAATTACAAATTCTGTCGTGTTTGAAATTTCAGTGCAGATAAACAAAGACATGATCAAACCCTTTTATAGCCTATTTCTTTAGATGTCGTTAACAGCATTCAATTTTACTGATATGAAATGATATTTTAATACCAAGCATTCTTCTTTTATTTTACATTTGAAATTTATTTGATTTTTTTTTTAGAATTACGCAATCCCCAGAAATGGCGATTTTCGGTATATTAAAAAGCAATACACGTTTCTTCCCCGTGTTTCCCATCTAGAAATGCATACTAAACTTAATATTTTCATCCATTTAAAACATAAAAAAAACTCAATTAAGATATTTTCAAACAACTCTTATTATGCACCTGTCATGCATTTACATTCCTAAACGTTTTCACCTATGCTCAATCTTTACATGCTTCTTACTACGCACCTTAAACGCACAATTTCCCATTAATATCAATCTTATAACTTCTTTCAGACCCTTGCCTTTCCATCTAGACCCTAAAACCATCCCATTCCAACCCATAAACATACCCAAGAATTTGTCCGAATTTTTGAAACTGGCACTACTTGCGTGGTCAATGAAATAGCGGGTACCATTAGTCGACTCTAACCCAGTACGTCTTGTCTTTGGAATAAAATCAACTCCGAGCCCGATCTTAAAATCCTAGTAGAGAAATGAGAATTTTGCTGTTTTATTTATTTCCTTGCTTTTTTCTCCTTTTTTTCCAGCCCAAATCTGTGGAAAGACTTCTGTTTATTATGTTCCCCAAACGAACTTGGGCAGGATATTGCTTTTTACTGTGTTTTTTATTAGGTCTTCAGTTCACAACGGAAGACCTATAGTGATTGTATTGTTAAGTCTTCCGTTCACAACGGAAGACTTATAGTGATTGTATTGTTTCTTTTTATTATTATTAAGTCTTCCGTTCACAACGGAAGACTTATAGTGATTGTATTGTTTCTTTTTATTATTATTATTATTAAGTCTTCCGTTCACAACGGAAGACTTATAGTGATTGTATTGTTTCTTTTTATTATTATTATTATTATTATTATTATTATTCCTCCCAAATTTTGTGAGCGCGATTACTCAGAAATGGTTGGATAGATTTTCACAGTTTTTCACATGATAGTAGGCCGATATATGAAGTTTATATAAAATTCCGTTTTTTGAAAAATTCACTTCCGGTCCGAAGTTACGGCCGAATTTCCAATTTTTAAATGGACTTTTGTCCGGAATTTTTCTCGGAAACGGTTTGAGGTAAAGATGTGAAATTTACAGGAGTATTAGATCATGACATTCTCTTTGTTTCGAAGTTGTTTTCGTGTGTTTCCGGTACTTCCTGTCCGAACCGGAAGTGAACTTGCGTTTGGTCAATTTTCAACTTTTTTGTTTTTTAATATTTTTTCAAGATATTATTATGTATAACAGAGGTAATTCTACAAATACTAAATATATAATTTGTTTTGAAATCAGATTCCACATTTTGCAGATTTTCGGTACCGTCATTTTCCCTATTTACCTAGTGTGTAAACAATGGGCAAAGAAAGATAACTCTGACTTGTAAGTGAGAATAGAACTTTCGAGATAAAGGCGGAAATAGTATCGATGACGTCAAAGACATATATACTCTCCACTCTCCATATCAAAATATTTAGACGTTCCATATTCACTCTTCTAAATGTAAGAGTACGTTGGTTACCGCTTCCAGTGCATGTATAGTTTAAAGTTGCCAGTGTAGTGTAAGTCTGTATTGATGTAGTGTAAGTCTGTATTGACAGTTAATTGATTTACACATGAATATATCTAAAAAAAAAATTAATATATATGCTAGGTACCTAATTCAAGTAAATATATTATAAGCACTGAATTTACATTTATAGTGATGGACAGGCATGCAATTTTATCTATCTCGTATAGTAAGTTCAGAATACGATAGTTATAAGCATTCTATAATGCAGACGATTTATTATTCTCTATGATTTGAATGCGAAATTATCCCGATTTCCGAGTTTTATTTTCGATATTAAAAAAATATTACATACACTCAAAAAGGAATTGAGTGATAGAAAACTGTAATACAGTACTGTTTTAAAGCCTTTATAAATAAATTGACATCTGCTACTTAAAGAAAGAAAATCAATCTATAGATTAGATTTGGTTATTACATGTATATTTGATAAAAAGTTAAATTATTTATGACACATGATCTATACTCTATATACCCAAGGAATTATAAAATATGTGAAAAGACGATTCTTGGATTCTTGTGAAATACTCAAAGAGTTAAAAAAAAAATGTGAAAACGCGATTCTGTGTGAAATAATGGTACGCTATATGTTTCTTTTGAAAAAAAAAACCATGAAAAAAAAATTGCACAGGTCTGTTGATATGTGGGATAAGTATACCTGAATGAACACAATTTCATGCAATGATATATAATTATGTACATGCAACTGAGGTCCGTACTTTTCCTTATAATTCATAAAACATAAAACTATCTTATTCCTTTGAAGCCCCCCCCCCCCATCTTGATTAATATTTGAAGACGTTCGTGCAGCTAGGCATTTGAATTATATATTCGTTTTAGATTTAAATCTGGAACATGTGAATATAATTACCATTTACATGTATACAGAATTTCATATTCTATAATGGTAGATTTGTCATTATGAAATGTTCAATTTACGTCTGGGAGAGAGAGAGAGAGAGAGGGGGGGAGAGAGAGAGAGAGATTCCCTCTTAATCCCGATTCTCCTATCCATTTACATAGACCAAAAATAAATTCTATATCGGTCACACCCATTCTTTATTAAATGTTTTCTGATTTCATAGTCAGTCATGGTCACATCCTGTATATTTTTCAGCTTAAAGTGCACGTGTGTTGACCTGTCAATCAAAATCACTTGACGCTGTATGCACTGCAATTAAGTAGCCTGAGTTCGAAATGCTCTTGAAGTATGATCTCTAAGTAAATCTGATGCAACAAACTTGTGAAAAAATACAATAAAATAAAAAATAAAATATCTCGGTATTATGAACTTCGATTGTGGGACGTGGAGACCGGTCCTTTGGATGAGATCGTATAAATCGAGGTCCCTTGTCGCAGAAGGTGCTGGCATAAAAAAGATTCCCCACTGCTCAATTGCGATAAGTGCCAAAGTATAGGACAAAAATTTGCAGTCTCCACCGGCGAGTGGTGGCGTCTCCATGTGAGTGAAAAATTCTGGAGAGGGACGTTAAACAACATACGTATAATCAATCAATCGATTGCTGAAGAATTACTGTAATTGAATAATCTGTCTTATAGGTATGCTGTCAAATCTTGATATTAACTTTACAAAACTCAGTGACTTTACATTTAATGTGATACTAACTTAATTCATTATATTTTTTTATACCACCATCACAATTATGCCTAAACATACACACTGTGAAGTTTATGATAGTACGGTGTTCGTTCGTCTGTTTGTTTGTCTTAGAAATGATTGCAAACAATTTTTTGTTAAATTGCTAATGATATACGTATATCTCTTATAGGTGCCAAATGTATTATACAAGATTGATAATGAAAATCAAAGTACCTTAAGTACTGACAGGACTTTTTTCTTTCACAGTAAATATGATATGTATGTTTTTACACAGAAAAAAGCAAATTCTTACAGATTTAGAAGAACGGAAGACTTTTTTGTTGCCATGGCAACAAGAGTCTAGTTATTATTATTATTATTCCTCCCAAATTTTGTGAGCGCGATTACTCAGAGATGGTTGGATAGATTTTCACAATTTTTCACATGATAGTAGGCTGATATATGAAGTTTATATAAAATTCCGTTTTTTGAAAAATTCACTTCCGGTCCGAAGTTACGACCGAATTTCCACTTTTTAAATGGACTTTTGTCCGGAATTTTTCTCGGAAACGGTTTAAGGTAAAGATGTGAAATTTACAGGGGTATTAGACCATGACATTCTCTTTGTTTCGAAGTTGTTTTCGTGTGTTTCCGGTACTTCCTGTCCGAACCGGAAGTGAACTTGTGTATGGTCAATTTTCAACTTTTTTGTTTTTTAATATTTTTTCAAGATATTTTTATGTATAACAGAGGTTATTCTACAAATACTAAATATATAATTTGTTTTGAAATCAGATTCCACATTTTGCAGATTTTCGATACCCTCATTTTCCCTATTTACCTAGTGTGTAGACAATGGGCAAAGAAAGATAACTCTGACTTGTAAGTGAGAATAGAACTTTCGAGATAAAGGCGGAAATAGTATCGATATCGTCTCCATATTAAGACATTCCATATTCACTCTTTTCTACATGTAAGAATACGTTGGTTGCTCCATTCAGTGTATGTATAATGTAAAGTTGCCATGCAATGTTAGCCTATATTGACAGTTACTGAGAATGCTTTTGTATTTACACATGTATATATATGTATGAAAAAAAAAAAAAAAAAAAAAAAAAAAAAAAAAAAAAAAAAAAAAAAAACCATGATATATGCCGGCTAGCACATTCAAGTAAATATATTATAAACAGTATACATTTATAGTGATGGCATGCATCTAGCATACTGGATTACATCTTTTGACATTTGGCCTTGAAATTTAGGTCAAGGTCAAAAGTCAAGACCATTGAAAATCTACATAAATGGTTGGTATTAGCTATTTACCCAAATGACCTTGACCTTTGAACTTGAAATTCGACCTTGACCTTGACCCAAGGTAAAAAAAGAAATATGAAGTACATGTATCTAGATTCAGCTTTCAGTGTTTATTTCGGTTAGCAGGATAGAAGGTAAAGAGTTTTTTTAATGACCTTCACCTTTGACCTAAAGGTCACAAACAATCAATCTTAAGTTCTTAAGTTCTTGGAGGTAGATACAAGATACAAATCCCACTTTAAATTGGTTTAGAGTAAACTACCCCCCCCCCCTTCTTCCAAAGAAAAAAAAAATCAAACTAATAGCAACGTAGAGAATTAATGTAAAACTCAAACATCACCTCGGATTGACATAAAATTTAAGCTAACTGCAGAAAAGACCCCAAAGAAAGTTTCCTGAAAGTTTTACGGTGAGTCTGTAAAGTATATAGAAATTATGAATTTTTACGGCGAAAATTACAAATTCTGTCGTGTTTGAAATTTCAGTGCAGATAAACAAAGACATGATCAAACCCTTTTATAGCCTATTTCTTTAGATGTCGTTAACAGCATTCAATTTTACTGATATGAAATGATATTTTAATACCAAGCATTCTTCTTTTATTTTACATTTGAAATTTATTTGATTTTTTTTTTAGAATTACGCAATCCCCAGAAATGGCGATTTTCGGTATATTAAAAAGCAATACACGTTTCTTCCCCGTGTTTCCCATCTAGAAATGCATACTAAACTTAATATTTTCATCCATTTAAAACATAAAAAAACTCAATTAAGATATTTTCAAACAACTCTTATTATGCACCTGTCATGCATTTACATTCCTAAACGTTTTCACCTATGCTCAATCTTTACATGCTTCTTACTACGCACCTTAAACGCACAATTTCCCATTAATATCAATCTTATAACTTCTTTCAGACCCTTGCCTTTCCATCTAGACCCTAAAACCATCCCATTCCAACCCATAAACATACCCAAGAATTTGTCCGAATTTTTGAAACTGGCACTACTTGCGTGGTCAATGAAATAGCGGGTACCATTAGTCGACTCTAACCCAGTACGTCTTGTCTTTGGAATAAAATCAACTCCGAGCCCGATCTTAAAATCCTAGTAGAGAAATGAGAATTTTGCTGTTTTATTTATTTCCTTGCTTTTTTCTCCTTTTTTTCCAGCCCAAATCTGTGGAAAGACTTCTGTTTATTATGTTCCCCAAACGAACTTGGGCAGGATATTGCTTTTTACTGTGTTTTTTATTAGGTCTTCAGTTCACAACGGAAGACCTATAGTGATTGTATTGTTAAGTCTTCCGTTCACAACGGAAGACTTATAGTGATTGTATTGTTTCTTTTTATTATTAAGTCTTCCGTTCACAACGGAAGACTTATAGTGATTGTATTGTTTCTTTTTATTATTATTATTATTATTATTATTATTATTCCTCCCAAATTTTGTGAGCGCGATTACTCAGAGATGGTTGGATAGATTTTCACAATTTTTCACATGATAGTAGGCTGATATATGAAGTTTATATAAAATTCCGTTTTTTGAAAAATTCACTTCCGGTCCGAAGTTACGACCGAATTTCCACTTTTTAAATGGACTTTTGTCCGGAATTTTTCTCGGAAACGGTTTAAGGTAAAGATGTGAAATTTACAGGGGTATTAGACCATGACATTCTCTTTGTTTCGAAGTTGTTTTCGTGTGTTTCCGGTACTTCCTGTCCGAACCGGAAGTGAACTTGTGTATGGTCAATTTTCAACTTTTTTGTTTTTTAATATTTTTTCAAGATATTTTTATGTATAACAGAGGTTATTCTACAAATACTAAATATATAATTTGTTTTGAAATCAGATTCCACATTTTGCAGATTTTCGATACCCTCATTTTCCCTATTTACCTAGTGTGTAGACAATGGGCAAAGAAAGATAACTCTGACTTGTAAGTGAGAATAGAACTTTCGAGATAAAGGCGGAAATAGTATCGATATCGTCTCCATATTAAGACATTCCATATTCACTCTTTTCTACATGTAAGAATACGTTGGTTGCTCCATTCAGTGTATGTATAATGTAAAGTTGCCATGCAATGTTAGCCTATATTGACAGTTACTGAGAATGCTTTTGTATTTACACATGTATATATATGTATGAAAAAAAAAAAAAAAAAAAAAAAAAAAAAAAAAAAAAAAAAAAAAAAAAAAAAACCATGATATATGCCGGCTAGCACATTCAAGTAAATATATTATAAACAGTATACATTTATAGTGATGGCATGCATCTAGCATACTGGATTACATCTTTTGACATTTGGCCTTGAAATTTAGGTCAAGGTCAAAAGTCAAGACCATTGAAAATCTACATAAATGGTTGGTATTAGCTATTTACCCAAATGACCTTGACCTTTGAACTTGAAATTCGACCTTGACCTTGACCCAAGGTAAAAAAAGAAATATGAAGTACATGTATCTAGATTCAGCTTTCAGTGTTTATTTCGGTTAGCAGGATAGAAGGTAAAGAGTTTTTTTAATGACCTTCACCTTTGACCTAAAGGTCACAAACAATCAATCTTAAGTTCTTAAGTTCTTGGAGGTAGATACAAGATACAAATCCCACTTTAAATTGGTTTAGAGTAAACTACCCCCCCCCCCTTCTTCCAAAGAAAAAAAAAATCAAACTAATAGCAACGTAGAGAATTAATGTAAAACTCAAACATCACCTCGGATTGACATAAAATTTAAGCTAACTGCAGAAAAGACCCCAAAGAAAGTTTCCTGAAAGTTTTACGGTGAGTCTGTAAAGTATATAGAAATTATGAATTTTTACGGCGAAAATTACAAATTCTGTCGTGTTTGAAATTTCAGTGCAGATAAACAAAGACATGATCAAACCCTTTTATAGCCTATTTCTTTAGATGTCGTTAACAGCATTCAATTTTACTGATATGAAATGATATTTTAATACCAAGCATTCTTCTTTTATTTTACATTTGAAATTTATTTGATTTTTTTTTTTAGAATTACGCAATCCCCAGAAATGGCGATTTTCGGTATATTAAAAAGCAATACACGTTTCTTCCCCGTGTTTCCCATCTAGAAATGCATACTAAACTTAATATTTTCATCCATTTAAAACATAAAAAAACTCAATTAAGATATTTTCAAACAACTCTTATTATGCACCTGTCATGCATTTACATTCCTAAACGTTTTCACCTATGCTCAATCTTTACATGCTTCTTACTACGCACCTTAAACGCACAATTTCCCATTAATATCAATCTTATAACTTCTTTCAGACCCTTGCCTTTCCATCTAGACCCTAAAACCATCCCATTCCAACCCATAAACATACCCAAGAATTTGTCCGAATTTTTGAAACTGGCACTACTTGCGTGGTCAATGAAATAGCGGGTACCATTAGTCGACTCTAACCCAGTACGTCTTGTCTTTGGAATAAAATCAACTCCGAGCCCGATCTTAAAATCCTAGTAGAGAAATGAGAATTTTGCTGTTTTATTTATTTCCTTGCTTTTTTCTCCTTTTTTTCCAGCCCAAATCTGTGGAAAGACTTCTGTTTATTATGTTCCCCAAACGAACTTGGGCAGGATATTGCTTTTTACTGTGTTTTTTATTAGGTCTTCAGTTCACAACGGAAGACCTATAGTGATTGTATTGTTAAGTCTTCCGTTCACAACGGAAGACTTATAGTGATTGTATTGTTTCTTTTTATTATTAAGTCTTCCGTTCACAACGGAAGACTTATAGTGATTGTATTGTTTCTTTTTATTATTATTATTATTATTATTATTATTATTCCTCCCAAATTTTGTGAGCGCGATTACTCAGAGATGGTTGGATAGATTTTCACAATTTTTCACATGATAGTAGGCTGATATATGAAGTTTATATAAAATTCCGTTTTTTGAAAAATTCACTTCCGGTCCGAAGTTACGACCGAATTTCCACTTTTTAAATGGACTTTTGTCCGGAATTTTTCTCGGAAACGGTTTAAGGTAAAGATGTGAAATTTACAGGGGTATTAGACCATGACATTCTCTTTGTTTCGAAGTTGTTTTCGTGTGTTTCCGGTACTTCCTGTCCGAACCGGAAGTGAACTTGTGTATGGTCAATTTTCAACTTTTTTGTTTTTTAATATTTTTTCAAGATATTTTTATGTATAACAGAGGTTATTCTACAAATACTAAATATATAATTTGTTTTGAAATCAGATTCCACATTTTGCAGATTTTCGATACCCTCATTTTCCCTATTTACCTAGTGTGTAGACAATGGGCAAAGAAAGATAACTCTGACTTGTAAGTGAGAATAGAACTTTCGAGATAAAGGCGGAAATAGTATCGATATCGTCTCCATATTAAGACATTCCATATTCACTCTTTTCTACATGTAAGAATACGTTGGTTGCTCCATTCAGTGTATGTATAATGTAAAGTTGCCATGCAATGTTAGCCTATATTGACAGTTACTGAGAATGCTTTTGTATTTACACATGTATATATATGTATGAAAAAAAAAAAAAAAAAAAAAAAAAAAAAAAAAAAAAAAAAAAAACCATGATATATGCCGGCTAGCACATTCAAGTAAATATATTATAAACAGTATACATTTATAGTGATGGCATGCATCTAGCATACTGGATTACATCTTTTGACATTTGGCCTTGAAATTTAGGTCAAGGTCAAAAGTCAAGACCATTGAAAATCTACATAAATGGTTGGTATTAGCTATTTACCCAAATGACCTTGACCTTTGAACTTGAAATTCGACCTTGACCTTGACCCAAGGTAAAAAAAGAAATATGAAGTACATGTATCTAGATTCAGCTTTCAGTGTTTATTTCGGTTAGCAGGATAGAAGGTAAAGAGTTTTTTTAATGACCTTCACCTTTGACCTAAAGGTCACAAACAATCAATCTTAAGTTCTTAAGTTCTTGGAGGTAGATACAAGATACAAATCCCACTTTAAATTGGTTTAGAGTAAACTACCCCCCCCCCCCTTCTTCCAAAGAAAAAAAAAATCAAACTAATAGCAACGTAGAGAATTAATGTAAAACTCAAACATCACCTCGGATTGACATAAAATTTAAGCTAACTGCAGAAAAGACCCCAAAGAAAGTTTCCTGAAAGTTTTACGGTGAGTCTGTAAAGTATATAGAAATTATGAATTTTTACGGCGAAAATTACAAATTCTGTCGTGTTTGAAATTTCAGTGCAGATAAACAAAGACATGATCAAACCCTTTTATAGCCTATTTCTTTAGATGTCGTTAACAGCATTCAATTTTACTGATATGAAATGATATTTTAATACCAAGCATTCTTCTTTTATTTTACATTTGAAATTTATTTGATTTTTTTTTTAGAATTACGCAATCCCCAGAAATGGCGATTTTCGGTATATTAAAAAGCAATACACGTTTCTTCCCCGTGTTTCCCATCTAGAAATGCATACTAAACTTAATATTTTCATCCATTTAAAACATAAAAAAACTCAATTAAGATATTTTCAAACAACTCTTATTATGCACCTGTCATGCATTTACATTCCTAAACGTTTTCACCTATGCTCAATCTTTACATGCTTCTTACTACGCACCTTAAACGCACAATTTCCCATTAATATCAATCTTATAACTTCTTTCAGACCCTTGCCTTTCCATCTAGACCCTAAAACCATCCCATTCCAACCCATAAACATACCCAAGAATTTGTCCGAATTTTTGAAACTGGCACTACTTGCGTGGTCAATGAAATAGCGGGTACCATTAGTCGACTCTAACCCAGTACGTCTTGTCTTTGGAATAAAATCAACTCCGAGCCCGATCTTAAAATCCTAGTAGAGAAATGAGAATTTTGCTGTTTTATTTATTTCCTTGCTTTTTTCTCCTTTTTTTCCAGCCCAAATCTGTGGAAAGACTTCTGTTTATTATGTTCCCCAAACGAACTTGGGCAGGATATTGCTTTTTACTGTGTTTTTTATTAGGTCTTCAGTTCACAACGGAAGACCTATAGTGATTGTATTGTTAAGTCTTCCGTTCACAACGGAAGACTTATAGTGATTGTATTGTTTCTTTTTATTATTAAGTCTTCCGTTCACAACGGAAGACTTATAGTGATTGTATTGTTTCTTTTTATTATTATTATTATTATTATTATTATTATTCCTCCCAAATTTTGTGAGCGCGATTACTCAGAGATGGTTGGATAGATTTTCACAATTTTTCACATGATAGTAGGCTGATATATGAAGTTTATATAAAATTCCGTTTTTTGAAAAATTCACTTCCGGTCCGAAGTTACGACCGAATTTCCACTTTTTAAATGGACTTTTGTCCGGAATTTTTCTCGGAAACGGTTTAAGGTAAAGATGTGAAATTTACAGGGGTATTAGACCATGACATTCTCTTTGTTTCGAAGTTGTTTTCGTGTGTTTCCGGTACTTCCTGTCCGAACCGGAAGTGAACTTGTGTATGGTCAATTTTCAACTTTTTTGTTTTTTAATATTTTTTCAAGATATTTTTATGTATAACAGAGGTTATTCTACAAATACTAAATATATAATTTGTTTTGAAATCAGATTCCACATTTTGCAGATTTTCGATACCCTCATTTTCCCTATTTACCTAGTGTGTAGACAATGGGCAAAGAAAGATAACTCTGACTTGTAAGTGAGAATAGAACTTTCGAGATAAAGGCGGAAATAGTATCGATATCGTCTCCATATTAAGACATTCCATATTCACTCTTTTCTACATGTAAGAATACGTTGGTTGCTCCATTCAGTGTATGTATAATGTAAAGTTGCCATGCAATGTTAGCCTATATTGACAGTTACTGAGAATGCTTTTGTATTTACACATGTATATATATGTATGAAAAAAAAAAAAAAAAAAAAAAAAAAAAAAAAAAAAAAAAAAAAAAACCATGATATATGCCGGCTAGCACATTCAAGTAAATATATTATAAACAGTATACATTTATAGTGATGGCATGCATCTAGCATACTGGATTACATCTTTTGACATTTGGCCTTGAAATTTAGGTCAAGGTCAAAAGTCAAGACCATTGAAAATCTACATAAATGGTTGGTATTAGCTATTTACCCAAATGACCTTGACCTTTGAACTTGAAATTCGACCTTGACCTTGACCCAAGGTAAAAAAAGAAATATGAAGTACATGTATCTAGATTCAGCTTTCAGTGTTTATTTCGGTTAGCAGGATAGAAGGTAAAGAGTTTTTTTAATGACCTTCACCTTTGACCTAAAGGTCACAAACAATCAATCTTAAGTTCTTAAGTTCTTGGAGGTAGATACAAGATACAAATCCCACTTTAAATTGGTTTAGAGTAAACTACCCCCCCCCCCTTCTTCCAAAGAAAAAAAAAATCAAACTAATAGCAACGTAGAGAATTAATGTAAAACTCAAACATCACCTCGGATTGACATAAAATTTAAGCTAACTGCAGAAAAGACCCCAAAGAAAGTTTCCTGAAAGTTTTACGGTGAGTCTGTAAAGTATATAGAAATTATGAATTTTTACGGCGAAAATTACAAATTCTGTCGTGTTTGAAATTTCAGTGCAGATAAACAAAGACATGATCAAACCCTTTTATAGCCTATTTCTTTAGATGTCGTTAACAGCATTCAATTTTACTGATATGAAATGATATTTTAATACCAAGCATTCTTCTTTTATTTTACATTTGAAATTTATTTGATTTTTTTTTTAGAATTACGCAATCCCCAGAAATGGCGATTTTCGGTATATTAAAAAGCAATACACGTTTCTTCCCCGTGTTTCCCATCTAGAAATGCATACTAAACTTAATATTTTCATCCATTTAAAACATAAAAAAACTCAATTAAGATATTTTCAAACAACTCTTATTATGCACCTGTCATGCATTTACATTCCTAAACGTTTTCACCTATGCTCAATCTTTACATGCTTCTTACTACGCACCTTAAACGCACAATTTCCCATTAATATCAATCTTATAACTTCTTTCAGACCCTTGCCTTTCCATCTAGACCCTAAAACCATCCCATTCCAACCCATAAACATACCCAAGAATTTGTCCGAATTTTTGAAACTGGCACTACTTGCGTGGTCAATGAAATAGCGGGTACCATTAGTCGACTCTAACCCAGTACGTCTTGTCTTTGGAATAAAATCAACTCCGAGCCCGATCTTAAAATCCTAGTAGAGAAATGAGAATTTTGCTGTTTTATTTATTTCCTTGCTTTTTTCTCCTTTTTTTCCAGCCCAAATCTGTGGAAAGACTTCTGTTTATTATGTTCCCCAAACGAACTTGGGCAGGATATTGCTTTTTACTGTGTTTTTTATTAGGTCTTCAGTTCACAACGGAAGACCTATAGTGATTGTATTGTTAAGTCTTCCGTTCACAACGGAAGACTTATAGTGATTGTATTGTTTCTTTTTATTATTATTAAGTCTTCCGTTCACAACGGAAGACTTATAGTGATTGTATTGTTTCTTTTTATTATTATTATTATTATTATTATTATTATTCCTCCCAAATTTTGTGAGCGCGATTACTCAGAGATGGTTGGATAGATTTTCACAATTTTTCACATGATAGTAGGCTGATATATGAAGTTTATATAAAATTCCGTTTTTTGAAAAATTCACTTCCGGTCCGAAGTTACGACCGAATTTCCACTTTTTAAATGGACTTTTGTCCGGAATTTTTCTCGGAAACGGTTTAAGGTAAAGATGTGAAATTTACAGGGGTATTAGACCATGACATTCTCTTTGTTTCGAAGTTGTTTTCGTGTGTTTCCGGTACTTCCTGTCCGAACCGGAAGTGAACTTGTGTATGGTCAATTTTCAACTTTTTTGTTTTTTAATATTTTTTCAAGATATTTTTATGTATAACAGAGGTTATTCTACAAATACTAAATATATAATTTGTTTTGAAATCAGATTCCACATTTTGCAGATTTTCGATACCCTCATTTTCCCTATTTACCTAGTGTGTAGACAATGGGCAAAGAAAGATAACTCTGACTTGTAAGTGAGAATAGAACTTTCGAGATAAAGGCGGAAATAGTATCGATATCGTCTCCATATTAAGACATTCCATATTCACTCTTTTCTACATGTAAGAATACGTTGGTTGCTCCATTCAGTGTATGTATAATGTAAAGTTGCCATGCAATGTTAGCCTATATTGACAGTTACTGAGAATGCTTTTGTATTTACACATGTATATATATGTATGAAAAAAAAAAAAAAAAAAAAAAAAAAAAAAAAAAAAAAAAAAAAAAACCATGATATATGCCGGCTAGCACATTCAAGTAAATATATTATAAACAGTATACATTTATAGTGATGGCATGCATCTAGCATACTGGATTACATCTTTTGACATTTGGCCTTGAAATTTAGGTCAAGGTCAAAAGTCAAGACCATTGAAAATCTACATAAATGGTTGGTATTAGCTATTTACCCAAATGACCTTGACCTTTGAACTTGAAATTCGACCTTGACCTTGACCCAAGGTAAAAAAAGAAATATGAAGTACATGTATCTAGATTCAGCTTTCAGTGTTTATTTCGGTTAGCAGGATAGAAGGTAAAGAGTTTTTTTAATGACCTTCACCTTTGACCTAAAGGTCACAAACAATCAATCTTAAGTTCTTAAGTTCTTGGAGGTAGATACAAGATACAAATCCCACTTTAAATTGGTTTAGAGTAAACTACCCCCCCCCCCTTCTTCCAAAGAAAAAAAAAATCAAACTAATAGCAACGTAGAGAATTAATGTAAAACTCAAACATCACCTCGGATTGACATAAAATTTAAGCTAACTGCAGAAAAGACCCCAAAGAAAGTTTCCTGAAAGTTTTACGGTGAGTCTGTAAAGTATATAGAAATTATGAATTTTTACGGCGAAAATTACAAATTCTGTCGTGTTTGAAATTTCAGTGCAGATAAACAAAGACATGATCAAACCCTTTTATAGCCTATTTCTTTAGATGTCGTTAACAGCATTCAATTTTACTGATATGAAATGATATTTTAATACCAAGCATTCTTCTTTTATTTTACATTTGAAATTTATTTGATTTTTTTTTTAGAATTACGCAATCCCCAGAAATGGCGATTTTCGGTATATTAAAAAGCAATACACGTTTCTTCCCCGTGTTTCCCATCTAGAAATGCATACTAAACTTAATATTTTCATCCATTTAAAACATAAAAAAACTCAATTAAGATATTTTCAAACAACTCTTATTATGCACCTGTCATGCATTTACATTCCTAAACGTTTTCACCTATGCTCAATCTTTACATGCTTCTTACTACGCACCTTAAACGCACAATTTCCCATTAATATCAATCTTATAACTTCTTTCAGACCCTTGCCTTTCCATCTAGACCCTAAAACCATCCCATTCCAACCCATAAACATACCCAAGAATTTGTCCGAATTTTTGAAACTGGCACTACTTGCGTGGTCAATGAAATAGCGGGTACCATTAGTCGACTCTAACCCAGTACGTCTTGTCTTTGGAATAAAATCAACTCCGAGCCCGATCTTAAAATCCTAGTAGAGAAATGAGAATTTTGCTGTTTTATTTATTTCCTTGCTTTTTTCTCCTTTTTTTCCAGCCCAAATCTGTGGAAAGACTTCTGTTTATTATGTTCCCCAAACGAACTTGGGCAGGATATTGCTTTTTACTGTGTTTTTTATTAGGTCTTCAGTTCACAACGGAAGACCTATAGTGATTGTATTGTTAAGTCTTCCGTTCACAACGGAAGACTTATAGTGATTGTATTGTTTCTTTTTATTATTATTAAGTCTTCCGTTCACAACGGAAGACTTATAGTGATTGTATTGTTTCTTTTTATTATTATTATTATTATTATTATTATTATTCCTCCCAAATTTTGTGAGCGCGATTACTCAGAGATGGTTGGATAGATTTTCACAATTTTTCACATGATAGTAGGCTGATATATGAAGTTTATATAAAATTCCGTTTTTTGAAAAATTCACTTCCGGTCCGAAGTTACGACCGAATTTCCACTTTTTAAATGGACTTTTGTCCGGAATTTTTCTCGGAAACGGTTTAAGGTAAAGATGTGAAATTTACAGGGGTATTAGACCATGACATTCTCTTTGTTTCGAAGTTGTTTTCGTGTGTTTCCGGTACTTCCTGTCCGAACCGGAAGTGAACTTGTGTATGGTCAATTTTCAACTTTTTTGTTTTTTAATATTTTTTCAAGATATTTTTATGTATAACAGAGGTTATTCTACAAATACTAAATATATAATTTGTTTTGAAATCAGATTCCACATTTTGCAGATTTTCGATACCCTCATTTTCCCTATTTACCTAGTGTGTAGACAATGGGCAAAGAAAGATAACTCTGACTTGTAAGTGAGAATAGAACTTTCGAGATAAAGGCGGAAATAGTATCGATATCGTCTCCATATTAAGACATTCCATATTCACTCTTTTCTACATGTAAGAATACGTTGGTTGCTCCATTCAGTGTATGTATAATGTAAAGTTGCCATGCAATGTTAGCCTATATTGACAGTTACTGAGAATGCTTTTGTATTTACACATGTATATATATGTATGAAAAAAAAAAAAAAAAAAAAAAAAAAAAAAAAAAAAAAAAAAAAACCATGATATATGCCGGCTAGCACATTCAAGTAAATATATTATAAACAGTATACATTTATAGTGATGGCATGCATCTAGCATACTGGATTACATCTTTTGACATTTGGCCTTGAAATTTAGGTCAAGGTCAAAAGTCAAGACCATTGAAAATCTACATAAATGGTTGGTATTAGCTATTTACCCAAATGACCTTGACCTTTGAACTTGAAATTCGACCTTGACCTTGACCCAAGGTAAAAAAAGAAATATGAAGTACATGTATCTAGATTCAGCTTTCAGTGTTTATTTCGGTTAGCAGGATAGAAGGTAAAGAGTTTTTTTAATGACCTTCACCTTTGACCTAAAGGTCACAAACAATCAATCTTAAGTTCTTAAGTTCTTGGAGGTAGATACAAGATACAAATCCCACTTTAAATTGGTTTAGAGTAAACTACCCCCCCCCCTTCTTCCAAAGAAAAAAAAAATCAAACTAATAGCAACGTAGAGAATTAATGTAAAACTCAAACATCACCTCGGATTGACATAAAATTTAAGCTAACTGCAGAAAAGACCCCAAAGAAAGTTTCCTGAAAGTTTTACGGTGAGTCTGTAAAGTATATAGAAATTATGAATTTTTACGGCGAAAATTACAAATTCTGTCGTGTTTGAAATTTCAGTGCAGATAAACAAAGACATGATCAAACCCTTTTATAGCCTATTTCTTTAGATGTCGTTAACAGCATTCAATTTTACTGATATGAAATGATATTTTAATACCAAGCATTCTTCTTTTATTTTACATTTGAAATTTATTTGATTTTTTTTTTAGAATTACGCAATCCCCAGAAATGGCGATTTTCGGTATATTAAAAAGCAATACACGTTTCTTCCCCGTGTTTCCCATCTAGAAATGCATACTAAACTTAATATTTTCATCCATTTAAAACATAAAAAAACTCAATTAAGATATTTTCAAACAACTCTTATTATGCACCTGTCATGCATTTACATTCCTAAACGTTTTCACCTATGCTCAATCTTTACATGCTTCTTACTACGCACCTTAAACGCACAATTTCCCATTAATATCAATCTTATAACTTCTTTCAGACCCTTGCCTTTCCATCTAGACCCTAAAACCATCCCATTCCAACCCATAAACATACCCAAGAATTTGTCCGAATTTTTGAAACTGGCACTACTTGCGTGGTCAATGAAATAGCGGGTACCATTAGTCGACTCTAACCCAGTACGTCTTGTCTTTGGAATAAAATCAACTCCGAGCCCGATCTTAAAATCCTAGTAGAGAAATGAGAATTTTGCTGTTTTATTTATTTCCTTGCTTTTTTCTCCTTTTTTTCCAGCCCAAATCTGTGGAAAGACTTCTGTTTATTATGTTCCCCAAACGAACTTGGGCAGGATATTGCTTTTTACTGTGTTTTTTATTAGGTCTTCAGTTCACAACGGAAGACCTATAGTGATTGTATTGTTAAGTCTTCCGTTCACAACGGAAGACTTATAGTGATTGTATTGTTTCTTTTTATTATTAAGTCTTCCGTTCACAACGGAAGACTTATAGTGATTGTATTGTTTCTTTTTATTATTATTATTATTATTATTATTATTATTCCTCCCAAATTTTGTGAGCGCGATTACTCAGAGATGGTTGGATAGATTTTCACAATTTTTCACATGATAGTAGGCTGATATATGAAGTTTATATAAAATTCCGTTTTTTGAAAAATTCACTTCCGGTCCGAAGTTACGACCGAATTTCCACTTTTTAAATGGACTTTTGTCCGGAATTTTTCTCGGAAACGGTTTAAGGTAAAGATGTGAAATTTACAGGGGTATTAGACCATGACATTCTCTTTGTTTCGAAGTTGTTTTCGTGTGTTTCCGGTACTTCCTGTCCGAACCGGAAGTGAACTTGTGTATGGTCAATTTTCAACTTTTTTGTTTTTTAATATTTTTTCAAGATATTTTTATGTATAACAGAGGTTATTCTACAAATACTAAATATATAATTTGTTTTGAAATCAGATTCCACATTTTGCAGATTTTCGATACCCTCATTTTCCCTATTTACCTAGTGTGTAGACAATGGGCAAAGAAAGATAACTCTGACTTGTAAGTGAGAATAGAACTTTCGAGATAAAGGCGGAAATAGTATCGATATCGTCTCCATATTAAGACATTCCATATTCACTCTTTTCTACATGTAAGAATACGTTGGTTGCTCCATTCAGTGTATGTATAATGTAAAGTTGCCATGCAATGTTAGCCTATATTGACAGTTACTGAGAATGCTTTTGTATTTACACATGTATATATATGTATGAAAAAAAAAAAAAAAAAAAAAAAAAAAAAAAAAAAAAAAAAAAAAAAACCATGATATATGCCGGCTAGCACATTCAAGTAAATATATTATAAACAGTATACATTTATAGTGATGGCATGCATCTAGCATACTGGATTACATCTTTTGACATTTGGCCTTGAAATTTAGGTCAAGGTCAAAAGTCAAGACCATTGAAAATCTACATAAATGGTTGGTATTAGCTATTTACCCAAATGACCTTGACCTTTGAACTTGAAATTCGACCTTGACCTTGACCCAAGGTAAAAAAAGAAATATGAAGTACATGTATCTAGATTCAGCTTTCAGTGTTTATTTCGGTTAGCAGGATAGAAGGTAAAGAGTTTTTTTAAT